>NC_140973.1:11941750-12329250 GCF_056783735.1 Eptatretus burgeri | reverse complement strand
CGAAATGAGTACCAGTGTACTGGGCCGGTGTTTACCCCGGTTAAAATAGGTGTACCATATCCCTGTGTTGAAAGAGGCGACCAGGGTTGCGTCAGGAAGGGCATCCGGCGTAAAACATGTGCCAAATCACTATGCGGATCATACGGATGATCCGCTGGGGCGACCCATAACGGGAGCAGCTGAAAGAAGAAGATTGTTATATTTTCATTTACGGATACTTCCCGCCAGTTCTGTGATTTTTCTCGGTGTTTCAGCTTCAATGTCCATTGGCACACAAAATTATAGCTTTCTATGTCACCCGGAAGGTTCTAAACATTACTATCAGTCAGTGAGACACTCAGTCAGTGGTTAGAATGAGATATACAGTATATATATATATATATATATATATATATATATATATATATATATATATATATATATATATATATATATATATATATATATCTTCTTCTTTCGGCTGCTCCCGTTAGGGGTTGCCACAGCGGATCATCCATATGATCCGCATAGTGATTTGGCACATGTTTTACACTGGATGCCCTTCCTGACGCAACCCTGGTTGCCTCTTACGACACAGGGATCTGGTACACCTATTTTCACCAGGGTATACATATATATATATATATATATATATATATATATATATATATATATATATACATATATATATATATATGCATATGTGTGTGTGTGTGTGTGTGTGTGTGTGTGTGTGTGTGTGTGTGTGTGTGTGTGTGTGTGTGTGTGTGTGTGTGTGTGTGTGTGTGTGTGTGTGTGTGTATTCTAAACTCGTGTAAATGCTGCGATTTTTTATAATATCAAACGATGGAAATATAATCTTTCGGTGGGGAAATTTAGGGTTCTCGATTTTTATTTTTTTTAATTTAAAGTGGTAAATGGTTAATGATCAAGAAGTATATGGGGATATGATGTGTGTGTGTGTGTGTGTTTGTGTGTGTGTGTGTGTGTGTGTGTGTGTGTGTGTGGGGGGGGTGGGGGGGTGTCAGGCAGATCTTGCACCACCTTCCATGATATGGATCTGAAGCAATAGCTTATTTCAATATCCTTACGACAATTCACAGACTGGTATTTGCGTGTTTGTTTGTCGCGCTACTCCTCCTCTAGTTCTCGACTGATTATATCCAGACTTGCTGCAGAAGATCAGCATGACCCCACTTATTGTATCGGGGTGTTTTTTATCTTTGCTGGTGGTCTTGGGAGGGGAGGGACGGTCGACGCAAATTCTCTATGTAAATGTGTATCGTGTAGAGCCGCCTCTCGGATAATTGTTTGTATCAGAAGAACATGTTGCATGTTTGGACCCAACATCACCCGTGGGGAGGGTGCTCTGCCAGTAATTTATAATTCATCATGCCCCATCAATAAATTGCCTTGCCACTAACTTTTCCCAACACCCATCTTTATAACAACAACCTCTCCCATGGAAAGCACAAAAAGGAAAGAATTTTCTTCCACCTACACATTTTCTGAGAGCACACCTGATGCACATTTTATTCAGCCATGTGAGCTCACCAGTGAGATGACGTGGGCGTACAGAGTGCTGGGTCAGATGTGGATGAGTTTTGCAATTGAGCTGGAATAACATCCCTACACGCAATGCATGAGGCCTGATGTCATTGCCAGCATGTTGTCATCAAGTGATCTTTATCTGAGATCTATATTTTTGTACAATAATATTTTACATGGTTATCAATAAAAATGTTGTTCAATAGTGGAGAGCAAACAAACCCTTTGATTTAGCAGCTTGAATGAACCTGATCCTTTTGGAACGTGGGTGTTGAGTGAAGTTGAGTCCGGTTAATCCTTGCACGGGAGACTTCCACAGAATCCTGACTGTTGATGAATATTTTAACGTAAATATACAACATCCTTGTTGATGTTGACAAGCAAGACATACCGATGCTTGAAAAGAACATCAAGACACCTTCTGCCAATTTTTTCAGATTCGGTGGTGTAATGGTTATAAGGCGTCCGCTTTGAGTCTTGGAAGTTTGAACCCTACCCTGGCCAAGTTATACCAAAGACTTTAAAAGTGGAACATGTTACTTCTGCAATTGATGGCCACCATCTAAAAAAAGAACAGGAGTACAGACAAACAAACATAGGATGGCAACCATTATGCAGGCTTAATGTTCCTAATGGTCTCCTTTTGTGCAGTTCCTTCTTAGGGAACTTGTATTAGATGTCATACAGACATCATGAAGAGCTTCATTAATGAAAAAGAACACAAAGGTGAGCTAGGGCCTCAAAATAACATCAAATACACCATAATCCCCTTTGGGCTCACAATTAAGAATTTAAGTCTGCCGATGCCAAGCTATGCAAACATCTCCCAAAAATAAATTGAAAACAAGAAAAACAGCAATCAGAGATCACAGACCCTCGCCAGGACTCGTTTTGTGTGTTGTTTGTGTCGTTGGGTGGTGTATTTTGTGTGGTATTTGTGTACTGCTGTGTTACGGAATTAATAAGAGACATAATTAGAACTGCCACTTTATAACTGCTGGCAGTGATGACCGGGTACCAAAACGTCCCACTTTGATAGGACACCTGACTCTGACCCATGACGTTTATTATTATCCAATTGAATTTAGAATTAGATTAAAATAAATTAAATTCAAATCAAATGGATGACCAAAATACGTACGGTCCTGCATTGGAGTAATAAAAAGGAATCCGAACAAGCAAAAGGCAAGGATGAAGTCCTCAGGAAGAACCTGGATATTATTCACATTTCAGCTGCTCCTCCTCTACCCTCAAACCTATCCAGGCACAGCCAAGTGAGCCTTATTTATAAAAAAAAAATAATCAAAAAGAACCCATATCAAAAAATTAAATAATCCTGGCCGCCACATCATGCGTCTGATCAGGTTGATATTTAAAACATAAATTCCTCATCACTGCCAGATCATAATTATGAAGCTTCCCCTTGATCTGTCCAGCCATTCTGGAGAAGTTTTCTTAAAATTGTTTTTAGGGTAAATCCAATGGGGCTGCCAAACCATGCGATCTATGACGTCATATGTGTTAATCTTTTGTTCCTCACGCACAGGCGGTCATACTTGTAAAGTTTCGCCTCGATCAGTTCAGCCATTTCAGAGAAGAAAATTTTTGAAGTTTTTTTTTTTTAAGAAACAATATGGTTGCCGAATCATGTTACCGATGACGTCATAAATTTTTTTGCTGTGGACCATTTTATCCCTTGATGACCCTCAAAATTTTTCATACTGATTAGATGTAGCATTCTATATATGCAATTCGGACATCATAGCGAAGACACCAATGGCATCTTTAAAAAAAAATTTTTACACTAGTTTCCCATGAGGAGCACTTGCCGTGTGCCAAGTTTCAATTTTTTCCTTGGTGCAGTTTCAGAGATACAGAGGTCCAAAGTATTTTTGTTTTTCCAATATGGCTGCCACACCACGTGACCTATGACGTCATTATTACCAATAAAACATTCTGCATGAGGAGTCGTTCCTATGGTGAAAATCTCCTCTCAATCCGACAAGCGCTTGTGGAGACAAACACTAAAGTTCTGTGCGGACAAACAAACAAACGCAACAGACCAACATACTTGGCAAATAATGTTTTTTCGCCAAAGTACCAAAGACAAACAGACCCAAATGTAAACCCCTCTACTCCAGTGAGGGTAATAACCTGGAGGGTCCCAGCCCAGTACAATGGCAAGGGAAGTACATAAACCATTGCAGCCAAAACATGCAAAACAAAACCTTTCGTTGTTTTATTTTAGCCAACAAGGACAGGCTCCCCTATTCCACTCTTGCATGATCTGAAAACTACCCATGACGTCTGACCAAGTTAAGAGAAAGTTACCCCATCCCAACCAACGAAAGGGGGAGACAAAGGGAGACAGAGAGAGACAGACAGAGAGAGAGAGGGAGGAGGGGGGAGAGAGAGATAGGGAGAGAGGGATTGAGAGAGGGAGAGGGGGGGGAGCGAGGGGGGTGAGAGAGGGGGAGAGAGAGAGAGGGGGAGAGAGAGAGGGGGAGAGAGAGACAAAGAAAGACAGAGAGAGAGAGAGAGAGAGAGAGAGAGAGAGAGAGAGAGAGAGAGAGAGAGAGAGAGAGAGAGAGAGAGAGAGAGAGAGAGAGAGGTGGGGGGTGGTGGTGGGGGGGGGGGTTGTCACAAGAGGCAATAAATTCAAAGCAATTGGAACTCTTGACCGTCGGTACGAACGATTAGAAAAACTTGCGAAGGGTAAGATTATATTATGAGATTACATGGGGATTTGAATGAAGTGTTTGAGACAATCAAAAGGGCTGAAATACTATATTTAAGCGTTTTTTTGCAATGGTTTAAGTTGAATTGGATCCGAGTATCAAAACTGGAAGGTCGAGAAAAAGAAAGCGACAAGGTGAGTTTAAAATGTTCGTTAAACGAGATACTCAATTCCAAGACATGACATCAGAGTGGAACGAGGTGTTCATTCAAATAAACAAGAACAAAATACACATTTATATTTCCTATGGTCTCTATATGAACTGGATCTACATGTATATTGACAAGTCACTTCAGCTGTCTTGCTCTATTGTGAGTATCCTGTTCTGATAACGTTTTGAATGCCCCACATTACCTGGGAGGAAGAAGTGCAAGTTAGGACAGCGGATCAGCTTTGAAGGAAATTAGATGAGCAACGAAGGTGGAAAGAGTAGCTTAGAGATGGAAAAGAGAAAAGGCAGGTTGGATAATATTAACCGTTATTCATCTTAGATTTGGTACTTTTTGCAATTTAGTGATTGTTACTAGTTTTACATCGTCAAATGAGAACTGCATTCGGTGGAGCGCATACCTCCGCCAGGCTGAACAGTTTACATTTTTATCCATCTGATGGGCTGGATGTGCATCTCGACCATTCGTCCTGGTCACGCACCAAAATCGAATCGGCCTGTTATTGTCACCTCCCCAACTCATCCACCAAGTTTCGTCCGAATCCATCCATAACTTTTTGAGATATTGTGCTATATATCATTTTTGGCCCCATCACTGAATGGTGAAGAATAACTTTAAAAATTCTCGCATCCGGCTCCAGATCTTCATCAAAATTGAATCAATTCTTCTTTGTAACACACCTAACCTGTACATAAAGTTTCGTCCGAATCCGTCCGTAACTTTTGAGATATCCTGCTCACAAACAGACAGACAGACAGACAGACAAACAAACAAACAGGAGTGAAAACATAACCTCCTGTCCACCTAAGGTGGCGGAGGTAAAAAATGAGAAAGGTAAAGAATAAAATAATTTAAATAGATCACCAGTAGATGTCTGCCTGTATTTCGACAACATGGACCGTTTGCCATCTCTTTTGTTCCTGTTTGAACACAACTGAGGACATGGACCTACAATAGTCATGACAACTCATTGCTGAGGTTGTGGACCCACCGTTTCAAAGGGTTCTCAGCTGAAAGAGTCAAAATATCGATGAGAAACGGATTCCAACTGATGAGTTATACAGATGAAACAAATTAATCAGTTACAAATGGCTGAAGTTCTTACTTTTAAGAGTACAGCTACTTCAAGGTTTGTTACTAAAATAAAGTTAAGTATAGGATGTTGTGGCATAAGTATAATTTACAACATCATTTAAATGTTAAGATGTTGTGAATAGGCGGTACTGTTCGAAACTGATTTATCCTGGAGAGAAATTGATTGCGCGCCATCACAAATGCTCATGCATCACACCGAGAGCAAAATTGCAAGACGGCGAAAAGTTCCACCAGGAAGGACCTAATATCAAATTTAGAATTAAATTTTTTGTTTTCGTTTTGATCCCTGTGACCCTAAGTCATGAACCGGGGGTCAAATCCCCCAAAAAATCATTACATATTTCATGCATCCCCTAATGTTGTTTGCAAATAGAAAGTTTCGTTCGAAATGTTGGCTGCTCTTTGAGCACCCTTATTCTGGACATTTCCATCTGTCTGTCTGTCTGCGAAACTTTGGTCAAGCCTTGGGGCTAAACCACTCAACCGATTCCAATGAAACTTGGTAGGTAGGACCAATATTTCTGGGAATCGTGTGCTTTCAAATATGGGACCTCGGGCCCGAGCAACGGCCCTTTAAAGTGGTCAAAAAAATCGAAAAAAAAATCGAAAAATCGAAGCTTAGAGTTCTGTGCGCAATCTATCTAGCTCCCTTCATGCCAATTTGCAGCCCTACCAAAAAATATTTGTTTGGAGGCGATAGGTTTTGGGCGAGTACATGTCGAACATTTCAGAAACGGTTAATTGCGAATATCTCTAAGAGAAAGAGTCTGATTTTGATGAAACTTGGGTGAAATGTGTACAATGTGGCTAGCATGTACACAAAAATTAATGGTTGCTATGCACACCTCCGTTGCTTAGCAACAGCTAAAATACTTTATCGTACATCGTACACTTATTGTGGACTGTACAAAAAAATCAATACCTCCGAAACTGGACCTCCGAGGGACCTGTTTTTTTTTTGTGCCCAAGGAGAATGTCTTGCAGCATCATATAAAAAAATAAAATCTTTAGCGAATCGATAAATGGAATTACCAGGGCTGCCATTTGTTAGAGTCTCTTTGGAAACATGCCTGAAATTTCACAAGGCGGGTTTCTGGGCGCAAACTAAGAGGGCTGTGATAATCATATTTATTGTGCTAAATTGATTGATCGCATGTACATGAATATCGGCTAGTCGCGTCGGCCAGCTTTCCATCTAGAGCGAGCAGCCATGTCGCGTACCGGCTTGTTTTAAAATGTGCCTGTAATTGTATTTTTTTGGTATTTGACCTTTTGACCTTCCCCAGGGAGCAGGACCGTTTAGGAGGAGATAGCGTGATGGACGGACAGACAGACAGACAGACAGACAGAGTGAATTACTATATTTCCCCCCTCCTCTGGTTTTTTTGTTTCAGAGAGCATGGGGATAAAAAAAGGATGTTGTAAATAGGCGGTACTGTTCGAAACAGATTTACGAGTAGGGAAAAATTGTCTTCTCATGTGTGAATATTTCCTCGTGAGCCAGGTGATTGGCCAAAGCCGATTTAAATAGAAAACCCTTGCACCATGACCACCACCATCTTCACAACCAAGCATCCTTGGTGCCTTACACTCAGTGTAGGAACAAAGTATTCCACCACTTGATGTGTGAAGCAAAAGTATATATATATATATATATATATATATATATATATATATATATATATATATATATATATATATATATATATATATATATATATATATATATATATATATATATATATCTCCATAAACTGTTCCAACATAAACGGAAAATGCATGACACAAGGCAGTTGAGAAAAAGGCCAGCTGTTTATGGCAAATAGTTTGTGAACTGCTTGGCAAGTTGTAGCTTGTCCGCTCTTGAGCCAAACACAAGAGTACTGCCAGGAGCCAAGTCGTTACGTGGGAGTCAATAACATCAGGGGGACGGAGCCGGGTGGTAAAGGGAGGAGAAAAGATAACCGATGGGTTAAATACCCCGATTCGAATCTTGACACGCTGTCTTCATCTCTAATAATTAAGTGGGAGAGTAAGGTGGGGCAATACATCCATCCTGTACCTATAAACACCCCTTGGGTTCACAATACTGAACTTTCCCTTTTAAATTGTCTGCAATCCTGGAAAGCCCTCAAGCCGTCTGGTGTGTGTATGTTCGGGGTACCTGTTCGGGGTACCTGTTCGGGGTACCGGCACGTAACGAGAATCGAAGGAGTCATACTAGGAGTGAAATTTGGTGGTGGAAAGTGGTGGATCTGTCCCCACCTTACCAAATAACTCCTTTTGCAATTTCTTTCTCTGTGCTCATCGCGCAATAAATGAGCAATGAAAATGCCAAAACGGATCGCAAGCTCTGTCCCCAATGGTTTCGTTTTTCGAAAATTTTCCAGGACACAGGTGATTGATTGGTTGTTGTGAGAAATCGGTGACCCTAAACATGCAAAGCATTTGACCATCGTTTTATTTTCAGCACAATGCACAATGTTAGTGAAACAAATGCACATCTTTCTGCGGCGATGTACGATGATATGAAGATGATTGGGATGGGTCCCACCGTGTGCTGCCTTTGTGGCTGCTAGTTGCATCATTGGTTATGGGCACGGATACGCCGCTGATGCAGTGCCCCTATTACCAGTATACTGGTGCTCATTTCGCTGACCTCGGAACCATGGCAGGCTGAGTCAACCCCATGGTGTTAATTATGTGGCCAACGGGTATCGAACTCAGGACTCTAGGATCCCAAGCGACCACCCTAACCACTAAGGCAACACCAGGCTGTATTGGGATGGTATTCCAACGAGACAACTGATCGCTGCAAATTTATTCGTCAGACCTCTCCAATGGGAAGTCTCAATATGTTGCTTGGACCAGTTGTGTATGTTTGTCTGTCTACAAGATAGCTTGAAAACTCTTTTAAACTTTATACGAAGCTGACATTTTGCATACTGTTTCAATGTGAAAGTCTGGGAAAGACCTGCTTACATTCTTGGTGCAATTGAAGGTCTCTGGTTGGAGTACGTGGTTATTCAAGCGAAGCAGAGTGGAGTAAATTTTGGTGCAATTCGACATTGTTTTGGTGGTGGTTCCAAGGTAGAGCAGAGGCAGAAGTAACCTTTCATCTGATTTGTCACCCCTTACTATATTTCATGGTTGTTTGGCTACTTATTCTGGTTCAGCAATCATCAGTCTTCATTATGTTGTGTTATTTTCCCATGCATTTCCTTGCGTCGGCTGTGACTGGCGAAGGTGGTTGTGGAGTTGTTTGAGTTGCCGATGTGCCTGGCTTTTGCCTAAGGCTGTCGGTATAATATACTACTTTGCAGCAGCAATTTAAAAAAAAAAAAACAGTCACTCATGGTCTCACCCCCACCCCTCACTCACACCACTCCTCCCTCGACAGTCGACATTCACTTCACTTCCCCATCCTCAAATATCAGGACCACAATGGAAAAAAAACTACATGAGTACGATGAGTTAGCAAAGCTCAAACCAGGCATTCCTCCATTCCCCAAAAAGAAAGGGATGGTCTATTTATTATGTCTCAATTTTTTTTGGGAGATTTCCTCCTCTTCTTGTAAGCACCGATTAGAATTCCTTCCCTCGACAGTCTTACTTATTGTGAAGTATACCTTGGAACTCGTTCATCACAACATAATACCACACTTTGCAATAACAAATTAGACACCCCAAACCCCAGAAATTGCATTTTAAAACCTCAATCAATATGAGACTTTTGAAATGACATAATCAGCCCCAGAATGCTGGGCGCATATGCGCACAAACCCCTACAAACAGCGGCCATCAGTGCATGCTGATGTATATCGTGTGTGCGAGAAAAGGATTGTTACCTGAAATGGCTTACAAAGCTTCTAAAAGAAGCCAAAAACTATTTGGAAAAGTACCCAAAAGAGACTTTCAAAATGACGTATGATTGCTAACGAGGCCTTTCATGCTTGCTTGCGCTGTGTGCGTTTTCAGTGACTCGATTCTGTTCGCCAGGCACTGTTAACCTGCCGGGCTATTGCAAAATCTGTAAGTGAAATAGGCTTTTTACATAATTTTCAACATTTAAACGAAAGTAGCAATTTTGAAAATGGTTCACCATAATTGTCTTCCTGGATGCAAATCAGACTCATGTGAATATAAAATACACGAGTGATATCCGTGGATGAGAGTTGTCGGGTTCCTACCATTACCTGTAAATACAAGCGAGTGGCAGCCCGCCCCTCCTCCGCCCGCTCCCCCACCCCCAAAACATGATTAATCAATCATAATTATCAGCATTTTTAAGGTGGATCTTCAATTTACCCTGTGCATTCACAGGCTCCAGATATGACCTTCCCATCAGTGTTCAGAAGCACCCAAACTAGATACGGGATCTTCCTCAGGGAAGCATACCTGGTACATCTTGCTCACACATAAATAACAGCCGGCACAAGCTTTGTGTATTTTCATGTCACGAAGGTGTCCTTTCTCGAAGAGTTGGTTACCATTACCTGGTAATGATGCAGCACAACATGGTCTTTTCAACTGCAGACATCCTTTAAATAAACCACCAAGCCTGCCGTGTTCACAGGAGGCACTCCTGCAAGGTTCATAGTCCACTCAATAGGTAGCAATCCATCAGGAGCTTGGGTAGCACATGCCTGTCTACTTGGGCCTTGTACCGGCCCACATTTTTGGAAGTTTGCAGTCGGGGCAGCTGCCCTTCCATTGAGAAAAGAAAGTTGTTATCTAACTCTTTCATTGTGCAAAGGCACACCACTTTCTCTGAGGAACTTTATCAAGTATGTTCAGCTTCTTTCAGAAGCTTTGTGAGCTATTTTAGGTCACAATCCTTATCTCTCAGACAATATATTTAGGGTGTCCTGAACACTGCTGTTTCTAGGGGTTTCTGCGTATGCGCACCGAGCATTCTGTGGCAGATTACATCATTTTGAAAGTCCTGTAATTGCCCGTGGGTGCCAGATGAAGAAGAGGCGCCACTGGGAGATTTTTTTTTTTTTTGCAGCTGAAATTATGAAAATACTGCTGAATTGATAAGGTAATAGGACCCAAATCCAAAGGTCAGGTGGTGTAAAAGTTTGATGCAGCTTATTGTCCAATTAAATTTACATCGTCTTATCAATTTACAGTTACTACAGAGAGTAAAATATACATAGGTGCGGTTGTCATAGATACAAATATCAAACAACACCCCTGGATCTTGAGCTGACGCTGCATCACATTGGCAATTTGGTATCGATGACCTTGTTCCATGGTATATATATATATATATATATATATATATATATATATATATATATATATATATATATATATATATATATATATATATATATATATTTATATATATATATATATATATATATATTTGCTCACGGGTGCCAGCAGTGACCACTATTTTCGTTGTGTTGTGTATGTGTGTGTGTGTGTCTGTCTGTCTGTCTGTCTGTTTGTGACTCTCTCCAGAGCAAAGCTCCGTGACGTTTGATGCGATCTTGATGAAACTTGGACACAAGCTAGATATCATGGTCTAGTTGTGTCTTTTTGTATGAGGGACGTCCCATGCCCCTTGTGGACAGAGCCACACCCACTTGAGCTTTTTATTTTATTTTATTTTTTTCTCGCAATTTCATTTCCTAGAAGCTGTGTGTAATGTCCATAAGTACAACATATAAAAAAATCTGATTTGATTTGGTCAATTTTGACGGAAGAGATAGGTTTTTTAATGTAGGGCTTCCTCAAAAGCTTCCACTAACTCAATTGTACCTATCGTGGCATTGTTCAATAATGCTCGCGAACCATCGTCAAATCCCGGCTTGTATTAATTTAATTTTATTTTTGAGGTGGGGAGAAGGGGGGTTTGTGTGTTTAAATGTAAGATGCATTTGTAGAGCGAGTGATTTTCCATTTCCAACAAACCTAAATTCCGTTTCATGTTATAAATGGAAAAAGAATGAGTGTCACCTACAGAAATTTGATGAAGGATTTAGGGCAATCCACTTAACAACAGACAGTTCTGTGACTTGGCTGTCCAACTTAGACTTATATCTATGAGCTGTAATTTGTCATGCACAAAAAGACAATG
Organism: Eptatretus burgeri; assembly: GCF_056783735.1. NCBI lineage: Eukaryota > Metazoa > Chordata > Myxini > Myxiniformes > Myxinidae > Eptatretus > Eptatretus burgeri. The sequence goes on along the minus strand of NC_140973.1, from coordinate 12,317,630 downwards.
GAAAAATAAGTGTTTATTTGTGCACTTGCATTGGAAAAAGTACAATATCCTTGAATCTCCACAATTAAAATCCTCCATTGGACCCCTGGGTGGTGTCTTCCAAAAAAAGTATGTCGATATTGGCATAAACCCACAAAGGTTTTTTGGGATGTTTTTTATATAAAATTTGGCAACCTCATCGGTATTGCGATTATATTTTACATTAAAAAAGAAAGTATCTCCAAAGGCTACACATGTGCATGTGATGACTGATATTTTGTTTTTGCCTCTCGTATTTACAGGGAATATTTTCACCGAATTTTCAAGAAAATGTGGCGATAAATCGAATTTCACTTTGACTGGGCTCTCCAGGGATTTATATATGGAATTTTATACAGTATTTACTGCTTGCAATCAAGAGCGAAATTCACAGCAGCGTTAATCCAAAGGAGCAGTCATTGATGTGAGCGGAGCATTCATTGGCTGTGCTCATGTTCCAGGAGTGGACGGTATGAAACATGAACATTCCGGGTATGGACGGTATGAAACATGGACGTTCCGGGTCTGGACGGTATGAAACATGGACATTCCGGGTCTGGACGCTATGAAACATGGACGTTCCGGGTCTGGACGGTATGAAACATGGACATTCCGGGTATGGACGGTATGAAACATGGACATTCCAGTTCTGGACGGTATGAAACATGGACGATCCAGGTATGGACGGTATGAAACATGGATGTTCCGGGTATGGACGGTATGAAACATGAACGTTCCGGGTATGGACGGTATGAAACATGGACATTCCGGGTCTGGACGGTATGAAACATGGACGTTCCGGGTATGGACGGTATGAAACATGGACATTCCGGGTATGGACGGTATGAAACATGGACATTCCGGGTCTGGGCGGTATGAAACATGGACATTCCGGGTCTGGACGGTATGAAACATGGACATTCCGGGTATGGACGGTATGAAACATGGACATTCCGGGTATGGACGTTATGAAACATGGACATTCCGGGTCTGGACGGTATGAAACATGGACATTCCGGGTATGGACGGTATGAAACATGGACATTCCGGGTATGGACAGTATGAAACATGGACATTCCGGGTCTGGACGGGATGAAAGATGGACATTCCGGGTATGGACTGTATGGAACATGGACATTCCGGGTATGGACGGTATGGAACATGGACATTCCAGGTATGGACGGTATGGAACATGGACGTTTCAGGTATGGACGGCATTAAACATGGATGTTCTGGGTCTGGACAGTGTGAAATATAGACTTTTCAGGTATGGATGGTATGAAACATGGACATTCTGGATATGGACGCTATAAAACATGGACATTCCGGGTATAGATGGCATGAAACATGGATATTCCGTGTCTGGATGGTATGAAACATGGACGTTCCGGGTATGGACGGTATGAAACATGGACATTCCAGTTCTGGACGGTATGAAACATGGACGATCCAGGTATGGACGGTATGAAACATGGATGTTCCGGGTATGGACGGTATGAAACATGAACGTTCCGGGTATGGACGGTATGAAACATGGACATTCCGGGTCTGGACGGTATGAAACATGGACGTTCCGGGTATGGACGGTATGAAACATGGACATTCCGGGTATGGACGGTATGAAACATGGACATTCCGGGTCTGGGCGGTATGAAACATGGACATTCCGGGTCTGGACGGTATGAAACATGGACATTCCGGGTATGGACGGTATGAAACATGGACATTCCGGGTATGGACGTTATGAAACATGGACATTCCGGGTCTGGACGGTATGAAACATGGACATTCCGGGTATGGACGGTATGAAACATGGACATTCCGGGTATGGACGTTATGAAACATGGACATTCCGGGTCTGGACGGTATGAAACATGGACATTCCGGGTATGGACGGTATGAAACATGGACATTCCGGGTATGGACGGTATGAAACATGGACATTCCGGGTCTGGACGGGATGAAAGATGGACATTCCGCGTATGGACTGTATGGAACATGGACATTCCGGGTATGGACGGTATGGAACATGGACGTTTCAGGTATGGACGGCATTAAACATGGATGTTCTGGGTCTGGACAGTGTGAAATATAGACTTTTCAGGTATGGATGGTATGAAACATGGACATTCTGGATATGGACGCTATAAAACATGGACATTCCGGGTATAGATGGCATGAAACATGGATATTCCGTGTCTGGATGGTATGAAACATGGACGTTCCGGGTCTGGACGGTATGAAACATGGACCTTCCGGGTCTGAACGGTATGAAACATGGACGTTCCGGGTCTGGACGGTATGGAACATGGACAATCTGGGTATGGACGGAATGAAACATGGACGTTCCGGGTCTGGACAGCATGAAACATGGACGTTCCGGGTCTGGACGGTATGAAACATGGCCATTCCGGATATGGATGGTTTGAAACATGGACATTCCGGGTATGGATGGTATGAAACATGGACATTCCGGATATGGATGGTTTAAAACATGGACGTTCCGAGTAATGACAGTATGAAACATGGACATTCCAGGTATGGACAGTATGAAATAATCAAGCAATGAAATAATCAAAAATGTGGGGGGAAATAAGCGGTGGACAGCGTCAAAAACATAAAGTTAAGGAGAGTGAAGAAGGAAAAAGATCAAGTGAAGTACAAGCTGCCTTCGTTGGAGCAAAAAATACCGAGAAAAAAGATGTAAAACAACAGAGTCTGGATTCACCAGGATCATGTGAGAATGAAAATGAGGAAAAGGAAGTTGAAAATGAAGAGGAAGAGAAATCTCAGGGGAGTATGCAGATGAATCAAGTGAGAATGAGGAAGAGTAAGAAGAGATATAGCAGGTTCTTTTAGTTTCTATATGGCTGAAAGTTCTGGATCCGATTCTGAAATGGATCATGTTGAGAACGGTCGTCAACCGGCGTCTCTAGGTTTCAAGGATTTTTGTTTCATCAACTTTTCAACTGCCGAATGTGCATAATGATTAAGTTACCCAAGCAACCTCAGATACATTGGCAAATTATGAGTGATTTCTCTGAAACAAATGCATGTTTACCACAAATATTTGGGAATTTCTCTTTGTTCCTTCTCCCACTACTTTGTGGCACACGCGCAATGGGTATGGAATGTCTCACTAGTTCATCAACTTCAGCCAATGACATTAATCATGGAATCATTGAAAGGGTTGAGGGAGGTTGCCAAGTTAGCAACTGTTCTCTGCAGCAACGTCGGGAGGTGCAGTCAGGATAACTTCGAGGTAGGTATATGTACTCATCTCTGAGCTGCCTAGCCTGAGTTTGAACCCTAACCCAGCTATAAACTGTCATCCTGGGTTTCACAGGCAGGAAGAGGCATCAATACGTGTGCTGTCCATTCGAAGGACGTTAGACCATAGGACTCATCTGCCAGCACCTGTTGTATGATTGACGTTGAGCCGGTCCGACACCAGCTGAAGTGATGCAACAAGACCGTCGGCATCAAAACTCTGCAATCTCGTTTTGTCAAAGATTGGCCACTCTCAATGATGCCTTTGTCAGAAAAAAAAATAGCGACGAACAAGAAATGCAGGGAGAGGATGAGAAGGGTGAAAGCCCTGAGCACTGCTGCTTTGGCACAAGTGCTGGTACGTCGCCGAGGGCATGCCGGGAGAAAGAAGCAGCTGTGTGTAAAATGTAAAGAGAAGGCCGGCTCTGGGAGCGTTCAACAACCTCCTCGTCAAACTTGCTGCTGACGATGAGGCAAATATGAACTTCTCACAACATCCAAGGCCTTCAACTGCATGCTCAGTTGAGTACTGCTCTCCTCTTTGGGCTTGTGCCCCTGTTTCACAACTTCCCCATCTTGATGTCATGGTGTTCGAGGTTCGTCTGGTTTGTCCCTTGATGAAGCTGAATCTCTCGACCTATTGCTCATGCCAGACAGACAGATTGGTGGCTTTTCTGTCTTCTACTGCCTCCTTTCTGTTCTTGCACACTCTGTCCTTTCATACTCCATCTGCCCCCCCCCCCCCAATCAACAGCTTTCTCCTGGGCACATGCATTCTGCCATCAATCAACTCCCTAAATCAAGCATCCATGCTCACTTCCACTCCATTTGTTCCCATTTCCCACTCACCTGTGGAACCAACATCCTCAGTCGGATCAATCGCACTCTTCCATCCAGAGCTTTAAGATGACATTTCACCTACTCCTCAGGTTACCCCCCATCACATTTCATGATGTTTCTCACCCCCATTAACCCTCCCTAAGCCAACCCCTTACCAGTTTACTATGTTTTCTCACATCTCGCTCCACACATGCTTATGTTTATTCGTTCCATTGCTCTATCATCCCCAGCTTTCCCTTTCTGCTCTCTCAGCACTTCACTTGTTCTTAAGTTTGTATCATGCTTGCTCAACCCCTGTGTCTTTCTCCTCTCTCCTCCTCTCCCTTTCTCTTCTTCTTCCCTCGCCCATTCTTCCTCCACGTATCCCGCTGTTGCATCCCTCGACCCTGAAGCTTTTGCTGCTTTATCCGCACTTTCCACTGCATTCTATAGCCGTTGCCTCCGCCACGGAAGATGGAAGGAGGTTATGTATTCAGCGCTGTCTGGTTGTCTGACTGTGAGTAGGATATCTCAAAAAGTTATGTACGGATTCAGATGAAACCTGGTGGTCAGGTTTGGTCTGTGACACGGACAAATTGATTAGATTTTGGTGAAGATCTGGATCCGGATCCGAATTTTTTTTAAGTTAGTCTTCACCATTGTGAGATGGGGCCCAAAAACGATGTATAAGCACAATATCTCAAAAAGTTAAGGACGGATTATGACAAAACTCGGTAGATGAGTTGGGTCGATGACAACAACAATCCGATTCGATTTTGGCTCAGGTCCGAATGCAGATCCAGCCTTTCAGTGGGATACAAAACGTAAACTGTTAAGCCTGGTGGAGGTATGCTCTCTACTGAGTGCCGTTCTAGTTCTGTTGTGTTTGGTTTTCTAGCTCTTCCATAATAGTGGGGCAACTTCGCTAAATATAGCATAACAATTGTGCATTTTGTGAGGAAAGCAGCAAATTTGGCACACTAGTAGCCTAATATATTATGAACAGATTTGGATATTGGGCCATTTCAAAAATTTTGATGGCAGTAGAAAATGGCTGCCACAGCCATCAGCGGCTGAATTTGAGATGGTCCAATATCCAAATCTGTTCGTAATATGATAGGCTACTAGTGTGCCCAAATTTGGTGCTTTCCTCACAAAATGCACAATTGTTATGCTTAGTTGCCCCACTATAAGGCTCGACTTTGCGTACAAAAAAGTCAGTTTCTGCAGATTCCTCACAAGCAAGATCACTTTGATTCAAGAAAATGAAGGTTTCCACAATGAACTGTATCCCACTCACAGGAAATGGAGTCAAGTTACCTGTAATTGATCGAAGATTTGCACCACGTATGTTATTTCCACGATTTACACCGGCAATGCTGAATTAAATGTTAATGTGTGATCATTTGGAAATTCCAAACTCGTTTTTGAAAGTGTGTAACCTGCCTAATCAAAAAACCTCATCGCTTTCTCTCTGACCACGTAGAACTCCGCCGCTGTGTCGGAAAAAAAATGATCTGAGTTTTGGAAAGTAGCAAATTATGGAACTTTGTTTTCCTGTTCATTAATTAATTTGTTTTTACACTGTCAATCTTGTTTCGATCAAGTCTTTTCAAGCAAGTTATTTCGTAACCTTTTGCGTTCATTATTACCTCCATCACCAAAGGTGAAGGAGGTTATGTTTCACCCCTTTCTGTCTGTTTGTTTGTTTGTTTGTCTGTGCACAGAATGTCTCAAAAAGTTGTGCACGGATCTGGATGAAATTTTGTGGACAGGTTCGGTGCGTGACAAGGACGAACTGATTGGATTTTAGTGAAGATCCGGATCCGAATCCGACGACTAGAATTTTTAAAGTGATTCTTCACCAATGAGAGATCGCGCCAAAAACGATATATAGCGCGATATCTCAAAAAGTTGTTGACGGATTCGGATGAAACTTGGTGGGCACGTTGGGTGTTTGATGAGGATGAATTGATTCGATTTTGGTGAAGATACGAATCCGGATCTGGATACGAGAATTTAAAATTTTTAAAGTGATTCTTCAACATTGAAAGATTGGGCCAAAAACGATGTAGTACTGTATAGCATGATATTTCAAACATGTTTTGGGCCCGATATGTTCTCGTGGATCAGGCATTGCATGGCAGAGGTGTCCCCTCTACCAAGTGCCCTCGACCAGAGGTGTCCCCTCTTCAAATAATTTTAACTTTCTTCCATTGTACTATACATTTTACAAATAAATTGCTTCAATATTCTTGTGAAAAACGAAATTATTGGTGGATGTCGATGAGCACCATCATGAGTGAGGAGTTCTCATGAGAAGAAGGGCCTTCAATCAAGGCCCGAATAAATGGATAAGTGTTTTGGTTTTCAGAGTGCTACTCTTGGAATCATTCAACGATGTACCGACAGAGCAAAGATCATCACGAGGCATGATAATTGACCACTACTCAAAAAGAGCAGTGCACAATCAGGTCAGATCTGATCATGGAACCTCACTCTTATACAGAGTGTTGTTGCCACCAAATTAGTTACAATGATTCAGGTTACAATGCTGGTCGAGTCGCTACTTTGCCACAGGTAGTCAGGGCAGGAATTTGGAATTTGTTCAGGGTGTTAGCTCTAGCTCACCTACTCTACGCAAAGGAGACCATGGGATCTTTAACGTCCAGCAACTAATTCCTGCAGATGGGACGTCTGCAGATTCAACATCCAAGAGACGGCACTCACACTCATGTATCACCCTGACTGTGAAACACCAGGATGACAATTTTTCGCTGGGTCGGGATTCAAACCCAGGCTAGACACCTCCGATGCGAGTGTGTGTACCTATAAGCCATCCTGCCAGCCCAGAATACAATGGTCACCTGGATTTTCAAGAGTTTTACCAAGACATTGACATTCTTTGGAAGGGCTTTTTCGGACTTTAATCCTCAACAGCAAGAACAAAACAGTTCAGTGAAAGCTTTCACTTGAGCCCATCTGAAGTGGAGAAACCTTGAAGACAAGAGTTCAAAAATACAGATTGTAAAAACCAAGGATAAGCCATTCTGCAGATGAGGAGCAGCGATTTAAAATTTGGTCTTGCTTTTAACACAAAATGGCCTTCTCTTTTTGCAAAGCATTGTGGAACATTATACAACCTAAAGGGGGAAGTTATAATGATACTTTGATGAAGAATCACCATTATCCTTTGGGGTGACGGTGGAGCTCAGCTGGTTAGCCGGAGCCGCATCGACTTGATTGAGTAAGTCTGAGGTCCTTCCCCGATGGGGATCTGCATTTAAAGAAAAGGTAAACTCGTTTTAAAAACTGAAAATTGGAAGATTTGATGATAATTACATTTTCACTTCACACCTTAAAATGAAAATCGAGGAGCAAAATGCAATTTAAACTTCATTCTCTGGCAATTTCTGTGGAGGTAACCAAGTCATGGCTTTGCAGGCCCTTGATTCGCTGCGGAAAACACGTGACATTTTATAGCCAATCCGAGGCAATGAATTGTAAAATTGAGCTTGGACTTCATTGCAGGTTAAATTGAATACGACGCTCACTGAAGGCAGGACAAGTCGTGGCCGAAGGCAGGAAGCTCACCGGAGGCAAGACAATTGATGTTTGTTCACGTGGCAACGTGGTGGGGCTTGGGAAAAGTTTGAGTACCGTCCCACAACAGTCCACTATAGATCAAACAAATATGATTTTTAAGTTCCTCAAGAAGATGGGACTCTTGGCTTGTAATGTATTTTTGCAGAAAAATCTACTATTTACTAATGGCTGCCTCTGTGTTCGAAATTCAGCATTCAGATTTGAATCCAGATGGATTCAACTCCAACTACACACACAATAAATAATGAAATAACTCAAATCAAAAAATGAAAACCCAGCATTGCCAAAACAACTCCCACGACCTCAAGGAACATGTTTAGATGCCAAAAAAATCCTGCACTATCCTGAGCCAAAACGCGCACGGCATCTCCATGAGATGGACGGTCAGTTGCGATGCTCACGGAATGCGGTTTCGACGTGGCTATAGTTTCAGGCGACAAGTTGTCGTCCGCGTCTTCTGTGAATGATGTGGGCATGCCCAACGACCGTCATACCTCAGAAAACACCCACACACCTTTTCCCGGTACTTGGTGTGCGTGACGTCATCATGCTCTTTGCACATCTCAGAGTGGAAAAGGTGTTGCACTAAAAGGGTGAGCCACGCACCGTGCATCGAGTAGAGCACACCGGGCCCCCACTCCTTGTGAAGTACCTGTTTATTTGAGGGGTTCGGGTTCTGGGGGTCTGGAACTCTTCAAAAACACTGAACTGGAAAAAGTTTACCATTATCATATGTATATAATATATTATCATACGTTATAGTTGTAATATTGCCTACCGTGATGTTTGCTTCCCAGTACAGACACCAGATTTTGTGGTGGAGTGGTTAGAGTGTCCAATTCGAGTCTGGGAGTGGAACCACAGCCGAGTCGTAGCAAAGACTAAAAAAACATGGTGCGTGCTGCTTCCTTGCTTGATGTTTAGAATTGATAAATGATGGATCAGAGACAAAAAATTCACAACTTGGTAATAGTAGAGCAGGCCTTTTATAGGCCTAATGGCCTTATCCTGCTTTGAGGTTCCTTGTTAAGGAACATATGTAATTACCGAAGTGTCCTGAACGCAGTGCACCTGCCTGTGTTAGCCCATTCAATGGATGCCAAACGTCATCCCCTGAAACTTGCTGGGTATTGTTTGCTTCTCAAATGGATATTCGTATTTTGGTGTGTTCTGCCAGAAGGGCAGGTCCAGAACCTCTGAAGCGGTTTCTTGGCAAGGGTTATCCTGGGTGGTTTGCCATTGCTTTCCCAACAGTAGAACAGGAATTTGGAATTTGTTTAGAGTTCCGGTGATAGCTCACATACTCTTCGCGAAGGACGCAGTGGGATCTTTTACCTTCACCAACTAATGCAGGCAGATGGGACGTCCAGTTTATCGTCCATCCGAGGGACGGCACACACACACACTGATGATTCAGCATGCCTGTGGAACCACGGGATGACAGCTTATAGCTGGGTCAGGATTCAAACCTCGACTAGAAGGCGAAGAGGTGAGTGTGTGTACCTCGAGGCCATCCTGTCATCCCCTTCCCAAATGCATTTGTTGATTTTATGTTCATGTCTCATCTCCGTCATGATGAATTTAAGAGTTTGAGTTTCTTTTTTGCTAAAGCTTTCTGCCATAAACCCGTCCGAGTCGTACACAAGACTAAAAATGGTATGTACTGCTTCCTTGCTTGACACTTAGAATTTAAAAGTGAATGAGGATGAACAAACAACCACAGGTTGGCAACCACCGCGCAGACTTTGACAGGCTTCATTGAAGTTCCTTGAAGGAAAGTCCTATTATATAACCAGGTCCTTGGTACCAGACGCCATAAATTATTCCTCTTGATTGGAGAGTAGATGCTGCCAAGGAATACTCTTTGTGGAATAGGTTGGTGTAGGGCTGGCAGGGTAGCCTAGAGTCATGCATACTCATCCTTGAGCTATCTAGCCTGGGTTTGAATCTCGACCCAGCAATAAACCAATGCCTGGTGTTTCACTTCGAGCAAGCATCATTGTGTCCGCCATCCTTCGAGAGGATATTGAGCCGGAGAGCTCTTCTGCCGGCACCGATCGTTGGTGAACGTCGAAGTCTTTCACAAAAAGCAGAGGAGTTGTCACCGACACACTGAACAAATTACAAATTATTCGACCGACTGCTGGGGAGGAAATGGCAAACTACCCAGCACAACCTTTGCCAAGAGTCCTTTGCCAAGAGTCTCTGTTAAGAGTGTGACGCAGCAATGATGACACTTAGGTATGGAGGCAGGCCAATAGCCTCTCCTTGGGAGAGTAATGGCCTACTCACAAGTCGTGAATGTTTCCTAAGCTGAGAACAGGTCGCCGCTCCACAGCTTGAACCTAAAACGACGTCGCTCTGAGGGCCCATGGGACTCGAACCCATACGAGTAAGAGCAATGATGCAACAAGGCCTTACCCACTCCACCATCAAGCCGCCCAAATGGCATGTGGCACCAAGGGTAGACATTTGTAGTTTAGCCATAACACCCGCATGCAACAGCATGCTCTCGCTGAGGGTCCAAAGCAACACGACGACATTGAAAAATGATACGTCTGCCAATCACGACAGGATGGTAGTTCATAAACTGAGCCAATTCCTTCATTTGCAAGGTGTGAGATCGCAGATAGGCAACATCTATCTATAATTCCAGCAATCTCTGTGTGTCTGTCTGTCTGTCTGTCTGTCTGTCTGTGACCGCCGTTTCTCGACAACCACTGGTCCGATCTAATTGAAACTTGCCAGGTATATTGCTGGGGCCCTGTGGATGTGCCTTTCCAAGGTTTGATAATAATCGGACAAGTGGTTTCCAAGTTATGGCCATTAAATTGCCAAACCAACGACAAGACACGGTGCTATGACGTCACAATTGACGTCACAATTCTTTTTTTTCTTTTTCTTTTGCACGTACGGCCACGCACGAGTGATAATAAAAACAAGAATAATAATACCAATAATAATTGATCCCAGTTCCTGGAATCCGCATGACCTCACCACATGCGGGACTAAACTTTACTGGTAGATTTTACAGGAACTCCCTCGGAGCATCAGCGTCTCGCAAACAAACACAGCTTCGTGACCAGGGTACAACAGCGATGGCACAGCCCTATTTTGACAACGTTTCAACGTTTTGACAGCCTTCTCTGCAGCTCGGTGTCGATCTGTCACGACTCGCTCCTCATTGTCCATTAACGAGTACCACAGCAATGGTAAACACGGAATGCCTGTGAGGATTATTGCATCATAGTTGCCAAGTGTTCAGCTCTGCGTGCGGTGTTTGTGCGTCTTCACACCCGACAAAGAAACCTGTTGATCCACTCCAGCATTTGTGATCACTTCGACATCGTTTTGTGCCATACCTGCGCAAGCGGCAAGAGACTCGATGGTGATCGACATAGGCCCCACGCAGAAGGTTTTTTTTGTTTTTCTCCTCCTGAGGGCAAGTGATCCGCAAACCGGCGACCCGACCATCGGAACGTTGTAAAAGGCAAGATGAACACATCAAAAGGCTCTTTTTTGCGGCCTTGCTCCGATTTCAAAGGTCCATTTGCCATACAAACCGTGCTATTAGGGCTGAATTTGCTGCCACGGCTGACAGACTTACTGGCTTTCTCCCAAATTCACTTCCTGCAACCACATCATTCATCTTCAGTTTTTTCTTTTCTTTTTTTACAAGCACAAGACAAACATTGCTGTTTTAAATCTGACAAAGAGGGGGTGTCAGGGAGGGGAGAGGTGGGTGGGGCGGTCACAAAACCATTCCGTGCAACCAATGGGGGAATCAACACAGTTTGAGCAGTAGTGGGGCAACTTTGCATAACAATTGTGCATTTTGTGAGGAAAGCACCAAATTTGGCACACTAGTAGCCCAACATATTATGAACAGATTTGGATATTGGACCATCTCAAATTTAGCCGCTGATGGCTGTGGCAGCCATTTTCTACTGCCATCAAAAATTTTGAGATTGCCCAATATCCAAATCTCTTCATAATATGATAGGCCACTAGTGTGCCAAATTTGGTGCTTTCCTCACAAAATGCACTATTGTTATGCTATATTTAGCTAAGTTGCCCCACTATAGCACAGTTTTGATCTATTAAATAATATAATAATAATATAATAATATATATATATATATATATATATATATATATATATATATATATATATATATATATATATATATACACACTGTGCACATAGATTTACTGAAAGACCTTGACATTCGTGGGGGATATGTTCAAGGAAAATGTCGCGAATGTCAAATTGGTGAATGTAGGGGCATAGATTTTTTTGGGATTTTTTTTAACACTTTAGGACTGGTCTCCTATATCTACCGACGCTGATATTACTTCAGCCTGGGAATTCTTCCACAGAAACCTGCTCTCTCTCTCTCTCTCTCTCTCTCTCTCTCTCTCTCTCTCTCTCTCTCTCTCTCTCTCTCTCTCTCTCTCTCTCTCTCTCTCTCTCTCTCTCTCTCTCTCTCATGCACAGATTATTCCCACCTCATCTTCAATTATCTCATCCATCATCCTGCTCTTGGTACTCTGAATCCTGTGGTGAGGCCGTTGTCATAAAACAGCTTGCATTCTCCTCCTGGAAGGCAAATTCCAAAAAGGCCGCAACAATTGTGTCTACTCTCAGGAGAGCCAGAAAACAACGGCTTTCAAACTTGTCGTCCTCCTCTAAAACCTGATGGTGCCTTGTCAAGTCCATCTCTGGTGTACGCTTCCCTTCCCTCACTTCAAATGGCACCGCACGGAGAATGCCCAGTCGGCATCTGGCTTTGGAGACCAACTTTGAAATGTGGCTTGTCCAACAAAGATCATGGCTGAGAGTGAGACCCAAGAGTTTGAGTGACTGAACCTCTTTGAGACGGGTCGTCGGGAAGGTCGATGGGAGGGTTTGCGGAACGGTCCTTTTGGAGAGAATGAGTGTGCGGGATTTCTCAGGTTTGAAAGACATATTCCAAGTGCTTCACCAGTTTGTGATTTTGTCAAGGTCTGAAGAGAGGGAAGAGGCTGCTGCCTGTCTGTCAGAAGGAAGAGATATGTCACAGCAGAGGGTGGAGTCATCAGCAAAGAGATAAAGATTTTCCAGAGAGTCGGTGAGATCATCGATGAAGATGAGGAATAATATGGGGCCTAGAACATTGCCTCGAGGTACTCCAGCCTCGACAGGGAGAGGAGAAGAAAGGGTTCCGTTGAGAGCCACATGTTGGCTATGAGAGGGGAGAAAGTCAGTAATCCAAGAGTGGAGTTGTCCTTAGATTCCATCGGCAGAGAGTTTGGAGAGCAAGGTAGGATGCCAAACTGTATCAAAAGCTCACGATATATCCAGAGTGACAGCTCTGATCTCACTTCTGACATTGAAAGCCTCCATCCACTGTTGGGAGAGTAGAAGCAGCATGCCAAAGGTGGAGTGACCAGGTCTAAATCCGAATTGGTGATCTGAGATGAGTCTGTTGAAGAAAAGGAATGATTTCATATAAACTGTGATGATGGATTCCATGATTTTTCTGATGATTGGAGGTAAACTGTTATGCCTGTAGCTAAGGGAATCGGTTTTAGCAGTTTGGTTATGCAATGCAGTGATATAGGCTGACTTACGAGGAGATGGAAGGTGACTTAGGGCAAATGCTGCAGTGAAGAGAGCAGAAAGGCGATGTGCAAGAGCAGCAGAGCAGGATTTTAGGACATGTAAATTGATGTCATCTGGTCCAGTTGTAGAAACAGAGTCGAAGGTTGTCAGAATCTTTTCCACCTTCTTCAGTGCAAAAACCTCCAGGAGCAGTTAAGTGTGACTGGGTAGGGTGGGTATAGAGAATGAGGGTTTGGGAACACAGAATTGAGGCATTCAGCCTTCTCACAAGTAGAGTCGGATGTCGTGCCATTTTAAGTGAGGGAAGTTATGAGGGGGAGGGGGCATACACCAGAGACAGACTTAACCAGGTGTCATTAAGTTTCAGAGGAGGGAGACAAGTTTGAAAGTTCAATCTTGAGGTTGGCCAGATGTTGTTTTCTGGCTCTCTTGAGAGTGGACACACACTTGTTGCAGGCTTTGTAGAATGATCTGAGATTGCGTTTGGTGAGGTTTGCCTTCCAGGAAGAGAAGGCGTGTTGTTTCAAGACAACAGCCTCACCACATATTCAGTGTACCATGGGCAAGGAGAAGGGTATGAAAACTAAAGATTAGATGAGATGGATCTTCGTGTGAGACAGAGGAGGTTTCTGTGGAAGAATTCCAAAGCTGACTTAATATCAGGGGTAACAGAATTAGGAAACCAGTCCCAAAGTGAAATGGCTGTTTGCAGTCCCTGCCAGTCTGCCTGAGTGAACTGCCAGACATGCCGATGCTGACGCAGCTGTCTGAAAATAGCCAAATAGCAGGTTAATCTCACAAGTACATGATCAGATGAACCAAATGGAGCAGAGGAAGAGCAGGAGACATTAGCAGGGAAGTTTGTCATCACCAAATTGTGGGAGAAAAAAAAATAATTATATTAATGTACTCTCAATTATAATGGTTGCTGGTGCTTTATAAATTTAATTTTTATGTTATAAGTCGAATTGGCTGTCAGTTATGCTTCCCTTTACTCAAGATTCTTTTGACCTCAATGTTGATAAAAGGAATGTCTTGCTATGGAACAAAGTGACCTGGTTGATAACACTGCAACTTTTGCCATTATTTTTTCACCTAGTGGACACGTATTGCAGTTGGAGTTATTTTGCCTAATGCTTATCAGCCCCCTCCACTCCCACAAAAGCATATAAATGCCAGGAAATGCAATCTTAGCTTAGTGCAAATCATTGTGGATGTATACCATCTCACTGCTTTGGAATCCGTGGTACCATGTTAAGAATAAAGGTTATCTGATGAAATGTACTTTTCGTTGTGGACAGTGAATTAATTGTTTCTTACAAATTGAGTAGTAGGATTTACACCGAGTCGGTTAACAACAAAATTCCACAACAAAGTCCAGAAGGGAGGATTTGCCATTTGGAGAAATCCGGGTTGGAAAGTTCTCAGGTTGATTCAGTCCAATAGAGTCACATAAGTTCTTTGCTGAAGTGCCATGGCTAGTGAGAGAGGTACGACATCCATCCAAGTTGCATGGTGCCAATTGAAATCGCCACATATGAGAGAGAGAGAGAGAGAGATAGAGATAGAGATAGAGATAGAGATAGAGATAGAGATAGAGATAGAGATAGAGATAGAGATAGAGATAGAGATAGAGATAGAGAGATATATTGGTTAAACGTTGGTCCATGTTATCTGAGAGAGATGTTTATGGAGTCATCACTGTTTGGAGGACAGTACAACACGCAGACAAACAAGAGGTGGCAGTGGAGGGAAGTTGCAGCCAAATGTACTCCTGGTGGTTGTGAGGTGTAAGAGCAGTAAACGGACAGTGAAAAACGGAGTTATTGATGCAAAGTGCCACTCTGCCATCAGGACAGGGTTCAGGCTTATCAAACCAGAGGAGATAATGGCAAGGAAGAGATGTACTAAGGAGTCAGGGATGTCCTGTGGAAGGAAAAATTATGTTGAACAGATGATGTCCGGTTTATCAGCATCAGCCTGGATGGAGAGACGTCAAATTGGAGCAGAAGCCTCGGATGTTTAGGTCCACACAGGTAGGGACAGGGGAAGAGGCACTGTTGGAAGGATGTAGGAATGTGGAAAGGAGGTCGGAGAGAGAGTGGGGTGGGGAGAGTTTGGGAGGGTGCAAGTTGGGGAGGGGGAGCATGTTGGTGGAAGCTTGGAGGGGGAATCTGGGAGGGTGCTTGTTGTGGGGAAAATGCTGCAAGAGGACGGGGCAAAGGGGAAGCTGAGAGGGGTTGGGGTGAGGTGGAAGATGGGGAAGGTTATGTTAATGGGTAAAATGGGAGAGGATAGAGGAGGTAAGGTGAGAGGAATGCAGAAAAAAGGGGATATGAAGTGGAGGGATGCTGAAGAAGGGGACACAGAGAAGGTGTGGAGTTGGAAAGACGCAGGTATGTTGATGTGGAGGAGGATACTGACATGGAGGGGTTTCACACCGTTAATGGACATAAAGGGGAATTGATTGTTGTGTGCAGACAACCTCTGCAAATTTGACTTCTCAAGATTCCCAGTCTGGATATATGGAGACAGACATTATGGGAGGGGTGGAATGAATGGTTGTTTAAAGCATGGAAGAAAGTAGTGCTGTCGCTACAGTAGGAGGGTTGATGGACCAATCATTTAAGAATGAGAAAGGCTTGAAAAATAAGCCATGTGAATAAAAAGAAGACGAAGAGAAGAAGAACAGGAGGAATAGATCATGAGGAAGAGGAATACTTGGATGATCCTAACAGAGAAATAAGGAAAGTGAAGCATTTTTAAAATATTATTAAAAACTTTTAAAGGAAGAAGCATTTCATTCAATGAAGATTCAGTTTGGATATACAGTATTGAGAAAAGGCATGGATAAATAATGAAGCACAGGCAGTGCAGTCAGAAGGAAGCACTCGTACAGGCAGATTGAGTTCCTGTTTTTTTTTTTTGAAGTGAGGAGTAGGAATAGGATAAAGTTGAGGAAGCTGGAAGGACAATACTTAGGAAAAAAAAAGAAGCTGCCTGGTTGAGTTTGCCAGAGCCACAAGGACATGGATTCGACAATACAACACAAGGTAGACTTACGGTCTAACATGGAAAATTGGATGAAATCTGAAACAGCAACAGGGCCGAAGATACAACAATAAGACGTGGCGGATCTGGTCCGGAAAGCCTAGCTTTGATGAACTGGAAGGATCAACCTGCTCTATCCAACGTCCAACATGCACAGAAGTCAAAGACAAACATATAAGTTTATGATTCAAAGTCAAGACAAATGTTAAGGGGTGTAACTGGAACTTATAAACCGAAGTGGAAAACAAACGGTGATTGCCATATTCTTGTAGTTGCTCCCAGATTGCACATTGTTAACACCAGAGCCAATTTGAGGTGTCAGTATGTTCAATTAGTATCTTTCCATTTTTGATACATTGATTGAATTTAAATTAGTAACGATTGTGTAATCGGCTGTTTGAGAGATAGCGGTTCTATGTCTGACCTAGGTTTAATTCCTGACGTAGCGATAAACACAGTACAGTGCAGTAGAAGTCATTTTGTACGCTGTAAATAGATGATGTAATGAAGAAGGCATGCCTTCCTGTGCAGACAGAATGGGCTGTGAAGTGTAAATTGATCATACCATGCAGCAGGCTGTTGACTCGCTGCTAATTGTAGAGCCAGTGATTTTCCGTTTGCGCAAAAACCGAAATTTCATGATAGACATTAAATCCCATTTCAAACCGGGCGTAGTGGCGTGCGCCTGTAATCTGGCTACTCGGAGGCTTGGGTTGGAGGATTGCTTGAGGACGGGTGCTCTGCGCTGGGCCGCACTATGAGAGGATGTAGGGCAGCCCGGAATCATGGCAAAACCCAATCCTTATCCCTGTGCCGTAAAAGGCGACCAGGGTTGCGTCAGGAAGGGCATCCGGCGTAAAACCTATGCCAAATCAGTATGCGGATCATAACGGATGATCCGCTGTGGCGACCCCTAACGGGAGCAGCCAAAAGACGAACAACAACATTAAATCCCATTTAATGTTCTCTCCTGGGATCTTCCTCTGACTGTTTCAATGGGGTGGATCAAAATGCATCTTCCTCACCAGTGTCCATGGCAGTTGTATTTCACAACCAGGTCAATGCAAAAATGCAGGGAATAATGAAATTGTTTCTTTTGATGTTTTTGAGAAATAATTTTTGCAATCTCATCTGAATTTCAACGACAACATGAAAGTTGTAACACACAACCGCCTCCATACAAAACTCACCGACTCTATGAACGCCACAACCACAATGTCTCAACGACTACGCCAAAGGACACCACTCCGCTCACCGCTGCTATTGATGACCCCCGCCACCTTCCGAGACCGGCAGGAGTGAGGAGGATGTGCTCATGGCCGGGGCGCATGTTCGGGTGCCTCGCTCTATGTTGAATCTTGGAGCTCCATCGCATGGCCGGGTTTGGGGGTGAATGAGGGCATTTCCGGTATCGAATCCTCACCTGAGTGGGGCCAAGGCTGGGATAAGCATCCGCATGCCAATGGCGGCATGAGGATATGCCCACGGGCTCCCTATTCTGCCTCCAGGGCTCCGCCTTCACAGGAGGATAATAAATGTACAGAGTTCCACATGCTCGCTTTCTTTGTCTGGCTCTTCGTCTGGCTCAATTTGTACATCACCATTGGCTGCTGTGCTGAGCGGAGTGAGCGGGGGCAGCTGGGCCAAGCTCATTGAGAGCCAGGTGCCGAACGAAGTACAGTTCTACACTAATTAATAATTACATTAACAGATTTCTCTACACTCACGATAAGTCTATTCTCCTCACACATTCTTTGCTTCATTTCCGACAGCCCACTACACCCTTTATGTACATCTCTGGACGTTCCTCTTCACCTCATCTTCCAATCAACGAACACCTCATCACTAGGTCTGTCCTTATTTTATTTTTTTTCGGAAATTTAATGGGGCTAACCCCAATTTAGGTTGATATTTATGAGTAAAAAAAAAACAAAACTATATATATATATATATATATATATATATATATATATACATATATATATATATATATATATATATATATATATATATATATATATATATATATATATATGAACCTGAAAAAAATTTGTCTAGGGGTTGCTACCAGCTGTCAAAAATTGTAAAAAATGTGCATTATTATGTTTTTTTGTATTTTTATGTCAGAGATATTTTTCATGAAATTTTTGCGTGCTTACTGGTTGGTTCGAACGTGAATAACACGAAAAAAATGTTTTTGATCACAAAAAAGTGTTACATACTGTATGTCCCGAAACGTGGCTCAAAAATGGGGAAATTTTCCATTTTCAACTTGAAATTATATCTTTTGTTCTTGTACTGACACGGCTTGTTGTACGTATGAGATATTTATTGTTTAGATCTGTTGTATTGTCTGCTCATTACTCCATCGAATCACTGAGTCCGTCAGTCAGTGACTGACTGACTGCCGTCAACTTCAGGTCTGGTATCGGGTCATTCAGGCATTTCGGTAGAATTGATACCATTATGTCTATTTGACCGAAACGTGTCAATTGAGGCAAAAAGAAAAATATCTCAAACTCAAAAAGAACAATACGATGATGATGATGAAGCACCGAAAAGAGCTGTTGTTCACCAGAAATATATCATGCGCCGAAAACTGGAAGATTTCGCATCTCCGAGAAGCAGAAGTTTTTTTGATGTACTGACATTTGAACTCTGACTTTCTGCACAAAGACCCGGATCAATGAGAAACTGAAGATAGTTTCGTACAGAGCCGTACTATCGTCAGCAAGCTGAAAGTTGTGGATGACTGTGCAGAGGGTGGTGTAGCCCTGGCGACTGAGTACAACAGTCTTATTGCGTACGATGAGGAGCAAAAGCGGTACCCATTACAAGCGGTAACTGATCACCGAAAACGATTCCTGGACTGTAAGAAATCAACTTTGAACAAGTGAACTATAGCTCTTGTCCCGTTTGTTCGAAGACTCCGTCTGCAAACTGCGGAGATCGAAAAACGCGAAAAATATATAAAATCTTGATTTTTATTTTAGAATTTTCAAGTTTCATTGAGACGGAGTGGAAAAATCTTGCCAAGTTCAACAATATTTTTCTGCAGTATTTCAGATTCTAATGCACCACAAAACATCATACATTACATGTTAATGTCATTTTGGCATAAGATTAAAATATATATATATATATATATATATATATATATATATGTAAAATGAATTTTTTTTTTTCAAATTTCGATGGACGGGAGCAACCCCTAAAATATTTTTTTCGGGTTCATATTTTTTAATATATTTTTTTTTTCTCATAAATATCAACCTAAATTCGGCTTAGCCCCTTGAAATTTCCGAAAAAAATAAAATAAGAACAGCCCTACTCATCGGACCTCCTCACTCACACACCATAGACACCCTGTTTTCTTCCCTCCTCCCCCTCCTAAGAAACTGGGTTGCGTTGGTCCGTCGACCACGCCAGGGTCAAAGAGTTCATTCACACTTAATACTTTCTCTCGTCTTTCTTTGCATTCTACTTTCCTTGGGTGTGTGTGTGTCTGATGGCACCTGTCATGTTAGCATAATTAAGATTGTCGAAGTTTAGTATCGGTTTAACTCTGCCCTGTGTCTTCTCTTTTGTAGATAACTATTGTAGATAACCCCACAAATCCTATAGCCAACTGGTGGCCATTTTGTTACTAAAACATGTCACCAACCATTTCTCCAATATGCATGGTGCTATTTTATTTAAACTTGGCACAAGTACAGTACATGATGGCATACACTTGCACCTAACTTAATTTTGTGATCTGATCAAAAATGGCCGACTGGTAGATTGGTGGCCATGTTTGTTGTAAATAAATATGGGCGAGCCCTTTAACTCCCTACAGCAAAATTACTAAAACAACGGGGACTATGACATTTTACGTCGTTTTTACTTGTTCTTCATGGCTCAGCATATTTTTACTTTATGCACAATATCGCCTGAATTGTCTATTTTCATATATATATATATATATATATATATATATATATATATATATATATATATATATATATATATATATATATATATATTTTATCAGAGGCTTATGCCTCTGAGCTTGTCTAGTCTTGGATAGAATCTTGACAGCTATAAACTGTCAACGTGGTTGACATCAATCACTGTTTGATGATCAATGTGTGTGATGTCCCTCGAATGGGCGTTTCGCGAGAGAACCCTTCTGCCAGCATTATTTGGTCGACATTAAAGATCCCTGGTGTCCTTCGGAAAGAGTAGGCGAGTAATTGCCGGCACTGTGATGAGGAACAAATTCCAAGTGCTGTCGCCTTCAGTCGAACGCCAGGACTGGCCAGCAAGTTCGTGAAAGACGTGACAAACTTCCCTCTTGGTTGACCCCATAAGAAGGCTGGAATAATTGGAGCTCTAAATATAATTACCGGCGGTAAAAGCGTTTGGCCCCTTAACAATTATAAACGCTGGTGCTGTCTCTGCCTCCTTGTTTAAATTTTTTTTATTTTAACTAATAGTGATCCGTGTTCGTTTCTACACACATTTAATGGTAATTGTGAATTTGCATGAAAAGGCTGCGCATAACTTGAATCACAATAATAGTGAAACACAACACACATCAAAATGCCATCCGAGCCCACAACGCTGATCTCATGCATTGTAAGTTAAATCCTGTAGCCACTGTAAACTCACAAATCAAACCCAGTCACCCGACCAATCATCAAACTCATGAGTCAAACACTCAAACCCAAGAAGCACCTCCATTGTCTATAAGTGTGTGTGTGTGTGTGTGCAAGTTGCTGTTGTTGACTGCTATCTCCACACGACCGACCAGGTCTCAAAAGTATCCACCTCTATTTGTTTGTGTGTGTGTGTGTGTGTGTGTGTGTGTGTGTGTCACCATTTTTCTCAGAGATGGACAAACGGATCTTAATCAAACTTTCAGAGGTTTATTAATGAGTACCGGGAAGTGGTTTAGGCAAAAAAAAAGTAAATTGAAAAAGAAAGGAAAATTTTGAAAAGATAAAGTTGTATTTTTGGGGGAATTTCTGGTTTTTTTTAAATTGCTCAGCAGGGCCTCAGCCCTTGTAGTCATGTGAAAGGTAATATTAAATGATCTCTGACTGTATTTACCTCTGCCACCGAAGGTGACAGAGGTTCTTTTCACCTCTTTCTGCCTGTTTGTGTGCAGGATATCTCAAAAAGTTGTGGAGCGATCTGGATGAAATTCTGACATGATCATTCCTGGGAAAGCCACATTTCCAACCTGGTCTCCAAAGCCAGTCGCCGACTGAGAATCCTCTATCGTGCAAAGTCCTTCCTCGGCCCACCTGAGTTCCTGACCTCATACAAAACATTCGTCCTCATCCTGATGGCAGACTGCTCTCCCCTTCGGGCTGGTGCTCCTGCCTCCCACCTTTCTTGGCTTCACGCTGTGGAAACCAAGGCATTTCGGATCATTGGTATCTCCCGCGTTGAGGCTGAGTCTTTGGGCCTTTCACTCTCTCACTGCAAGCAGGTTGATGGTCTTTCTGTCTTCTACCGTCTCCTCTCCGGTCTCGCCCCCCCTTCCATGTCTGCGATTTGTCCCCACCATATTTCTGCAGGGTGCTCAAGGTCCACCAACAACCCCCTTCTGGTAAAACTACCAAAATCACGAATCACTGCTCACCTTCACTCTTCCATTCCTCTTTTTCCCACCTTTGGAATAAACTCTCTCACTCTGTTCAATCCCATTCTTCCCTCCAGGCCTTCAAATTAGTTGTTCACCAGCACCTCTTAACCCCCATCCAAAACCTCAATCTTTTCTACCCCCGTTAATCCACCCCGAGCCCACCTCCTTCAAATTCCCTGCTTTCCTTCCTGAAAGTCCCTGTAGTGTCCATCTTCTATTCCCCATGTTCCCTGCCCCATCCCTCTCCCTTCCACAGATCTCCTAATGTCTCTGTTCCTCACTGTTTTGTCCTTCCCACTCCTGCCCCTCTTGTCTCATGCCCCCTTACTGTGTGTTGTGTGTTAGCTCTCATACGAGACTCGACAAGGTATACATAAAAATAAAAAAATTGTGGACAGGTTGGGTGTGTGAGAAGGACGAACTGAATTGATTTTGATGAAGATCTGGATCCGACTACAATAATTTTTCCAGTGATTCTTCGCCATTGAGAGATTGGGCCAAAAACGATATATAGTGTTAAGGATTCAGCGGTCGTGGGATTCGCACCCGACTCTTGATAGCAAAATGTTACAGATTCAGCGCCACCCTCACCACCGCCTTTTCCGGGGTTTAAAACACCGGCTGGCTCGGCACAGGTCTCGGGTCACGCGTCTTCAATCGCGATACCAATGTACCCCTGGACCTTACCAATTGGGGAAATAGATCCCGGTTACAGACTGGTTTTGTCAGATGCCGAGCGTTTTCTGCCAGTCTGTAACCATTTTGGATTTATATGCCAATCGAACAGATCGTTCCTCGACGTGACCCAAATTAATCCATAGGGGCAACTTCATACGAACCAACCAGATTTATTAGGGACACATCGGGGAACACGACACAAGCAAAACATTCACGACAATGTTTTAATTAATCTATAACCCGTTCTTAACGAGGGAACTACGGATTACGGGTTTCGAGGGGGTCCCTACCGAGATATACCTTAAACAACATGCAGACAAGACTTAGACAGCATGCAGAAGAAGACAGAGTACTTGGTGATGTTTCATTGACGAGAGGAAAGTGTCAAAAGCACGAATGTCGCTCATAACAAGCGGATGTCCACGGATTCGAGCCCCCAAGCTCGAGCACGCCGCGTGGCAAAATGGTGCTCGTCTTCCTTTGTCGCACCGCACATGGTCTCCACGCGCTCTGACCCCGCGTAAGGTCGACGGCACAAGACCATCAGATCGACGATGGGTTTCAGCTGGTTTCTCACAAGGTCCAGCATACAAGTCCAGGCCTGGCCTGTTCACCAGACAAGGCCAAATCGAGGTGCCGGACTCCGGCAGGCTGGGTCCATGGGATTCCAAGACGTTGTCGAGCCGTGAGGTGAGTAGGGAAAGTCAGAGGCTCTATCGTTAGATGCAGGTTGAACCTGTCGATTACCTCCTCTCGAAGCCAACTCCAGACTCACACAGCAGCCAGGTCCTCTCGAAGCAGATTGCCGCCTAAACCTCAGGTACGGTTTTCTCTCCTGGCAGAATCATGACTGGCTTTTCTTTGTTCGCTCGCCTCGAAACCGGACTGCTCATCTAGCAGATCGCGCCTCGACACCCATCATTTCTCTCTTGCCTTCCCGGCGCACGCTCGCCTCGGGGCCCGACTTCTCACCTCCGTCCTCTCAGTTCTTTCCCCCTTGTCTTTTTGGGGCGCACCCCTTTACAAAGCCGACAAACTCCTCCCCTTGGTTTCACTTCCTCTTTTTGGCCACTCCCCCTCTCAGCGCTGGGCGGAGTCTCGCCCAGAGAGAGGAAGGAAGAAGAAGGATCTCTCGATCCACTACCATTGCACAAACAAATAACAGCCTGTGACACCTCCCGACACACATGTAACGTCCATTTTACCGAACAGCCGAGCTAAACATGCATTTAATGGGGGATCTTGGCTAATCCTATATTTAGTAGCCCACTCAGGGCCATTTCCGTAACAATAGCATATATCTCAAAAGGTTGTGGACAGAATCGGACGAAATTTGGTGGACAGGTTGGGTGTGTGACAAGGAAGAATTGGTTCAATTTCGGTGAAGATCCGTACCTGGTGATTTTGGCTTAAACAATGCAGAAATCAAGAAAATGACCAAATACCCAGATTTCAAAAATGAAATGAAAAGATCCTGGAAGCTGAAGAATGCCAGAATTGTATCCATTGATTATTATTGGAGTAATGGGTATGATAAAATAAAAAAGAACCTCACAGAGATCTTAAAATCCATTCCTGAGAATATTATTACAAAGGAACTGCAGTTCAGGACTCAGTGACGATCCTCAAAAGAGCCCTGAGAACAAAACTTTGAGAACAAGAAAACTTCGCAAATTGGTCCATGGATTATGATCCCTTCCTGAAACGGAGGTGGACACTTCGAGACCTGAGAGGACTCCGTTCCATCTTCTGAAACACGCATATGAAGTTAACAACCAACAACAAACATGCACACAAATACACATGTAGTGTCTTTTCTCGGGAAATCCATTATTCAAAGAAAGATGTAGACATGGTTTCACTTGATCATTTCTTGTAACCATCCTTTCCTTGTTTACATACTTTTTGAAGTAACATCCTTACATTATTTTGCATTTTGAAAATGTTTTTATTTTTATGATATACTAGATGACCCATGAACCCGTTGGGTTGCAGTTGTGACCGGTTGATGAAAAAAAATCATTTCAATAAAAAAAAGAAAAGATAGTTCCAGCGAACTATACCACTGAGGTTGTTTGCATTGATCAAATAATCTAGAAGAGTACCTGACTGAATCGGGAATTGATTTTTTAATAATTTTTTTTGGTGCAGGATTTGAACAAAACTTGATACTGCACATCGCAGGCGAATGGTGAGCAAGGTGGCCCTAAAATTTTTATGCTATCATGTAACTGTTTGGCTGTATTTTGGGAACATACATACATACATACATACATACATACATACAAGATGAGAGTTTTAGTAATATATAGATGATTACTAGACCGGCACTTGATAGAGCGCATTCTTCCACCAGGATGAACAGTTTACGTTTTGTAGCCCATTGATAGGCTGGATCTGGATCTGGACCTGAACCAAAATGTAATGCACTTCTTGTCACCGAACCAACTCATCCACCTAGTTTGGTCATAACACGAACACAACTCTTTGAAATATCATGCTATATATCGTTTTTGGCCCCATCTCTCAGTTGCGAAGAATCACTTAAAAATTAAACAATTTTCGTGTCCTGATACAGATCTTCACCAAAATCGAAGCTGTTCATCCTTGTCAACCACCCAATCTGTTCACCAAGTTTCGTCTAAATCCGTCCTTAACTTTTCGAGATATCCTGTACAATGCAAGATTGTCTCGGTAAGAGAAAAACATTTTTGGCAGTCATTTTCCACATCAAGTCAGAAATTAAAATTTCTGCCACCATGAAAAAAGATGCACGGCAATGTTATAGCTCACAATCAACTTACCGTGAGGCATTGTGAGGTTTACCAATACGCCGACGTTCACCTTCAACAATCAACTTCCCACAAGGCCTTGTAAGGTTTACCAATATGGTGGTGTTCCATTAAAACAATCAACTTCCCATGAGAACGTTGATCAAAGGATATGATAACCCCTGTGGGAAGCAAGGAGAAGCTCACATTTCAGGAATTAACCCTTCATCAGAGAAAATGCTCTTTTCCCCCTTTTGTGAGTTATTTTGCTCAGACGATGGATTAATCCTTTGTCGGAGTGGCGACCCATCCAGGATTGTGCTCAATAGCCAAGGAGACTGCTTCGGCAGCACCAATGCTCTATACAGAGTATGGTCCCAATGGATGGATGGATGGATTAATGCCTGCAATGTCAACTTCTAGCTCCTTGCTTCCCATGATACCTGGTGTTGGCTAAATGGTTAGGGTGGTGGGCTTTGGATCCAAGGGTCCTGAGCTCAAATCCTGCTCAGCTGTTGAATTAATACCAGGTGGGGTTAACTGAGCCTGTCATCCTTCCGAGGTCGGCAAAATGAGTGCCAGGTTGCTGGTATCCTGTGTCGGAGTGGCTACCCATCCAGGATTGTGTCCAATTGCCAAGGAGACTGCTGAAGCAGCACCAACGCTCTGCACAGAGTATGGTTCCAATCTCCTCTCCTCCTTCCCATGGCGAGTGACATGTCTCAATCAACTTCCTGTGCCATCCACTACCTGTCTGCCAACGCAGATCAACCGGCCTTCACAATTGACTCGTTTTTCCATTCAACCTCCCATGAGGCCTTGTGTCGTTTCCCAAAATGTCTGTGTTCACCTGCAGTTCGTGATTAATGTTTGCCTTGAAAACTGACACACAACAAGATTTGAAAGGTAAGCAGTGGTCCAGTGCCGAAGAACAAGTTGTGAGAAGCCAACGAGGCCAGAGGAGTGATTGAACCACTTCCGAGAAGTAGGCCATACAAAGCCGGACCGATTCGATATTTTATATTGATCATCTTCATCACCATCATGTTGTTATTCTTCTTTCGGCTGCTCCTGTTAGGGGTCGCCACAGCGGATCATCCGTTATGATCCGCATACTGATTTGGCATAGGTTTTACGCCGGATACCCTTCCTGACGCAACCCTGGTCACCTCTGACGACACAGGGATAAGGATTGGGTTTCGCGATGATTCCGGACTGCCCTACATCCTCTCATAGCGTGGCCCAGCACAGAGCACCCGTCCTCAAGCGATCCTCCAACCGAAGCCTCCGAGTAGCCGGATTACAGGCGCACGCCACTACGCCTGGTCCATCATCACCATCATGTTATTACTTATTCTTCTACATGAACCATCTCTCCACTTTATTGGGAAGGAATGTCCTAAAATGGTAAAATATTGCCCGGCCAGTACTCCTGCATCGAAAGTGTGTCACGATAATTGTATTCTGGTCATAATTATTGGAAAAAGGAAAAATACGCTGAAATATTATTTTTAATTTCGGAACAATTGTGCACAATTGTGCACCCCCCCTAAAATGGGGAATCTCCATCCATTCCATGAAACCTCCCCACTTCTCTCCTCCTAGACTCTTCCTCAACAGGAATCATGATTGAGACGGTGCCTTCTGCACACGGAGCAAAGCACAAGGTGAAGTTCCCGAGACTGCTCTACCACTGCAGAAGTCACCCGTCCCTTCAAGCTTGGATCCCAAACTTTTCAAAGGGGACAGTTTGTGTAAGTATGGAGAGGGAAAGGGGAACGGGGAGGGAGGATCTTGTTTGCTTTACAAATGGCCGGTGCTTCAGCAATTTGCCAAAGCTTCGGCGGCTCCTTTGACCTTTCTTGAACATAAAGAATTGACCTTTCCTGCTTTGTAACTTGGTATTCACAGATGGCTCTGCAGAGCCTCACATCTGAAAATATATAAGGAGGATAGTTGTCAAAAAGCAAAACTTGTTCTAGTTTGGAAGATCCAAATTCAAAACCGAATTCACCACCAACTCGTGGAGCTGCTCAACATATAAAAAGCTCAGGTCGGATGTTTCGAGCTTCTAGTGGTCATTATCCAAGATGTTTCGACCGGAGAACTCCGTGATGAAGGCTTGCACTCGGCGGTCCAAACTCCGGAACTGACTCTTGCCTGTGTTGAGCAGGTATACTACAGTAGTTGGTGGGAGCTGCAGTTTGGAATATCGAGGAGAGTGGATTTCTTACACACCCATAACATGAATCTCTTGCTCAGCAATTTCCCCGCAACACCCACTATCTCACTGTAGCATACGTTATATTCATGTCCCTTCGATGCTTTCATACATCGGCGACTCTTGCACAACCCTGAATCGCCAATCATGTCACCGGAGCACCAGTCAACGTGATGGACATGAGCAAGCGCTGCCTACCGCACCTTTTTTCTCTATGTAAATCTCGTTCCTTTATGACGCGACGTCAGCCCATAAATCCAAGTGAAAAAGGAACCCGCATATTGTGCAGAAAAATGTCTTTTTCTTCTCAAAGCGTGTCATTAAAACGAAAACAACCCATGATAGATAGCGATCTGTGCCAAAGAGATAGCATGTCCATCTGCATGACAAAGAGCCACGGCTCCGCAGGCCTGCCCGGTATAAGGTGCAGCTGCGTAGTGTTTGCTTGGATCCAGTTTTTGGATTTTAAAATCGCTGCACAAAGGAGCAAACAGCGGAGGCTTCCTTTTGGATCAGTTGCTGGTCGCGGTCACCCTCTTAAGGGGGCATTTTGCAACGCACGGACGCTGATCGCAAGTGGATGTGGCCGGGGGATGTGGTCAGTTTTTTACTGCCTTAGTTGCAGCATCAATCTCTATAATCTCATGAAGTGCCTTAGCGTTTTATTAGATTCTAGACTCCAGTCAACATGATCATGTCACAATGCATTTCAGAGGTCTCCAGATTGATAATTTTAAAGCTTGTCGGCTCTGGTCTTTTCTTCTTCTTTCAGATGCAGCACATGTCTACAGATAGCATAATTTACTGGGGTTGCATGTCTGTGCATTGCCCCCTGTAGGTTGGATCAGGAATTTGGAATTTGGCTAAGGTGTTGGCGAAAACTCGGCGACTCTTCATGAAGGACACCGTGGGGCCTTTAAGGTCCACAATTTAACACTAACAGAAGGGACATCCAGTTTAACGTCAATCCGAGGAACGGTGCACACATCGATGCCTACGGAACACCATGGCTACCGTTTATATCTCGATCGAGATTTGAACCCAGACTCAACCACTCAGAGGCGAGTGTGCGTACCTCTGAGCCATCCTGCTAGCTCGCAGCTCAGGTGATGCCAGCTCGGTTTCCCGTTTGGTGGGAGAGTTCCGATATTGGATTTCCCGGACAGTCGCAGAGTGTTCTGTTGGTTTAAGTCATCATCGGCAGGAGGTATTTGGCAGAGATTGAGTGGGGCTGTGTGAGTTTGTGTTATGCAAGAAGAGTTGCACTGTGCGTGGGCAAACGATACGAATCTGAGATGTAATTATGGATTTAATGTTGTCCAATGAAAATGGTAAAGATATCAAATATATTTCAAAGCAACTTGGTTTTTGTAACGATTTTTAAACTGTCATCAGAAGTTCCATTTTATTTATTATGAAAGGCTCCATATCCTCTTTTACAATCTTTTATAGCTTGTTGGATTTGCTATATATGCTAGATATCCCTTATTGTCGGGTTTTCCGTCTGTCTGTCTGTCTGTGTGTGTGTATGTGTGTCTGCAACACGAGGCTCCACAGCACGAACCAGCGAACCGATTTCGATGAAACTTTGCCAACATGTGCAGTATTTGTTGGGAATGTGCGCGTTTGAATTCCGGTGCCTCACAACCACCCGTGGCTGTGCAGCGGCCGAAAAACCGCGTTCAGTATTTTCAATACTTGTCCTTCAGTTTTGAATGTAGAGAAGCGAGACTTCGGAATTAAACACTTCGAGATATTTAGAAAATTTTACTTGAGCCGATTTTTGATTGAGGTTTTATTTTTCAAATGGTAGTCCTTCAAAAATCGGGTGTCTATTTACCGGCATTTTTTATGAGGGGCTTAGGGAAGTGGGCGGAGCTTAGGGAAAGTGGACGTGGTTGATGAAAAGTGGGAGTGGCATAGGAAAGTGGGCGTGGCTTGTGGAAAGTGGGCGTGGCTTATGAAAATATTGTGTGGCTCAGGAGGTGTGGTCAAACAAGAGCTTTGAGAGAAGTTTATCGGGTTTTCCGTGTGTGTGTGTGTGTGTGTGTGTGTGTGTGTGTGTGTGTGTGTGTGTGTGTGTGTGTGTGTGTCTGCAACACGAGGCTCAGAGCACAAACCAGCAAACCGATAATTTATTTATTTACCGAAAACGATTCCCCACCCACATACCACCTCCAATTATTTCTTTATTTACCGAAAATGATTCCACGATCCACACACCACCTTTAATTATTTATTTATTTTCCGAAAACGATTCCACCACCCACACACCACCTCCAATTATTTATTTATTTACCATTTCGGATTCTCCTCCCGACACACCACCTCCAATTATTTATTTATTTACCGAAAACGATTCCACGACCCACACACCGCCTCCAATTATTTATTTATTTACCGAAAACGATTCCACGACCCACACACCGCCTCCAATTATTTATTTATTTACCATAAACGATTCCACGACCCACACACCGCCTCCAATTATTTATTTATTTACCGAAAACGATTCCACGACCCACACACCACCTTATTTATTTATTTCTTTACCGTAAACGATTTCACGACCCACACATCACCTTCAATTATTTATTTATTTGCCGAAAACGATTCCACGACCCACACTCCGCCTCCATTTATTTATTTATTTATTTTCCGTAAACAATTCCACGATACACACACCACCTTAAATTATTGGACTCGCTATATATGCTAGATATCCCTTATTGTCAGGTTTTCCGTGTGTGTGTGTGTGTGTGTGTGTGTGTGTGTGTGTGTGTGTGTGTGTGTGTGTGTGTGTGTGTGTGCGTGTGTATGTGTGTCTGCAACGCGAGGCTCCACAGCACAAACCAGCAAACCAATTTCGATAAAACTTTGCCAACATGTGCAGTATATGCTGGGAATGTGCGCGTTTGAATTTCGTTGCCTCACAACCACCCGTTGCTGTGCAGCGGCCGAAAAACCGTGTACAGTATTTTCAATACTTGTCCTTCAGTTTTGAATGTAGAGAAATGAGACTTCGGAATTAAACACTTCGAGATATTTAGAAAATTTTACTCGAGCCGATTTTTGATTGAGGTTTTATTTTTCAAATGGTAGTCCTTCAAAAATCGGGTGTCTATTTACCGTCATTTTTTATGAAGGGCTTAGGAAAGTGGGCGGAGCTTAGGGAAAGTGGACATGGTTGATGAAAAGTGGAAGTGTTGTCGGAAAGTGGGAGTGGCGTAGGGAACTGGGCGTGGCTTATGGAAAGTGGGCGTGGCTTATGAAAAAATATTGTGTGGCTCAGAAGGTGTGGTCAGAAGGTGTGGTCGGGTTTTCCGTGTGTGTGTGTGTATGTGTGTGTGTGTGTGTGTGTGTGTGTGTGTGTGTGTGTGTGTGTGTGTGTGTGTGTGTGTGTGTGTGTGTGTGTGTCTGCAACGTGAGGCTCCACAGCACAAACTAGCAAACCGATTATTTTTCAAATGATAGTCCTTCAAAAATAGGGTGTCCATTTACCGTCATTTTTTATGAGGAGTGCCAGTTGGCAAAATACGCAATAGGAAAAATCTTGCCAGGCAGAGGAATAATTGTATGTGAACCAATACGTCTTGGCAATGAATCTTTGTCCGTGGATCGGTCAGAATGAAAAGCATCGTATCCAGTGCTTCGATCCTGGTGAATCCCTCGTCGCCTACCGGCTTGTCTATCTATTTTTCTCTCTCCATCCCTCACGCTGTGAAACAGGCCTTTCAAAGGTTTTCAATGAAGGTGTACAATCCAGTTTCTGATTTTATATAGCCCCTCAAGGTCATGCTATGCCTGGTGTTGGCTTAATGGTTAGGGTGGTGGGCTTGGGATCTGAAGATCCTGAGTTCAGATCCCACTCGGCTGTTGAATTAATCCCAGGTGGGTTTAACTCTGCCTTTCATCCTTCTGAGGTCGGAAAAATGAGTGTCAGCTTGCTGATGTCCTGTGTCGGAGTGGCGAACCATCCAGGATTGTACCCAATAGCCAAGGAGACTGCTTCGGCAGCACAAACGCTCTGCACAGAGTATGGTCCCAATGGATAGATGGATGGGGTTGACTCTGCCTGTCATCCTTATGAAGTTGGTAAAATGAGTGCCAGCTTGCTGGTATCCTGTGTCGGAGTGGTGACCTGTCCAGGATTGTGCCAAATAGCCAAGGAGACTGCTTAGGCAGCACCAATGCTCTGCACAGAATATGGTCCCAGTGGATGGATGGAGGTCATGCTGAGCGTGACCTCACCTATCGGTTTTGTGTGCACGTTACAGACCAGGTTGGAGAGCAGTAATGTGCCAAGCACACAAGGTTGAATCACACAGCTGTATGCTTTTTTGAGAAAGACAAACATAGAGGATCATGTTTTTGCAACGAAATAAAGAGAAAAAAAGAATATATCTACAAATTGGGTATGCAAACAAGTGGAAATCCCATTCCCTTTCTTTACTGCTCTCTCTCCCCAAGCTCCTTTTCCCCCTTTTTCTCTGCTTCCAATTTTCTCTGTCAATCCCTATCGTCTTTAATTTTCTCAAAATGTTTTTTTTTTTTGCGAAGAGTCGATGAGTTATCGACGGCACCCTGAACAAATTACAAATTCCTACCAAATCCTGCAGGACTTGCACCACATCAGCAGAACAATCACGACCCGAAAGTAAAGGTGTACCTTGCACCTGTCCAGAAAAAACCCCGTAATTAACTGACTTCCGGTCCAAAATGCTTACGAAAGAAAAATATATAGACATCATTTGAGACCAAAGAATAGCTCTTTGTTGTATTTTGAACTTGTGATTTGGAAAGTGAGTTATTCATTCAGTAATTTGTCAAATCAGACGCCTCTAGTTACCCTCGCTGAAGGACAGGGTATTGCATTTAGGTCCGTTTGTTTCTTTGTCTGTTTATTACCTCCACCACAGAAGGTGAAGGAGGTTATGTTTTTATCCATTTCTGTTTGTTTGTTTGTTGGGTAGCCGAAATAGGTGACCCTTATTGTCAGTAATTCTGTCTGTTTGGATGTTTGTTCGTTTGTCATCAGCATAATTGGTAGTAAATGTGGGCCGATTTTGACCACACTCGGGTGTAGATACATCTTATGACCTCGTGCTTTGGAAAGTGTGATGGTTGCTAGGGACGCTTTGGTTCCCGAGCAACAGCCGAAAAACTTTCAAAATCGGTACCGTTCACGCAAAATCAATTCCGAAAGCCATTATCCCACGTAGGTTGATGAAATTTGGCAGGAATGATCTACAGGTGATGCTCTATCAAATATATTCCGGTTTTTGTGATATATGGAACACTTTACCTGCAGCGCCCCCTAAAATTAGGGTATTCGCGAAAATTGGCGAAAAATGAAGGCCCCCTTGTGACCAGGTGAGTGCATCGATACGAATGAAACTTTGCGGGTTCATGGTACTCAATGAGTACTACAACTTTGCCTCAAGACATATTGACCGATTTCGCTTAGGTCAGGGGTCAAAGGTCAATTAGTGCAAAAATCGATAATATGCGAGAGCTGGAGATGCCTTCGCGCCAAATGCGACTCCTAGGGTTATGGTCAGATGGTCATGAAAATTCACACTAATTGTCTGGAATACATTTTGCACAAACGATCAAGCCAGATTTTCGATTAATATCTTTGTTCACCTACAGCCTAGTGTTGGCGCAGTGGTTAGGGCAGCGGCTTGGGATCCAAAAGGTCCTGAGTTCAAGCCCCGTTGGGCCACTGAATTAATACACCAGGGGGTTGACTCAGCCTGTCATCCTTCCGAGGTCGGCGAAGTGAGTACCAGTGTACTGGGCCGGTGTATACCCCGGTTAAAATAGGTGTACCATATCCCTGTGTCGTAAGAGGCGACCAGGGTTGCGTCAGGAAGGGCATCCGGCGTAAAACATGTGCCAAATAACTATGCAGATCAGACGGATGATCCGCTGTGGCGACCCCTAACGGGAGCAGCCGAAAGAAGAAGAAGAGAAGAAGATCTTTGTTCACCTACATAACCCCCTCAAACTTTGGGGATTTCCGATTTCAAACCGCATTTTCGGTACTTGTCATTCAAATGGATACCGAGTAGTTATCAGTAGATGTAACTGGATGAGATTTGATATGCATAATCTTAAGGTGATTCCCTATCCGCTATATGACATCCATTTTGCTCTATATCTTATAGTTTCCCTGCTCGGCGACCCATCGCCGCCTACCGGCTTCTCTGTTTGTTTGTCTGTTTGCTTGTGTGCAGGATGTCTCAAAAAGTTGTGGAGGGATCCCCATGAAGTTTTGCGGACAGGTTGGATGTGAAACAAGGACGAATCAATTAGATGTTGGTGAAGATCCGGATCCGGATCCGCCGACTAGAATTTTGAGATCCTCTTGGAGGATCTCCAAGTCTTACTCACGTTGTTGTTCTTGTGGACTTTTTTGTTTCACAGCCTACAGTTTTCATCGAAACTTCCTGAAACTTGGCGTATATATGTAAAAATTCCCTGCGTAGACAGTAACCATCTCCGATTTTGAAAATTCCTCCCAGAAAAAAAGTTATGACGTCAAAATATCTCCGCTAATGGAAATTGCCAAAAATTATCTCCGAAACTAGGCAAGCTTTATGAATTCTGTTTGTGGGAATCGAACAGAGCATTAGCAGAGATGAATTACTGCACATATGATACATCATTATGACGTCATTCCTATTTTTTGACATTTTTTGTTTGTTTGTTTCACAGCCTACAGTTTTCATCGAAACTTCCTGAAACTTGGCATATATATGTAAAAATTCCCTGCGCAGACAGTAACCATCTCCGATTTTGAAAATTCCTCCGCGAAAAAAAGTTATGACATCAAAATATCTCTGCTAATGGAAATTGCCTAAAAAATTATCTCCGAAACTAGGGAAGCTTTTTGAATTCTGTTTGTGGGAATCGAACAGGGCATTAGCAGAGATGAATTACCGCACATATGATACATCACTATGACGTCATATCAATTTTTATAACGTAATTCCTATTTTTTCACATTTTTTGTTTTTCCAACACAGAGTTTTCATCGGTCTTCGTGAAACTTGCCATGTATATGCAGAAAGCCCATGCGCAGGCAGTAATCATCTCCGATTTTGGAAATTCTTCCTAGAAAAAAGTTGACGTCATAATATCGCCGCTAATGGAAATCGCCTATAACATTATCTCCGAAACTAGGCAGGCTGTTTGAATTTTGTTTGCGGGAATCAAGCCGGGCATTAGCACAGAAAAGTTATCGCAAACCTGATACATCACAATGACGTCATATTCGTTTTTATGATGTCATCATTAAGAGGACGAGGATCTTAGCTCATTTGAGCTTGTTAAAGAGATTCTTCACCCTTGAGAGATCTTGCTCAAAAACGATATATAGCATGATATTTCAAAAATGCATTGAGCCAGATTTGTTCTTGTGGATCAGGCATAACATGGCGGAGGTATACGCTCCACTGAGTGCCCTTCTTGTTTGTTTGTCTGTTTGTTTGTTTTTCTGCACAGAACTTTCATGTTTTTCTCTGCAACCGCTTGGCGGATTGAGACGAAATTTTAACAATAAGTGCGAATACTCCTGCAGAATGTTTAAATGGTAATCATGACGTCACTGGTGACGTTGTGTGGCAGCCATGTTGGAAAAACGAGAAAAAATTTGGACCTCTGTATCTCTGAAACCACAGCAAGGAAAAAATTAAAACTTGGCACATAGCAAGTACTCTTCATGGGGAATGAGGGGATTTATGACATCATAGGTGCCTTTGTTATGACGTCAAAATGGCATGTGTAGAATGCTACATCTGATCAGTATGAAAAACTTTGAGGTTCATCTCAGGATAAAATGGTCCACAAAATATTTTTGATGATGTCATCAGTCACGTGATTCAGGAGCCATATTGTTTTTATTTAAAAAAAAAACCTTCAAAAATCTTCTCTGAAATGACTGAACCAGTCATCACTGCCAGCAATTATAAAGTGGCAGTTCTATTTATGTCTCATTAATTACGTCACACACCAGTACACAAACGCCACACAAAATACACCACAAAACTGCACAAGACAAGTCCTGGTGAGAGGCTGCAATCTCTGATTGATCTTTTTATTGTTATTCATATACATTGGAGATTCATACAATTAGCCTCATGCCTGGCATTTAATATGATATTTCACAACCAAAGCTGCTTTCATAATTAATGATTCGACTTAACAATGCCTTTTCTCTTCAAACAAGGAGGGAAAGTGAACAATATGATAATCATCCGATATATTCATTCTCGGCTTTTACATGCCAATGCGAAGTGAAAAGTGTGGTTAAGCAATTGGTTCACTTTGTCTGTTTGTCTGTCGATCCACAAACGTCAGTTTATGATCAGAGAACTTGATTTCAATTGAATGTTACATTTTGAACATGAATCGGAAAATGAGCCTGGAGTGCAACAGTACTTTGTCTCTGAATTTGTCCCCATCACGCATGTTCAGAACAGTGAGATTTTTTTTTTTTTACTCTGTCTGTTTGCCTGGCAGTTAAACAAAATTGAAATTCATTTCAAACAGGAAACTTACTCTTTTTAAGGATGTCATAAAGGACACAAACAACAGGCTTGAAGAACTCATGTAACATGTCAAATATGGTGATGTAATAGCTTCTGGATGAAATGGTGGTAAACCCAGAATCAATATATATATATAAATCCCTGTGTTGTAAGAGGCGACCAGGGTTGCGTCAGGAAAGGCATCCGGCGTAAAACATGTGCCAAATCACGATGCGGATCATACGGATGATCCGCTGTGGCGACCCCTAACGGGAGCAGCCGAAAGAAGAAGAAGGAGAAGAAGAAGATATATATATATATATATATATGTATATATATATATATATATATATATATATATATATATATACATATATATATATATATATATATATATATATATATATATACATATACATTTATATATATATATATATATATACATATACATTTATATATATATATATATATAAATGTATATGTATATATATATATATATATATATATATATATAAATGTATATACACACACACACACACACACACACACACACACACACACACACACACACACACACACACACACACACACACACACACGGCTTTAAACCTCTTTTAATCTGTATTTAAATTTAACTTTAAATGAACACCTGGTGGGTTAAATTTAACACCTGTTATCAGCCTGTTATCCTTCTAAGGTCAGTAAAATGCGTACAAGTTTACTGAAAGCAGGTGGCACTGCATCAGCAGCACAGCCATGCTCCCAGCAATAATTCAGCCAACAGCCACAGGTTGAAAAATAAATTTTAAAAATAACTCAAGAAAATTTACTTAATTTTATGTTCTTAATAACTCTTTTATTCATGAAAATAAATAACACAAAAACAATGCACAAACCTGTTCGTTAAGGGACAATTTGAACAAATTTTTAAGTTGAAATCCCTGACCCTATTTCTCCCATTACCCCCTAAGTTTGCAGATTTGTGGTTCATGTGGATTTTCAAGAACGTTACCCCCGTGAATGGCAAGGCCCTCCTGAATCAACCTGAACACTGTGCGGAGTATCATGTTGTATTAATTCTCCAGTTCATTATAATTTTGTTTGCTGCTTTTGGGAGAAACACTATTTTGAAATCCTATATTGTCGTTTTTAGTGTTTAATTCAAGTGTATAGGAATTAAAATATTTACGTAGTTAAGGCGAAGGCAAAGTTCTGCTTTTGGTTACATTGGAAGTGGAAGACAAGGAAGTGGAAGCTGAACTGCAGCAAATATTAATTAATTTTAGACACTATATACCAACTACACCGAGCTATTCATTAATTTTCCTGGCCACCACATTCCTAGAGCATACAATGTGAGTGAGGTTACTTTGCCAGGCCTCAACCGCATACCCCTGACCAAAGTACTATGAGATGAAGCCCATTGGCTGGGTCAATTATGACCTAAGGTAAGGGTTCCCAACCTTGGGGTCACGCCACATACCATAAGAGTAAGGTTACAGAGCCACTCAGTGGGGTGGTTTTTATTGTCGTGCAACACTAAAAAAAGGGGCAGCATTGAGGTACAGAGGTAATAACTTCCAATTCCTCCATTTTGTATTTCCTGCACATGAAACCGTCACTTGTGGACACAAAGTTCCTCTGAGGGATGTCTCCACTTATACAGCTCTGCAAGTCCTATGCTCCATCTGCCATGTCCCTACTACCCCAACTTTTGAGACGGAGTGTGCCATCTCTACCACAGAACGAAACCTCATGCAGTTGTGATGCAATGCTGAAACCCAGGTGTCACATTAGTTGAGGTGAGTAATTAGGTGGTAAAATTTGATTTTTCGTAGTTTAAACATCCATTGCGATGCCATATATTTTTGACAGGGTGATGTTGATCTTGACTGTACCTGATGGGATCACAAAAATTTCCATCTGTCTCAATGGGATCATACTGAGGAGAAGGTTGGAGACCCCTGACCAAATGGATGAGTCATGCACTGATTTCCCAAAAACTTGGAAGCTTATGGAAGCAGGGGGTGCTTAGTGGCAGCATGATGTAAAAGGCCATACTGAGAGAGAAACAAGAGGTCAGTGAGACAAGGATGTCTTCAGGGTCAAGAGAGAGAGAGAGAGAGAGAGAGAGAGAGAGAGAGAGAGAGAGAGACAGAGAGAGAGAGAGAGAGAGAGAGAGAGAGAGAGAGAGAGAGAGAGAGAGAGAGAGAGAGAGAGAGAGAGAGAGAGAGAGAGAGAGAGAGAGACAAACACATTTGGTTGATGGAATTATCTAAGGGAGGAATTGGTTGTTAAGACAGAACCGAGGCAAGAATGACTAATGTTAAGTTTCCACCATCCAAGTAATATTGTGACATTACTTCTGTATAAGTACTTTGTTCTTGATTTCTTCGGGTTCCATCTTTGTCTTCCGTTTCATTATGCTTATACCATATCATGATTCTGTGTGGACTGTGCTTCCCCGCTGATGGACCACTGGTCGCTTGTACATGTTGCTACGTTTGAGCCTGGGGAGTAACTGCTGAAATCTGTCTGTCTGTGTTCTTCCTGACATCTTTGTTCCTTTCACATTTCTTTCTAATTATCATTTTTAAAATGTTTTCAATTTTTAATTTTTTTCACAATTCTGTCTTGTTTTTTTTGTTTTTGTTTTTTTACACAATTCTCTTTATTTATTCCAATTCTTGCTTTTTCTTCTCTTTTACCTTTTACTCTGTTTTCCTCTCTTTATCTATCTCTCGAAGGAAAAGTGAATTATTGCAGAAATTTTTCTGTAAGGCCCACTTGGCTGCGCCTGGATGGGTTTGAGGGTAGTGGAGCAGCGGCTGAAACCCGAATCTTATCAAGGTTCCTCCTGCTGACTCCATCTTTACTCTTTACTTCTTCGGGTTCCTTCTTGGTCTTCCGTTTCAGTATGTAGTTCTGGAACAATTATGAAAGAATTTTGTCATTTGACCAGGGGACACGGCAGCCTACTGAGTGTTGGAATGCTAACCATCCTATGGAAGCTCTTCTAAGGAGCCAATTAGTCGTGTTTTCGATTTTAAAACAGAGCTGGCACACCACATTAAATTGCCTGGACACAAAAATTAAATGTTTTTAATTATGATAATTACATAACACATTACATAATACACAAAAGAAGAAGAAAATCAAACCGGTTCTTAATCTTACTCCGTACCTTATATAAATACAGCACTATTAACCATGATGACATCGAGAACAGGCCCACAGGGTTCTTCACGGACGCAATGCGTGTGGAAGCTACACAATTTCAGTGTAAGTAGTTATCGAGAAGTGGATGGAGGGGAAGAGCCAGGTTAATGCCGGCACAGGAAAGCGGCGCTGCTAGTCACCTTGGCATTAGCTGTGTCTCAAAGATGGCAGAGGTGACTATTCTGTTGAGGTCAGAAGAAAACAGTGTCACGTCCTCGGTAGACCGTCGTAGCATGAAGTTGCACTCAGATAGTAATTGGTTTTTAGAACTGTTTAGGGAAGGAAATTGGAAATGCATATGTGGTTCAGGAGAGATGGAAATTCCAAGATGCAGGCATTATTGACAAAAATCCATTTCGGAAATCACAGGTGAAGACACAACCCCATCATATTTCTTGGAGTGAGCAGTGAGTGTGATGCTGCATAAGGTCACAACATGATCTAAAAGCTTGCATGAACCCTGGGATATATTGATCAGCCATGCTGCTGAAGTGGTTCATAAACGGCAGAATATTGAAGGCCCTGATTTCAACCTATTTCCAGTCTTTCTCTGGTGATGACGCAGGCAAGTGACCCACACTTGCTTC
This sequence comes from Eptatretus burgeri, assembly GCF_056783735.1. Lineage (NCBI taxonomy): Eukaryota > Metazoa > Chordata > Myxini > Myxiniformes > Myxinidae > Eptatretus > Eptatretus burgeri. The sequence continues at coordinate 12,277,616 of NC_140973.1, read as the reverse complement.
GTCCTCCATCACACTCACCCAGCTCAAAATTCTTCCACAGCCCCAGTATCTCTCTTACTCTCTCTCTCTCTCTCTCTCTCTCTCTCTCTCTCTCTCTCTCTCTCTCTCTCTCTCTCTCTCTCTCTCTCTCTCTCCACACCTGAGATCCCCACACAAAAATGCAATCAAAGCCATATCAACTTGTATACTGCACTACCCAAGGAGATGTACAATGGGATAAAAATTTTTCCAGTGAAAGATAAAATGAACAAAAGGCACACAGTAGCCACCAAAAACCTGATCTGATTTCTCACTGTCGGCTGTCCAGTGAAGAAATCTTCGTGGGCCACCATGGTGATTACAGACTGGGAATCCAAAAAAGGACAAAAACGTCACCGTAATTCTTCAGCCAAACAGGGAGGGGGTTGATCGTCTGGCCAGAGCATCTGCATCTGCAACACATTGACGTACGCGTGGAGTTAGTTTTGAACTTCTGTCGCTATAAATTTACCAAATTTATTGTCATTATAAATAATTGAGAGCTGGGACCAAAAACGATATATAGCATGATATTTCAAAAAGTTGTGGAGGAGGTATGACAAAACTACAGTATGTGGATGAGTAGGTTACGTGACGAACAAGCCGAATCGATTTTGAAAGTTCGGATCGAGATCTGGCCTATCATTGGGATACAAAATGTAAACTGTTAAGCCTGGTGGAGGTATGCGCTCTACCGAGTGCTGTTCTAGTTTATCATTAGCTTATCTGGAATTGGAATTCCAGGTAAGGTATTGTCATCACGCACCGTTCGTCTGTCTCCTATTTCGACTTCTCCTGCCAAACCGCTGAGCCGATCGGGCTGAAATTTGGCAACAATGTTCCGCTCCTGACTGGTAATGGGGACTGCAAAGCTTATTCCAGTCATGTGACTTTAAGTAGGTTAAAATGGCCGACTTAGTAAATTCCTTCAAAAATCTTCTTCTCCAGACCTACCAGTCAGAATGCCACCAAATTTTGGTTTCAACATTAGGCCAGGGTAGGGATGTTAAATTGTGGAGGTCATGCTGATCACCTGACCAGAAGTGTGTCGAAATGGCCTACTGAGTCAATTTTTGGGAAAATTGCATAAATTCCTTGAAAAATCTTTTTCTCCAGACAACCAGTCAGAATGCTACCAAATTTGGGTTACAACATTAGGCCAGTGCCAAAAAAAGCTACAGGTCCAATGGTCCTATTTTTTATTCAATTGTCTCTGGAAATCAGTAGCCAAATTAAGCCATCATGTATCACTCATAGGAAAGAAATAACACCCTTAGGAACGTGTCTCCAGATCTATTATGTTATATGACCCTGTTGAAAGCTGATATGCTGAAGGAGGTATTGCCATACCTTATGTTGTGTCGTGGAAAAATCAAAAAAAAATTCGTCAACACGACTCATATTCGCCAATGGGTAAAAGCTATAAAAGTCATTGGCCAGTGGGTAAAGGTAAAATGAGTGGAGCTCAGCTGCATGAGAATTAAGAAGGGTGGAGAGGTAGTTTGGTAGAATAGCCGAGAGGTTCGCACACACGCCTCTGAGCTGTCATCCCAGTGTTTCACAGGTAAGGTGATTCATCAATGTGTGTATGCCATTCATCATCGAGATGATAAACAGTTTGTCTCATCTGCTAGCATTGGTTGGTGGATTTTCAAGACCACATGATGTCTTTCATGAAGAGGACATCAGTTATCGCCAGCACATGTGATGAACAAATTCGACATTTCTGGCATTTTCATTCAACGCCAGTACATGAACAATTTAGGTCAAAAACCTTCCCCTTAAGAAGCTTGCATTCAGGGTGCAGTAAAGTCCAGGCAGACATAAGTTTTCTGTTTAATGTCACTCGACCTACTCATTCCTGTACGTCCATGTTTAGATCTGCAGTGGACAAAGCGGGGCATTTCAAAGAGAAAGCACCACCACGACGGATAAGGAGGGAGAGAGACTGAAACAAAGTGAAGTATGTACAAAAACAAAATTATCAGACCAGTAAAAGCAAAGTACCTTGCGGGCAAATACTGCAAAGTGCATCATTTTGGGGTCCAAATTTCTTTAAACCGCTCAATAGTTCAAGAATATCATGCCACCTTAAACTTCGAAATGATTCATGAACATAATAAAGTTTTCCCTTTCTGGTTTTATCCATTGCATGTTTTACAGAGGCCAAAATGAAGTTAACAAGAATATCTCATGATCTACTCTCCTTCATGGGATCAAAAATAAAACGTGTTGGGGAAAACGAGGCCTGAAGCGTAATAGCAGGATGTTCCCCAGCAACAAAAAAAAAATGGTTGAAGATGACGGCACTGCAGGTACTTGGGAAAGATGGTTTCCATTTCATCACAGAAGCAACATCCACCAGGAATCTTCATGAAATGTCGCAGCAGAGTTCCAGAACTTAGTGCCCCATGAAGCAATCTCTTACTTAGGACTCCCACCTTCCTTGGTGTTGGGTGTAGAAATAACAAAAAAGATTCCCAACTTGGATGGGCAGGCGAGGAAGACAGAAGAACCTCGCACCAGGGAGTGTCGAGACGATTTGCTCGCAAAACAAAGTGTAGTGAGTGGATTACGAGCGCACACAGTGTATTTCCTTCCTTGATGGTCCACAGGACACCCGAGCTGTACTAGAGACCTTGCTCATATTGTTACGGATTTGGAAACCTTGTGCACACAAACAGCCAGAGTCCCCGTAGCTTAGTTATTTCGATAAGTATGTGTTTATAGTTAGAATCCCTCCTTCTGTCTAATGGGAATTTCGTGTGTGCGCTGTGAGTTATTTTTAGTTAGGTTTATACAACAACTACAACAACAACGCCACCGTGCCTCACTCGACCCGGTCGCCATTGCCCACGTGTTTTTGGCTGAGGGAGTGGGCGGAGCCTCGGTCGCTTCAGATCGAGGCTCCGCTCCAAGGAAGGGCATGTAGCGTTTCCTCCAGCCAATGAGTGAAGGGCGAGCACCACACGCGCACCCCAGCCAATCGGGAGGCTGACCACGAGTCGTCCGACAACCCCTCGTCCAATCAGGAGGTGGGTGGTGAGGAAAGAAACCCCTCCCACCTCAAGAGAAAAGGAGACGAGAGGACGACAGACAGGAGTCTTGGTGGCGATTGCGGCGCGGTCTGTGGTCGTGGTTGAGCGGTCTGCAGTCTTGGCGGCGATTGCGGCGCGGTCTGTGGTCGTGGTTGAGCGGTCTGCAGTCTTGGTGTTGACAACGCCAAGGTCGTGGGTTCAAGTCCCACCGTGGTGGTTCGGGGTCGGTGTGACCGCACGATGCGGGACAGGTACCTCGGCCCGGCTCTACCGACTGAAGACCCATGGGGTCCAGTTTCTTTTGTGTGTGTGTGTGTGTGTGTGTGTGTGTGTGTGTGTGTGTGTGTGTGTGTGTGTGTGTGTGTCTGTGGGCCCCATCTGTAAGTAGAATCGTTAAGTGCCTTGTTCATTGTACATTTCATTTCTTTATTCGTGATAACTCTGCTCTTTGTTGTCAGGTCAGGTTCGATCTGTGACCTGCTACAGGTACCATGTAAACCTGTACTAACCTGTTCCATGGTCGGGTTGTCGGCGACTAAACCGTCTCCCCCACCAGGTTTTCTGGTGAGGAGGGTGTTTGGATATGGACACCCAGCAGGATTAAAAACAAAACCTGTCAAAGGGCGGAGGAGCTCCTTGTGAGCCAACGGCCATCCATATCTAGTGCCCAACTGTGTCTGCGGACGTCCTCCTGCAGTTGGGTTACTTCTTATTAGGAGGTTGGTGGCAGGATTTGCACTCCAGCCACCGTAAAACGCTTCATTCCGCAAAACGCAAAAACGCAAAAAAATCTGAAAACCCACTCCGTGGGAGTACCTCCTGTGCAGCTTCCCTTCGCAGGGCAGCTCACCGGATGATGGGATTGGGGCAAAGCCTTCGGGACCCCCAATCTTTGATAGGAGGGAAACCACGGGGTAACATCCCTGGGTCAGATTGCGGGAGAGTGTGTCGGAGTGGTGCTGAGGTGTCGTCCACCAGACGGCGGTCTCCTTGGGTTAACCTGAGGCGGTCCCTTCGGGTGGGTGCCTGGAATGTCCTATCCCTAAGAGAGGATGATCACCTGTCTCTGTTATCATCTGAGCTCAAGCGTTTGGACATCGGGATTGCAGCTCTCTCTGAGGTTCGGAGACCGGATTGCGGCGAGATAATGGTGGGTGGTTACACCTACTATTGGTCTGGTCGCTCTGATGGTTACCATACCCAAGGAGTTGCTGTAGCTGTGTCCAATAAGCTGACCCCAATGATAATTGAGGTAACACCGGTCAACGAGCGTATTATGAGATTAAGGATTCGTCACTCCTTAGGTGTCATTTCCCTGGTCTCTATTTATGCTCCGACTGAGGCGAGTGATCTTACCGTGAAGGACACATTCTACGCCACACTCGAGTCTGTGGTTGATCAGTGCCCCAGACGAGATACACTTCTAGTCTTGGGGATTTCAATGCATCGACTGGAACTGATAGGGATGGTTATGAGGTGTGTGTTGGTCCCCATGGGTCAGGAACTATGAACCAGAATAGCACTAAGTTCCTTGACTTTGCAAGAAGTCATGGACTTAGGGTGGCTGGTTCATGGTTTCAGCGCCCGCAAGCTCATCGCTGGACTTGGTATTCCAACGCTGGCGGTGTGGCAAAGGAGATTGACCATGTCCTCATTGACGGTCGTTGGAGGATGATCCAGAACTGCAGGGTCTACCGGAGTGCTCAGTTCCTCAATACTGACCACAGGCTTGTTGTAGCAACTCTAAAGCTGCACCTTAAATCCTGGAGAATGGTACCATCCCAGCCTAGGCTGGATGTTGCCAAGCTCAGGGATGAGAGAGTAGCTGAGGAGTTTGCGAACAGGCTGAGTGGACACTTGGGGGTCTGGGTGCTTTGGGGGTCCTGAAGAGTTGTGGAGCACCTTCAAGACCACCGTCCTTGATGTTGCCGGTGGATGCCTTGGAGTTCACCGCAGGGCAAAGAAGAATTTTGTCTCTCAAGGGACACTGGATACCATTGACCAGAGTCGCAGGGCCAGGCTGAATGGCAGAGCTGAGCTGTTCAGGGAGCTGAGGCGTAAAACTGTACGTGCACTGAGGGTGGACAAGGAGGCCTATGTGCGAGGAATCTGTGAGGGGTAGAGCATCACCTGTGGACAGGTGATTCTCGTCCCGCTTACAGGGGAATTCGCGCATTACGTTCATCCAAGCCCATCCCTCGGAGCACTGCAGTTCGAGCAGAGAGTGGTAGGCTCTTGACAGAGGAGTCTGAAGTGAAGGCCCGCTGGGCCGGTTACTTTGAGCGGTTGTACCAGGCTGATCCCCCAGCTGTCGAGTTGGACGTCAAGGGTGTTACAATCCCTGTTGCTGACCCTCGAATCAACTGTGGTCCACCATCGCTTGTGGAAACACGGGCTGCGGTGAACCAGTTGAAACGGGGCAAAGCTCCAGGGATCTGTGGCATCCATGCTGAACTTCTCAAGGCTGGTGGAAATGCTGCACTCGCGTCGTTGCATGCAGTTTTGTGCTCTGCCTGGAACACAGGCATCATCCCAACTGACTGGAAGAGGGGCCTTGTTGTCCCTCTCTGGAAAGGGAAGGGTGATCGCCAAGACTGCAACAACTACCGAGGGGTGACGCTGCTCTCAGTGCCGGGCAAGGTCTTTGCTCGGATAATTCTTGATAGGGTTCGCCACCATCTGCTTGAGCACCAGCGTCCAGAGCAGTCAGGCTTTACACCAAAGAGGTCAACGATTGACCGTATCCTTGCTCTTCGTGCCCTCACCGAACGCAGACGAGAGTTTCGGCAGGGGCTGCTTGCAGCCTATGTTGATCTCTGTAAAGCGTTCGATTCAGTGAATCGGGATGTCCTCTGGAGGATTCTTGGTCTTCGTGGGGTGCCACCGAAACTGATCGATCTGATGTCTGAACTCTACTCTGGTACTGAGAGTGCTGTGAAGTGTGGTGGTACCGCCTCTGACTTATTTACAGTTGTTACTGGAGTTCGTCAGGGATGTGTACTTGCCCCCACACTTTTCAGCACTTGTATGGACTGGATTTTTGGGAGGATGTCGGAGAGATCAAGTTGCGGTGCATCGTTTGGCAATGTCAAGATCTCGGACCTTGATTTTGCAGATGATGCAGTCATCTTTGCGGAGACTTTAGACATCCTCTTGGGGGCCCTCGAGGTGCTGAATGAGGAGTCGGAGCCGTTGGGATTACGGATTTCTTGGGTCAAAACAAAGATCCAGGCTTTCGGTGACATCTTGGATGCTGCTGTCCTGTCTGTGTCTGTTTGTGGTGAGGATGTTGAGGTCGTGGATAGATTCACTTACCTTGGCAGTGATATTCATGTCTCCGCAGGTTGTGAGCCGGAGGTCAATAGACGTCTGGGTCGGGCCTGGGGAGTCATGGATTCACTGGATCATGGGGTGTGGCGCTGCCGGTACCTGTGCGGGAGGACGAAAGTCCGAGTCTTCAGGTCCTTGGTACTTCCAGTCTTGCTCTATGGGTGCGAGACTTGGACTTTGACCAAGGATCTGAGACGGAGACTTAATTCCTTTGGTACCAGGTCTCTTCGGAGAATCCTTGGCTATCGCTGGTCGGATTTTGTGTCCAACGAGCGGTTGCTGAGAGAGACTCGGATGAGATTTGTTACCTGCATAGTCCGTGAGCGTCAGCTGCGGCTGTATGGACATGTGGCTCGTTTTCCTGACGCTGATCCTGCTCACCAGATTCTCTCAGCGAGGGAGTCTCATGAGTGGAGGAGGCCAGTGGGCCGACCACGTGCCTCATGGTTGCAGCAGGTTGACCATCATCTCAAGGAGATGGGGATGGGCCTGGCATCTGGGATGCCCATCTGCCTGGGGGATGGCCAGACGGAGGCCCCTGGAGTACCGGCGGAAAGTGGACGCAGCGACGCGCTGTTCTGGCACATGCTCCCATACCTGACCTGCTCTTTGTGTGCTCCCCCTCCCCAATTATTGTTATAAACCCCTGTTAAATGTTCTAGTTCGTTGTTCGTGTTTTCTTTCATTGGCCTAGCAAGGTGCGTATTGAGAAATAGTAAAGCTGTTTGTGCCGTAAATTGTTCATTTGGTCCGGCGCGGCTTTGGTAACTTCCGCTCGGTTACGCCGGATCCGAGTCGGTGATAGCGACTCGATTCGGACAAAGTCGGCCGAGGGTGTGGTTTCCCCGGTAGCTGGATGGCGTGAGTACTTAGGTAAATTGGAATTAGACAAGTGGACCCTTCCTCACGCCGTCGAAATATTGGCGACCACGGTCCTCTAAGTGACCCGTGACCTTTCGGAGTTGTCTGAGAGTCACGACCTAAATTCCGAGTGTTCGGTGGGAGACGACTCCACTGCTCCACCTAGTGGTCGTTTATCGCCACCGAACCCCGGCCCACAACAATATTATGTGACCTGTGCAGGTGGTGGTTGGGAGAGATCGTGCCCTCGCGGTTTAATTATAAAAGCCACGGAAGTATGGGGAAAACGTGCACAGCTTGTCACCTTCATAAGGATTCTCCAGGTAAGCCAGACAATCAGGGGGTCATGCGTTTTCAACCTCTTTGGGTATCCTAAAAGGAACTCTGATCGTCTGCAGGTCTGATCTTCGCTGCGAGTTCCTCAGGTGAGAGAACGCCATTCTTCCCATCATTTCAGAGATCTCTCAATGTGGATTTTACTTAAGGCAAGAGTTTTCCCCCTGGAGTGAGGGAAGCTAGCGTTGGGGCCTGTATAAGTGGGGGGGGGGGTTATTGGGGTGGGGGGTTGTTTTTTGGTGTGCAGAATCATGGCTTATGGAAGAGCAAGAATACTGAATGGATCAGGATTGAACAGGACAAAATAAACAGTCGAGAGAGAGAGGAGGGGAGGGGGGGCACCAACAATTGAGTTGAAGGACAAAATAGAGGGAGACTTGGACAAACAATGGGCGTTTGGAGGAACAAGGGTAGTGGAGGATGCTTGGGGAAGACAAAGTGGATGCAGAATGAAACTCTCAGCAAGTAAAAACTGTAAATTTGGAATGAGGAGGGCTTGGTGTGGGGTGGGGGGGGGGGGAGGGTTAAAGAGGGTAAAAGAGATCATGGCTTTGGATTGGGGACGATCTGAGATGGCGGTGAACAGCTGTATTAAAGACCTGGAGAGAAGAATGACAATGAAGATGATGTGTAAGGTGGTTCCACAGTTGGGGAAAAAAGGAGAACAAATGAGTGGAGGTGAGTAGTGATTCTGGATTTAGGTGGTGTCTCCAGAAGGTGATTCATGGTGGACCATGTGTGCCCTGCAGGAACCTGGGGGGGGGGGGGTGGAGGAAGAACAGAAAGAGCAGAGGGTGCAAGACCAGAAAGGAGGCGATAGAAGACAAAGAGACCACCGACCTGTCGGTGATGGCGAAGTGATTTGTCCAACAACTTCCTTTGCAAGTCGGCCCATAGACTCAGCTTTGTCCTGAGAGATTCCAAAGATCTTGAAGGCCTTGGTTTCCATGGCATCAAGCTGAGCAAGGTGTAGGGCATGGAAATCAGCTAAGCACCAAGTTCAGGAAAAGTGGCTCTGCTTGTAGGTCTGTCTTCTACCTCTGTCTTCTATCGCCTCCTTTCTGGTCTTGCACCCTCTGCTCTCTCTGTCTCCCCCCCCAACCACGCCTCCTCCCAGGTTCTTGCAGGGCACAGCTGAGCACCAGGTTCAGTAAAAGCGGCTCTGCTTGCAGGTCTTTCCCTGGCAGAGGACTATTGCTTTTTTCATACCAGCTGCATACCAGGCCTTCATCATTTCTTGATAAAAAGAAGGCAATGGATCACGGCAAGGTTTTTGGAGGTGATAATGAATATTTTCCTTTTGTACCTTAGAATGAGCAGTTTACTGAAAAAGTATGATGCCAGCATGCGAGCCATTGCAGTATTGGGTTCACATAAAGGTAACGCTGAATGGTCTGAATGATCCGTAAAAGTAGCTACAAAGGCAGGAAAAACCCTGTCCACCTTAAACAAGAGGCACACTCATCATTCCTAAGGATATCCAATGCTTAAAATTCCAAAAGCAGTCCAACAACTTCCTTTGCATATGATCCAGAAACTCATCTGGAATATATATGCAAGAAAGCTTGAACAAAGCTTTGGAATGACAAATTGATTAATGAAAAGGGTTCTCACATGCAGAGACAGGATCCTTGATAGTCCACTGCAGTCTCTCAGCATCACCAACATTTTATCCTCAAACGTGCTGCAGCTGTGAATTGATGATCATTTACGAGAGATGGACAAATAGACCCCCAAAACATTTATCTTCAGGGTGACTCCATGTCAATTGCTGAAACAGCATGGGGAGATCTTCAACCTGCATGGGTTCAACGAGGAGTCCAGAGTTCTTCAGCCAATTTATTTCAGCAGTTGATGCTGCCGGGTGGATTTTGCTGGCAGTCGTTAACTGTTTGTGTGTCTCTCGCACTTCACGCAAACACTAGAACATCATCCGGATGAGCAGAAAGAATGAAGGGAATATTACTGCGTGGCACCACGATGGGTCACCACGATGGGACCACGATGCTGATGAACCTCATCTCATAGACGGAGAGAAGGCTCAATGCACAGACAGGGGACATCCTCACCTGATTCCACTCAAAAAAGGTGCACAAGCAAGAAACCATTGACTTCAACAAGGCCAATGGTAGTGGAGGAAGTAGTAGGAAGTAGTAGTAGTAGTAGTAGTAGTAGTAGTAGTAGTAGTAGTAGTAGTAGTAGTAGTAGTAGTAGTAGTAGTAGTAGTAGTAGTAGATTCGATATTTATATCGAATACAGTCTTGATTATATTTTCTATTTCTACATGAGGTCACAAACTTACAGATCAACCACAGTACAGTATTTCCAAGAACCTCTACACATGTACCGTGCATCCTTATTTATTGATTTAGTACTTCGAAGACGAGAGAGAAAAATCACTTGGCGTTTTCTTTTGGCATTTCTAATAATTAACTACTTTTCCGTTGAATCTCTCCCAGATTCCAAGTTTTGAGTTCGACAGCACACTCCAGGACCCTTTACAATCATTCCAGTTGGTCGTGGGAACGGCAGACAAGTTCTTGCAAGTCTGACGTGCTGAGAATTCCAAAGCGCGGGTGAGAATCGAACCGCTTGCTCCTTGATTCGAGCAAGGGAGTTAAAACACAAGTGGCAATGAATTATTCAAGTGAATAAAACATTTTTGAAAATGCAAAAAGGATGTCGGGATGTTACTCCAAAAAAATATGTAAAGGTAGGGATGATTTCAAAAAATGATCACGTGGAGCACCATCCTCACATCTTTATTTGGATAATGGTTGTCCCTACACAAGACACTAACTGGTGTGTGTGTGTGTGTGTATGTTATACCCCTGTTATACCTCCTCTTATTCTACCCTCGTTAATCCACCCCAAACCCACCTCCTTCTTATTCCCTGCTTTCCTTCTTGAAAGTCCCTGTAGTGTCCATCTTGTTTACACTGTGTACCCTTCCCCATCCCTCTCCCTTCCACAGATCTCCTCATGTCTCTCTTCCACACTTATTTGTGCTTCCCTCTCCCACCCCTCTTGTCTCCTGCTCTCTTTGATATACATTCTGTGTGTTAGCTCTCATATGAGCCTCGACATTGTATACTAAAAAAAATAGGTCTTTGGGGTTTTAAGGGTCTTTCCGTTTGAAATGGTCTGAGGGGCCTTTAGGGTCTTAGGAGTCTTAAGCATCTTAAGCATATGTATTATGGATGCACATAAGCTGTACGCATGTTTTTACTTCATGTATATACATCAGGTTATGAAGCAGCACAGATCGGCAGGCCTTCGGCCTGGGTGTTAGTCCACGGCTCAGTGCAATAGTAATAATCCCAGGTATATAACCATAAGATGTATTATACATGAACATAAGCCGTACACATGTTTTTGTTTCACATATGTACATCGGGTTATTTTTAATATGAAATAGGCAAAACCTAGAAACGAACGAAATATTGTTGGATAGAGAGTTTCTTCTTCTTCATTTTGGTTCCAGTATCGGCTGGAGCGTGCATTAAAGAAAACGAAATTTTTTATCTCTCGTTTATTATCCCTGTTGTCTTTATTGGTTTCTAGTCGACAAAAGATATCAGGAAATGAAAATCGTTTTTCCTTTAATTTTGCCAAACAGACACAAACACGGTGAGTTAGAGAGTTTCTTCTTCTTCATTTTTGTTCCGGTATCGGCAACATGCTTTAAACACAAACAATTTTTAGATCCTCATGGAGGATCTCTAAGTCTTACTCACGTTGTTGTTCTTGTGGACTTTTTTGTTTCACAGCCTACAGTTTTCATCGAAACTTCCTGAAACTTGGCATATATATATATATATATATATATATATATATATATATATATATATATATATATATATATATATATATATATATATATATATATATATATATATATATTATATGTAAAAATACCCTGCGCAGAGAGTAACAACTCCGATTTTGAAAATTCCTCCGAGAAAAAAAGTTATGACGTCAAAATATCTCCGCTAATGGAAATCGCCTAAAAAATTATCTCTGAAACTAGGCAAGCTTTTTGAATTCTGTTTGCGGGAATCAAACAGGGTATTAGCAGAGATGAATTACAGCACATAAGATACATCACTATGACGTCATATCATTTTTTATGACGTCATTCCTATTTTTTGACATTTTTTGTTTCACAACCAAGAATTTTCATCGGATCTTCGTGAAACTCGCCACGTATATGCAGAAAGCCCACGCGCAGGCAGTAACCATCTCCGATTTTGGAAATTCTTCCGAGAAAAAAAGTTGACGTCATAATATCGCCGCTAATGGAAATCGCCTATACCATTATCTCCGAAACTAGGCAAGCTGTATGAATTTTGTTTGCGGGAATCAAGCCAGGCATTAGCACAGATAATTTATCGCAAGCCTGATACATCACAATGACGTCATATTCGTTTTTATGACGTCATCATTAAGAGAACGAGGATCTTAGCTCATTTGAGCTTGTTACTCTCATGAACATTCATTGGGACCGGTAGTGGACATGTATTGCAAAGCAATTTGTGCTATTGTTTAACTTCACAGAGCTCTGGGGCCTATCATGAAGAGTTGACAAATGTTTCTTGGCTCAAACCAATCCTGGATGGGTTGTCACTGCAGCGCACAGGAATTTATTCGTCTTCAATTTGTGAAAGACACTGTAGGATCTTTAATGTTCATCAATAACCACTGCTGAAAGGCAGTTCCTCTGTCTTAACGTTCACCTGATGAATGGCACACACACTTTATTCACTGTTGAATACCAGGGTGAGGGTTTACATCTGGGTCAGGATTCTAACCTCTGGGCGAGATGGCTAACAGAGCGAGTGTGCTGACCTCGAGGTTATCTTTCCACCCAGTTGATGACGTTGGTGCTTCTGGCACATGTGTGGACAAGTTTTTCGACACATTTTAAGTCTCAGTGAAAAGCTATTATTTGAGGATATATGAGAGGTCAACACAGACTGCTCCAAATACACCCAGGGGGACATGGGAAGAGCAAATTAGGGTCAAATAACCCGGTGGATATAAAACAGACAGGACAAGCAGATAAAAAGAGAGTTAAAATCACAGGTGTGTGGGAGGAAAGTATGGGGGGGGGGGGTGACATCACAAATGTGTTTTGGCCAATCATGGCCAAGACAGCTTCATGAAAAGTAAAGAACTAGGTGAGAGAGACAAGATAGTTTCGATGAGGTATGCACACTCGCTTCTGAGCTGTCTAGCCTGGGTTGGAATCCCGACCCAGCTATAAACTGTCATCCTGGAGTTTCACAGGCAGGGTGATTCATCAAGGTGTGTGCATCCCTCAGATCGACATTAAGCCGAACGTCCAATATGCTAGCATTGGTAGCTGGAAGTTAAAGCTCCCACGGCGTAATTTATGAAACATAGGTGAGCAATCACTGGAACGACGTGTGTGTGTGTGTGTGTGTGTGTGTGTGTGTGTGTGTGTGTGTGTGTGTGTGTGTGTGTGTGTGTGTGTGTGTGTGTGTGTGTGTGTGTGTGTATGTGTCTCATAACTCACCTGTCACCAAGTTAGAAGTTCCAGGTCCAATGACTTTTGCAGAAGTGTATTATAAGGCAAATTGCAGCCAGCGTGCACTCAAGAACACGCAAGTTTTAAATAATCTCCATGGCAGGACACACGTCTGGTGTGCTCAACAAAAGGTGTGAAGAGCTTCATGAGAGCTGTTCTGATATTATCCATCACAACAAAGCAACTCAATTTGGGGAGTCATTATTTCACGAGCAGTTTAGACTCCGTTCAGACCCTAAAATTATCACAATCTTTGTCTGCCCATCTTTGTAAAACCGGTCCACTAACAGGATTTGGTGGCTCAGGAAAATCCTTAAACAAAGTGTTTTCATTTCTGTGGCTTGGCCGATGGCACGCGTGGATTCCGGGGCCATGGGGAGAGAGCGTGATGGTGACGAGCAAAGACATTTTTACACTCAACAGGTAAAGTTTCGTGTTTATATCAACATTGTACAAATTTCAACCTGCCATTGTGAAAAGCGACTGACTTTCTATTTGCTCAAAGATCACTTGCGACGAAAAGCAAGTTCTAACCATCACGACCGGACCGACGACCTGTCAACCACACTTGAGCGGGTACACCTGCAGGTCTACAATGCGTGTCCTCCAAGCGTTCTCAAATTGAGTGAGAACATTCCGAGGATTAGGGCGAACAGCCCCCTCTAGTCCACACGTCCAATCACCCTCTGGGAGAGTTTCGAATTTCATCATCTGCTGATGCAAACTCTGCTGTCACGATGGAGAACGTCGACTGCACCCCAGCCCCCTTAAACTGGGCCCTTCCCTTTTGCCCTCCCACCCTGTGATCCCACCTCCACTGCCTTCAGGGCATGGTGTGCTGTGATTGGTACCGAACTCGTCTCCAGTTTTGGGGTGCGGGCTGAAGGAGCAACAGTCGGAAGACAGTGACCCCTGTTGATGAAGTGCTCCATGACACCTGTTTCAACAGTCGAACAATATACGGTGATGCAAAATACAATATCTACGTCACTGATGGGTCAATGTGGTGTTCAAAAGGTTCTTCCGCCAACATACTTTCAATAGTCCAAGATATGCCAAATCCATCCATCCATCCATCAGGACCATACTCTGTGCAGAACGCTTCCAAAGCAGTCTCATGGGCTATTGGGGACAATCCTGGACAGGTCACCCACCACTCCAACACGGGACACTCAAATGGCTCAATCATTCCAGCAAGCTGGTACTCATTGTGCCAACCTCAGAAGGATGACAGGCTGAGTCAACCCCCACCTGGTTTTAATTCAATAGGTGAGCAGGATTTGAACTCAGGACCCAAGGATCCCAAACCCACCACCCTAACCATTAAGCCAAAACCTGGCATAAGATATACCAAGGTTTTTTTTATCTTGCCAAAACGAAGTTTTTGCAAGATATGTTAGTCAGCTTGTATGTTTTTTTTTGTTTGTTTGTTTGTAATCACGTATAAAAAATTCTGCAGAGCACAGTTATCATTGGAAATTTTTGTAACTTCGCATATCAGAGGCCTATAGAGGTCCCTTTCAACGCATAACATTTTGAAGGTCAAGGTCAAAGGTCAAGGTCACTTTGTCGCAAATCAGGGGAGTCGACGAAACCCTTATTTTTTGAGTAATTTTGATCGGATCGTCTTCAAACTTCATGGGAATATAGTTCATGGTCTGGCGCTCAGCTGATTAGTTTTTGGTGGCGATTGGCCTTGACCTTCATGGTTAGCGCCTGAGGTCAAACATATTTGACCCCAAGGTCAAATTTTCAAGTTTTAGGAACCATGTCGTGAAGTACCTCAAATTGAACACCTCGATGAGTGCTTTCTAGATATGTCAAGCTTGAGACATTATGACGTCATTTGGTGACGTTATGAGGCAAACGCATATTTTTCATGGTTACTCTGTAGAACGATTCTCATCGGAATCTCTCGTAGGCAGATATTCCTCAAGGAGTCGCTCCTGGTGGATAGCAGCTCTGTTCACCTCAGTGTGACCTTAAAGAAGTCACACGTGGTCACCTTTTGGCAAGATACGGGTCACCCTGCGGGTGACATTGGTTTATTTTGTTGTTTTTTTAAGAAAAAAAACTTCAACAGAGAAAGTATACAGTCAATTATTATTTTATTTATTGGGTCGTCGATTCAGTCAAAAGAAAAAAAATGTCGAAATTTTTTTTTTGGGATCTACCCTTATCAGTATTTCCGTCACTATGTTTGTTGGGTAGTCGATCGAGTCGAAAAAAAATAAAAAAATAAAAAATTGAAATTTGTTCTACCCTTATTATCACTTTTTCCGTCGATATGTTAGGGAGTCGATCCAGTCGAAAACAAAACAAAAAAATTTTGAGATTAGTTTAGTTCTACCCTTATGATCAGTATTTAAAATGGCGATTTCAGTTAATACAATGGCGATTTCGATGAAACTTGGTTGGTAGGTTCATACCATGACCTAGTTGTGTGCAAATGAGAACCGTTGCTATGGACACCACCGTTGCCAAGCAACGGGACTTTGAAATTTTTGAAAAATCATAAAAAATTAATTTTTTCGAAAATCAAAAATCGGGCGACGAACGACTGTGGGCAGTACATTCAGCCATACTGTCAAAAATTTCCAGCCGGATCCTATGAAAACTGTCGGAGAAGATAGACTTTGAATGAACCCTGGTCGAAAACAATAAAAAAACGAAGTGCATTATATCTCAGAGACTGTGAGTCAGATATACATGAAACTGGTATGGTAGGTTCAAAGTACGTCCTAGTTATTTGTGAGAAAGAACCGTTGCTATGGACCCCTCCGTTGCCTAGCAACGGCCGAAAAACCTCTAAATGTGGGGGGTATTTTAACGAAAAAAACAATCTGCAGCATTAACCCTTTTCATGAAATCATGAATTTTCTTGTGCTTAATCCTCAGGTCATTCCCCATCGAACGGGCCCATCGCGTCAGGTTCTATTGGGTAGTCGACTCCCCACGTCCGCCTACTGGCTTGTTTCTATTTTTCTCATTTTATAATATTTTGGGGTTTGAATCTTGGCTTTGATATAAAGTGTCATCCTGGTGTTGCACACGCAGGACGAGACATCAATGCGTGTGCCGTCCCTCCGTCCCTCACATACATTAAAAAAATTAAATAATTCTCGTATCCAGATCCAGATCCGGATCTTCACCGAAATCGAAACGATTCGTCCTCGTCACACACCCAACGTGTCCACCAAGTTTCGTCCGAATCCGTGCCCAACTTTTTGAGATATCGTGCTATGTATCATTTTGCCCGATCTCTCAATGGTAAAGAATCACTTAAAAAATTATAGTAGTCGGATCCGGACACGGATCTCCACCAAAATTATATCAATTCTTCCTTGTCGCACACCCATTAGGTCCACCAAGTGTCGGCTGAATCCGTCCACCACTTTTTGAGATATTGTGCAATTTTTCGGTTTAGCCCTATCGCTCAATAGTAAAGAATCATTTAAAAAATTATCACATCCGGATTCGGATTTAGATCTTCACGAAAATTGAATCAATTCGTCCGAGTTACACAGCCAATAGTTCCACCAAGTTTCATCCGAATCCGTCCACAACTTTTTGAGATATACTGCTCAGTGCTCACAGACAGACAGACAGACTGACTGACAAACAAGGAGGGAACATAACCCCCCCCCCCCCCCCCCCCCCGTCCACATTCGCTGGTGCAGGTGTAAAGCAGATTTCGAAAGGTCAAGTTTTGTTTTTCTCGAGTATTTCGACATCAAATGTCATAAGAAACCACAATGAAATTTCATTTTTGGATAATTATGGATTCTGTGATAATCAAGGTAGGGTGTCAATGGGGCATGAGGTATTGGGGATAATGATGGGGAGCACAATGCAACAGAAAATGGCACTTCCAGTTTGAGCAAGCAATGGTACGACTACAGAGGTTAAAGTCGAGCTCATCGCTCCACGTAATGGGTACTGATGATGCAGATGTAGGATTGCTGAACAGGCGATCAAAAGTAGCTGAAAACACAGAGTTCTGGAAAAATGCCAAGCAGAATCAATCTCACGAATAGCCTTGGGAATTGCAAATAAGGGAGAATTCTGGGGTCGTTTTATACCGAACGACCTTCAGAGCGTTGGGAGAGGCAGATTTAACATGGAAGATTGAGGAATCAAAAGGAAGACCAAATAGTTCATTAGAGTCATCAGGAGGAATCCGAAGAAGTGAAGAGCTGAGATGGAGTCATCAGGAGGAACCTCATCCTGATACTGCTCTACCCTCAAACTCGTTAACTTGTCTGCCTTAACAATATCAGGATGTAGTGTCAGGCAACAATTTAAGAAGGTAAACAGCAGGTAAGGATGCATTACGCTTGACAGAGTGAAAATGTAAGGACCAGTGGTGTCGTGATCAAGCTGTTACACTTACACCCGATGTCAAATTTCGTGGATAATTCAAATTGTGCTCAACCAGTGGAGAAGGAAAGAGTGAGTGTCGGAAAATAGGATAGCTCAAGGCTGAGAAATAGTTTCCAGGAAAGGTGAAAAAAAGTGTGTGCGTGTGTGTGTATGTATGTTTGTGATTATGTATGAATGTGTGTGTATGTATATGTGTATGTATGTATGTGTGTATGTATGTATGTTTATGAGTGTATGAATGTGTGTATGTGTATGTATGTATATGTGAATGTATGTATGTATGTGTGTGTATGTGTGTATGAATATGTATGTGTGTATGTATGTATGTATGTGTGTGTATGTATGTATGTTTATGAGTGTATGAATGTGTGTATGTATGTATGAATGTGTGTATGTGTATGTATGTATATGTGAATGTATGTATGTATGTGTGTGTATGTGTGTATGAATATGTATGTGTGTATGTATGTATGTATGTATGTATGTATGTGTGTGTGTATGAATGTATCTATGTGTGTATGTATGTATGAATGTATGTATGTGTGTGTATGAATGTATGTGTGTATGTATGTGTGTGAATGAATGAATGTGTGTGTGTGTGTGTGTGTGTGTGTGTGTGTGTGTGTGTGTGTGTGTGTGTGTGTGTGTGTGTGTGTGTGTGTGTGTGTGTGTGTGTGTGTGTGTGTGTGTGTGGATGGGGTGACACTGCTCTCAGTGCTGAGCAAAGTCTTTGCTCGGATAATTCTTGATAGGGTTCGCCACCATCGACTTGAGCACCAGCGTCCAGAGCAGTCAGGCTTTACACCAAAGAGGTCAACGATTGACCGTACCCTTGCTCTTCGTGTCCTCACCGAACGCAGACGAGAGTTTCGGCAGGGGCTGCTTGCAGCCTATGTTGATCTCTGTAAAGTATTTGATTCTGTGAATCGGGATGTCCTCTGGAGGATTCTTGGTCTTCGTGGGGTGCCAACAAAACTGATCAATCTGATGTCTGAACACTACTCTGGTACTGAGAGTGCTGTGAGATGTGGTGGTACAATCTCTGAATTATTTCCAGTTGTTACTGGAGTTTGTCAGGGGTGTGTACTGGCCCCCACACTTTTCAGCACTTTTGTGGACTGGATTCTGGGGAGGATGTCGGAGAGATCAAGCTGTGGTACATCATTTGGGAATGTCAAGATCTCTGACCTTGATTTCGCAGATGATGCAGTTATCTTTGCAGACATTTAGATATCTTTTTGGGGGAACTCGAGGTGCTGAATGAGGAGTCGGAGCCGCTGGGATTACAGGTTTCCTGGGTCAAAACTATGATCCAGGCTTTAAATGACATATTGGATGCTGTTGTCCTGTCTGTGGCTGTTTGTGGTGAAGATGTTGAGGTCGTGGAGAGATTCACTTACCTTGGCAGTGATATTCATGTCTCTGCTAGCTGTGAGTCAGAGGTCAGTAGACGTCTGGGTCGGGCCTGGAGAGTCATGTATTCACTGGATAATGGGGTGTGGCGCTGCCGGTACCTGCACGAGAGGACAAAAGTCCGAATCTTCAGGTCTTTGGTGCTTCCAGTCTTGCTCTATGGATGTGAGACTTGGACTCTGACCAGGGATCTGAGACAGAGACTTAATTCCTTTGGTACCAGGTCTCTTCGGAGAATCCTTGGCTGTTGCTGGTTGAACATTGTGTCCAACGAGCGGTTGCTGAGACAAACTCAAATGAGATTTGTTACCTGCATAGTCCGTGAGCGTCAGCTGCGGCTGTGTGGACATGTGGCTCGTTTTCCTGACGCTGATCCTGCTGACCAGATTCTCTCAGCGAGGGAGTCTCGTGAGTGGAGGAGGTCAATGGGGCGACCACATGCCTTGTGGTTGCAGCAGGTTGATGGGCATCTCAAGGAGATGAGGATGGGCCAGGTATCTGCCTGGGGGATGGCCAGACGGAGGCCCCTGGAGTACCGGCGGAAGTGGATGCAGCGATGTGCTTCTATGGCGCATGCTCCCACACCTGACCTGACACATATACCCATGCACAGGTATATATTAGTGGATTTTTCCTGCATTCTGCAAGCAGATAAGTGGATCAATTAAATGAAGAATGAGTGAGCAGTCTAAGCTATTTATGTGTCGCCCAGGCTCTGCCCCTCTCCCAGTTAAGGAGATGTCATGCCACCAGCACAGTCCTAGCTCTGTCCCTCTCCAAGCAGAGGGAGCGAAGCTTCCCCAGCCGACTTATGCGTATGGATATTTTCCTTTACAGACATTTTTGTAATTTTTTTTTCGTGGGATATTTATTGGCTTTGATTTACATCAGTATGTAAAATTTCAGCTTTCCAACATACCTATAATGTGCTAAACATTTATATCAGTGAGTCAGGGGTTAGACAGAGCTATACATACATTCATGTATATTGTGACGTCCACGGGACTTGAACAGTCCCGCCAACATAGAATGAGCCGAAATGATGGAGGCGGTTTATTTATTTATAACCCAAAGATGGCGGTTTTAATCGCTCCACAGCAAACGGGACGAGGAAGGTGGCACGAGTCGCTTTTCACTGAGTTAATAATGTTTATTTCTCTAACCAGAAATAATAATAAGACTCGGCAAGAGGAGGGATCCGGGGCGATTCGACGGGATGGTGGTGTGGGTTCGGGCGTGGGGAAAACACAAACAATTCCAATGGATATACAAATCTCAAACCCTCTAAGGAGCCAGGTACACACACACACACACACACACACACACACACACACACACACACACACACACACACACACACACACACACACAACATAGCTGGTCCTGGTGGTCAGGCTGGCCCGTGGTGTCGACGCAACAGTCCCTGGCATGGCGCCGGACGAGCTGGCGTTGCGCTCATCAGGGGCAGGAGACACCGTGGTGCTGTTCCTGGTGGTGTCGACCTCCTGGTGTAGGCCCAAGACCACTCACAGCCACCAGGGAGCCAGTGCTGGTGCGAAGATGCGAGCAGGAGAGGGAGGCAGGTCCGCCCGCCGTTCGGTCCCGTACTAGACGGGTCAATATACTGCCTGACCCCCAAAAAATTGCAAATTTTTGTTTTATGCTTATTTCTAGTAGTTTATGATGTGGAAGACAACATACTAAAAGTTGGACAATTTTGACGCATGGGAAAGTCCCTCAGTGACGTCAGAAAACAAGATGGCTGCCGGCAGATAAAACGTCAAAAAAATTGACTGATAATCATCAAACCACTAACAATTTAAAGTTAATTTTGCACCAATATTTGTACTATGATCGTTGCTGGTAGTTTATGCAGTGCTAATCCTGAGACCATTCGCAATTTAAAGTAAATATTTGCACAAATATATGTTCTTTGATTGTTTCTGCCAATCTATGACATGGAAAGCAACATAAAAAAAATTGGACAATTTTGACACATGTGGAAGTAGCATATGCCTTCGAGTCTTAGATTCCAGTTTCATCGTCCTCCTCCTCCTCCTCTATCTCTGGTTCAACACTCATATTGTCACAGTTGCTGTCCTGGCAATGTCCACATGCACTGGTGCATTCTAATCCATGCTTCCTACATGAACACCTTAGTGTTTTGCACCCCCCTGAACATTTGCAGTGAATCATCTGAAGTAGTATGTCTGGAGCAGGGCTTTTGTCTGTCATCACTGGAACAAGTTTTCCTCCTTCTACCTTCCATCCCCACTCCGTTGGCTCCATTCCACAACAAAGGCCCATCCATTCCATTACCTGGTAATAGGTCCGCAGAGAATGAAACTTGCAGGCAGCGGATGTCGGGGGCAGTCTTTCAGGAGTGACAAATGCCTTAGCCCTTGCAACCTTTTTGCAGAGAATGTTGTATCTGATCGATGCCAATGAGTCGTTCTGATTTGCTTTAAACAATGCCACCATTGCTCTGCAGTGTACAGTTTCAATAACATCCTGACTCTGCTGTGGTTTACAGAACACCTTTGAACTGTCTATCAGTTCCTTTTCTTTCTTGATGATTCTTTGAAACCCTGACTTCTTTCCAATCCCAAAGACACGAGACGTTGCGTCACAGCCAGTTAATGCATGAAGGAACAATATACCTCTGCAGGCTGCATTTCCAAGTATCTGCTGAAGGACTTTGATATTGTAGACATTTGATTTTGCCTTGTCAGAACGAAAATAGAGTTCAATGCAGTTTGTCTCCACCATATAGAAGAGCAGGAGGAGAAGGAGATCTGTATCTTCTCCAATGAGGGTTGTAGATCTGGAAGCCGCTTTTGCAATCTCAACATCAGCATCTCCCTCTGCTTGGATCACCTCACAGCCTTCCTTGCCCAACACCTCTATAATCAACAGTATCATTGCCTGCTTGTTTGACTCATTCGACAGAAAGTCCTCCTTTTTCCCAACAAATTTTCTTGACTCTGTAATGTTAACCTTGGTGGCATTCTTGTTTCTATTCCGACGTTGATGAGAACGGTCCTTTGTGCTTGGCCCAGCCTCATAACCATCAAACACAACAGTAGCTTTGCCATAGTGTCTGACTGTAAATGAGGCATATTCATCTGCAATGGAACTGTAGGTGAATCCCTCTGTCCACTTTAAGCGGTGAATAAGTGATCCCCCATCAAGAACATAGTGATCTGTTCCTGGAACTGTCTGGTTGACAGCATTGTCAGATTTGGTTGTAGCATAATTCCTTATTGCCTCCGCCAACTGTGGTTTATCTGGCTGGCGCAGGATGTTTTTTGCATCAAAAACAGACATTGGGTATGGGCAGAATTCATATTTCATCACTTCACCTATCTGGAGATCTCCCGTCTGTGACACGACTAAGAACCTCTGGAATAGTAACGCTGGATCTATTGTGTGGTCCTCAGCAACTTTGACTGCCCTGCTGGATGAAAGTGTCTTGACTTTAGAACTCCTTTTGTGTGAATAGGAGTAAGCTGGGTGATCATCCATCTTCTTGACAATGTCACTACCTGCTTTGAATAGGTCATGAACATTGACATCCTCATTTGCAGTAACCCCTGTGATGATATTGCGCAATGACTTGTCATCAGAAAATGGTGTGAAGCTGTCCAGTTTTTCGGCAACTTTGCCACGATCAGCTTCATCTCGACTCACCCTGGATGTTGTCAACTCCTTATGTTGTTCACTTGTTGAGTAGCTACTCGAGGTCAGTTCTTGCATAGCAAGGTTGTAGGAGGACGATATGGTTGAAGACAGAGTCCAAACTGCTCTCTGGTGCTCTGACATCCCACTTCCTCGAGTCAGCCCCCCTCGGCTTTTCAGTGAGCGCATTAATGTCTGTTCTATCACAAGATCAGAGCCTAGGCCAGCCCAGTATTGGTCACTGCGCCGGATTACATGATAACCAGATTGGAACTTCTGATGAACCTCAGGGTTGTCATCCTCTAACGCAAGCATCTTCTCGAGATAGAGTCGAGCTGACTTCAGGTAATTGGGATGGCCAGCAGCTGCAAATATCGGCAAGCAAGCTGATATGGCTTGGAGATGCATCTCCCAGGACCCCGTCCGATCAGCTGCCACAAGTGCCTTTGCAATTCCCAACATACGCTGGTAGTTGATCCAAAGTGCACTGGTTTTCGAGTCCTTTGCAAGTTTATTCTTTTCCTGATTCAATCTATTGTCATTGAAATGAATGCACTCTGATTGCAACACAGACTCTATACCAGCTAGAACACTGGTACCAGCTAGAATTCTGATGTCAACACCCCTTTCGGCACTTGCACGGTTGATGCCTTCTGCTCCTTTCTCACGAACTAATACTGTTTCCTCACAGTCCAATCCCCTTTGGCATAAAGGGCAGGTCTCTTTACCATATAAAGAGTTCATTTTCTATCTCTGAAAATACAAAAATGAGATATTTTAGAAGCATGCAGTCAATATACATTGGTCATATACATTGAATGCCATCAGAGCATTCTCTGCCCCTGAAACCGAGATATTTATGTAAGATATATATTAGGAGGAAACATACTATGGAATAATCTGCATAGTGGTTCGTTTTCGACGTAGTGAATCGTGCATGGTTTTGTGACATTTTTATCATGTCAAAAATTTTTACTTTCCCATGGTCCATTTCTATCCAACTTTTGATATGTTCCCAAGTAAGTCTTAAAATATAAGGAAATGCAATAAAACAAAAATTTGCAATTTTTTTGGGGTACGGCTGTTCTGGTTGTATATTGACCCATCTATACTCCAAGCCAGCAGAACTCCACAGCCAACCGAGGTGAGGCACGAGGCACAGCAAGGCCACGAGACACAACGAACCGAGGAACGAACCAGCGCACGAAGAGAGCACGCTCCGAGACCAACAGCCTCGACCAGACGCTTTCTTTTTACGACTCTTCCTCCTCTTCTTTTCCCGAACAGAACCTTTTTATCCTCGAGTCCTCGTCACTTCCAATCGAGCCGTTTTATTGGCCCTCCGCCGTCGCCTTCCGCCAATCGTGATCAAGGGGCGGAGCCATCCGCAGCACTGTCCTGTGACGTCACGGCAAGCCTTCAGGGAATACTAAAAGGGTTTACGCAGACATACTTACCCTAACCCGTCTCCCTATCTAATTACGTGACAATTATCATTTCCCCCTTAAAGAAATGGACATTTGCAAGACAACTTATCACCACTGAATTGCTACTTATTACATCGAGATCCTGGTAAACTCGAACAGTATGGCATACCTAATTAAACATCCTAATTACCCTTTGAATGCATACTCCCCCTCAGACGTAACAATATATTGTGTTTCAGCATTTGCAAATGCTGAAGATTGTTGTAACGAATAGACTATTTTTTTCTGCTGAGCAGCTATGTGGGCCTGACAGAATCATGTTCCACACTCCTGAAGCTGCTTTATCAAACACATTGCTGCCCATGAGGGATATATGTTTCATTGAGAACAATTTTTAAACACCCAGTTCACATTAAGGCATAAGGAGAACAATTACTGGCATTTTCCCTTTGGTTAAAGTCAGCAACCTGCTGGGATTTTGAGGTATTTTAATGGAGCCTAATTGAACTGCCAGACCTCTGAAATTTCTGCTCAGTCTCTGCATCACGTCCCACTCAGTCAATCCCACAACAATTCTGCAAAGTTAATGTTTTTCAACTCATAGTTCAAGTCTTACAACATCGATATATATATATATATATATATATATATATATATATATATATATATATATATATATATATATATATATATATATATGTGTATCTATGTGTATATATATATGTATACAGTGTATATATATATATATATATATATATATATATATATATATATATATATATATATATATATATATATATGTATTGTTGTAGTTTCTCACCCGCTCGGCGTGCGGGCGACCGCTTTTAGCTAATTCACGGCCGCTCGCGCCCACCGGATGTGGCAAACCTAGTCACAGCTTTCGAATCGCGCCGAAATCCAGCTATGGGTGTGTTTTTAATCACACCGTAAATCAGCCAAGTATTCTGTCCGCGCGCGACAGGGTCCAATCACCGAATTGTCAATTTACCTAATTATGTGCGCAGACAGAATGACGGGGATTTACACCTCAACGGGACCTGCTTGGAAACGAGCCGCATAAGCAGCTCGCTCTGTTCGCGATTTGCCGAGCGGTGTATATCGCCAAGCCCCGCCGGATCCGATTACTTTATCGGCTTTTTAAAAGCTGACTAATATCCCGAATGCAATACGGCAGCTCAATTAAGGGAAAGGACGCAACGAACAGGTGGACATTCAAACAATGACATTTATTTATACACACGTAAGCAGTCATACACGTATGCAATCATGGAGACAATCAAGCAATGCAGGAACAAGCAAGACAAAGAACTACAGCCGTTCTATTTATTATGTACACTTATTACAATTCTACTTAAGGACATGGCGCCACAACGTTCATACAAAGAAAAACCCCAGGAAAGAAAAGGGCAAGAACTGGACCTCATGGGCCTTTAATAGTTCACGGAGCCGTGGAGACCGCAAGGGCAACCTTTCACCCTCGTGGTGACTCACCGGGCCTTGGTTTGGCGAACCTCGGTGGCCCTGACCGCACTCCGTGGACTCTACCCGTGCCTTTAATGGCGATCCGGCTGGTGACTCCTCTCCGGCTCCACCGGCGCCTCCGTCTACCAAGGAGAGAGACCAAGCAGAGGGACTCTCTTTCCCCTCACTGACAGACTCCGCTGAACTCTCAGACTGCAGACGATTGCAGCTCGACTCCGCTCCCAGACTTCCACTCAACTCCACGGCGAACCCAGACCGACCGACCAACTGACCGACTTGGCATTGAAAGTTCCCTCAGAATGACATGGCATTTTGCACAAGCTGAATCGTGGACCTGCCCCCATCGGATGTGCACCAATAAGGAGGATGCTTGCACAAGCCGAGAGGGGGGAAAAGCGATAGGAAGAGGAAGAGGACAGAAGTGCATAATAGCTTGTCCTTGTCCAAAAAGCATGCCCTGAAAGGAGCAGAAAGGAGTCCAAAGCTTGTCCTGTATGGAGTTGAAAGCTCAGATTGCAGAGTGAGAGGAAGAAGAAGAGGGCAAGAGTACAAAGTTCGTGAGGGAGACAGCTCAGTAGAGGAAGAGAAAAAGGACAGAGAGAGAGAGAGAGAGAGAGAGAGAGAGAGAGAGAGAGAGAGAGAGAGAGAGAGAGAGAGAGAGAGAGAGAGAGAGAGAGAGAGAGAGAGAGAGAGAGAGAGAGAGAGAGAGAGAGAGAGAGAGAGAGAGAGAGAGAGAGAGAGAGAGAGAGAGAGAGAGACCATCGTGTTGACGAGGGCAGTGTGGAAAGCCCAGAATTCAATTTAGTTCATGGGTGGGGAGCTGCTGGACACGGGCCCAGCAGAAATGCAGTTGCTTGAAGCCGACATATTTCTGGGATACCGGACAGGACTCGCCTACTGGGTCTGGATACCTCTGGGATGTGACTGCGTGTCTCATTGCACCCCATCACCACTGCCAATCTTCTCCATCCATCTTCCCTATTCTCCAGTATATTTGGACTGGTGCAGCCCCATCGAGCTGTGTGAGGTGAGGGAGAAAATAAATGACCCCACTTTTGTTTTCCCCATACTTCACTTTTCTTTTCTTCTCAAGTTCTTCTTCTCATGTTCTTCTCCCCTGATTTGAATCATGGCCATGTGTCCCTTGTGTAAGTAAGATTGTATAAGAAAGAATACGTGTATGGTTAAATCTGCTGTTATGTGCACTTTTGCTTTCTTCCTTGCAAATACTCATTTTTAGCTCACCTGTTCGAAGAACAGACAGCAATAGCAATACCCCCGGCGTGAGCATGAGCGTCAGCGTGAGCATGAGCATCAGCGTGAGCGTGAAAATGTTCAAGTTTTTGGTGCAAGTTATTTGCTTTCTAATGTTTTTATCTACCACACTATTTTTTGCTGATTACAATATACAAATCTATATATTTCTTTAAAATTATTTAGATCAGACTTCACTGCAATGCTGTATAAAAAATATTATTAGACTAGTCTTTTAAAAACGATAAATGTATAAACAGGCGAGCATTGGGTGGCTTTGACACCAACACTCTGGTTAAATGATTGTTTGTGTGTGCAAATAAATAATTTTTGTTATTTCCAATCTGTCTCAGTTGTCTTTTCCTTCATTGGTCCGACAATGTACAAGTATAGTTAGACGGAAAGTTGTACCCCAGCTGATTTGCTCTGTAAGCCGGAACTCCACCTATCTGTTCTGCTCGGCAGAAGATCACTGGATGTGGCGTCAAGGGCGTGGCCTCGAGTTAGGTTGCCGTGCCAATAGAAAGATAACATCAAAGTGTAACTCTGCTCGGCCGGCTGTGTAAGAACTACAGCCTGTTGGACTGCAGAATTATCTGTGGTCGGTGCCCTCAGGGCCGGATGCTCAGGAGAAACTCGAGTGCTTCCCATCATGACGAGCCCCGAACCCCGTGCCGTACCAATGCTTTTTCTCCATTACATAGAGATATTGCAAACGTCGTGCACGTCTCACTGGAGCTTAGTCCTGGGTCAATTCCCAACCTGACGATAAACTGTCGGATTTGTTCTTCACAGGCATCACATGCTTCATTGCATCACAAAGTTCACCATCTCTCAGATAGACGTGAAGCTGGTTGTCCCATCGACTAGCATTAGTTGTTGGATGTTGAAGATGCCACGGTGTCTTTCGATGAAGAGTAGATGAAGTATCATCGGTTTCCCGGACAAATTCCAAATTCCTGCCCGGACATACACTGCTTTGACAGCTCGGCACTGCATTGACAGTGCAGTCGCACCTCCCAAAATGATGTCACACCTGCTGGCTGAACTCGCGATTCACTCCCCGCACAATATCGATAAGAAAACACCTGCGATCTACAAAATCGCTTGTTGTCCTCATGACGTTTTCTGTTGCTCTCTTTTTAATTACCTGCTGTTTGTTCACTAACAATGAATTCTCAAGGGATAACATCGGGACACATTTTTCTCTTTTTGGAATCACACTAAAATACGCAATTTTGGTGTCTGTCTGTCTGACCGCAAAACATTCGGTCATTACTTATCCCATCGCAACCAAACTTGACAGGAGGAATAAGGATCACATGACTGAAGTCGCAGTGATTTAACTTGCCCCCTCCCCAAGGGGGATTTGTGCCTTGGGTGAAGTCTGTGGTGAGGGGTGTAATAGGTTATGGTGGCTTTCATGGGGCACACCTTTCGGACATATATATTATTATAACCACAAACGATTGAGTGAATTCTGTACAATGTACAGTTACATTTTTAAACAGTCGTTATTGCGTGTTCCTCAGACAAATGGATCAGAGCCATCTCGACTTGTTTGGCCTCTAGCTCTAGATAAGCGGCAACAATCTTGACTAAACAAAGGTGCTTGCGCGAGTATTGACGCATGAATGATGAATGTCATTGCCTGTCCAGTTTTTCGAGTCATCACATTATATGTGGACTGTATATGGATTGTTTACAACATATTTTGGGGCCTCTCCCAGCCATTGTTTCATGTGTGATATTACCACCGACACCATTATGGCCCAATTGTGACCTTTACTTGATGCATGACCATATTCCTAAGATTCAATAGCATTGTATAGTATTCACCGGAGGGAAATTTGGACAAAATTTGATGTACTTACGCATGGGCGGTGTATCAGCTAACAGTCGCTTGTCCACACATCTGTCGGTACTATTTTAACCAGTTATCCAGTTCATTTAAGTCGTTGCCGATTTCTGGTTACATTCATGATCAGATGTCTCCAAACATCCCTATTTTACACTACATTCTGAAGCTCTGGCAGAGACGGCTTGGTTGCGGCCTTCACCCCAACCATTGTGGGTGTGTTTCATTAACAATCTGTGTCGGAGTGGCGACCCGTCCAGGATTGTGCCCAATAGCCAAGGAGACTGCTTAGGCAGTACCAACGCTCTGTACAGAGTATGGTCCCAATCGCCTCCTCCATTACCAATTGGCTTGCTATTGCTTGCCAAGCCAGCCGTTCCTTATCAATTGGAGTGCTTGCTTCAGTGCTTAAAATCAAGCGAGCTACTTGGCGAGAGCTCTATAAACTGATTTGTAATGGAACATACCCTTTCTAAACATGTCGATCTTCTCAGTTGACGAGATTTTAATCTATTTTTGAGGTTTAAATAAAGACCACCCTTTTCACTTTCCTTCTACACTGTCTGCAGCAGCTTCATCAAGTTCTCTTTAATTTCTGCCAACAGAGTGGCTTCATCAGGATACCTTTGATTGTTGATACATCTTCCTCTAATCCAGATATTCAGCCTCTATGTCATCAAAGTTATAATTTTCATCAAAATTATTATAACCACAAATTAATCGGGCAATTCCGATGAACCACAAATATTAATCGGTCAACACGGGGGTTGGCAGCTATGCACACTCTCCTCTAAGCTGTCTAGCCTGGGTTTGAATCCCTACCCAGCTCTCATCCAGGCAGGGTGATTCATCAATTTGTGTCATTTCTTAGATGGATGTTAAACTGGCCGAATAGCATTAGTTGGTGGACTTTAAAGATCCCACAGTGTCCTTCACAAAGAGGAGGTGCGCTATCGACAGCACCCTGAACAAATAACACATTCCTGCCTTTAATTGAGTCAAATGTCAGGCCTGGACAGCGGGTTCATGAAACACTTGGTCTAAGCTTCCACCAGCCAACCCCACACTAACCTGGGAATAATAGTGGCCATTAAACAAGAAGGATATTAACATACCGCTGTCTGCCTGGTGCGCACACACACACCCTTGTTATCTATACGACATGTTGTGCTGAAGCAGTTTCCTCGGAAAGGAATATGTTGTACTGTATATAGTTTTCCATGAAGTGCAGCATTCACAACATTCCATGAACGAGATGCTGACAACCAAGACATGTGGAGGAAGAGGATAGCGAGGCTTTAGAATATATATATATATATATATATATATATATATATATATATATATATATATATATATATATATATATATATATATATATATATATATACATATACATATACATATATATATATATATATATATATATATATATATATATATATATATATTGTTGTGGTTTTCAGGATTCACAGGAGATCCTCCAGAGTTAAAGCAGTTATTTTATAGTTATGTTGTTTAGTTTTACTGTGTAAAGTCCGTGTTGATAGATCTGCATTGCGATGGTGTAGTTAGAAATCCCAAATATAATTTTTCCTCATTCCACATTCCTCTCCACAAACCATCTGCCATATCTCGTATTTTCCTCACCCACCAACGCATCATCTGCACAGCCCCTCCTCCCCCCAAACCGTTTCAAACCACTTCATGAGCACCTGAAACAAAAGTTTACGCCAGAACCAGAGGCTCCCAAGCCAATTCTCTTGATGAGTGCCCCGAGGGCCGTTTTCGGGTATGTTTCAGAAACGCCGACGTGAAGAAGGTCGTGCCAAGACCCAGCTCGAAGGCAGCTCCTCCCGTGGATGAGGGGAGGGGGCGAAGCGAATCATGGGGGATTTGAGGCTGTATATGAGGCAGCTCGTAGAGCCGCTATGAGAGAGAAGGGTGTGAAGGAACAGGGGTGTAAAAAGGGCGGAGAGGACCGGAGAGATTCAAAGCTTGAGAGGGTTATGGACTCCATTTTGAGCTCGATTGTTATCAATCGCATGGATGTGAGGGTCCTTTCATCTTCCCCTCTTTGCATTCTTGTCTCTGTCATTCGTTTCGCTTCATTTTGTTCGCCTGCTTTTCTTTCTTTCACTCTCCTTCGTGCTTTGCTGTTCATGTCTCGTCACACCATTTGTCTTTGTCATTCATTCTTTCCTGCGTCTTATGTCTCCGTCCTTTCACTTTGTTCCTTACCTCTTCTCCTTCGACCCTCAGACGCCTTCACTTCTGCATTCCCACATCCGATAGCTACGTTGCTGGATGCTCTGCCTCATCTACGGCACACAGGTGCCCTGCCAGGAGATGCATTTGATAAGTGCTGCGAGTGATGTCACTGCCCCACGGGGAATCTCTGATGCCACGGCTGTGCAAAGAGCAGTAGGGGGATGGAGCATGGAGGAAGGGTCCCAGTTTCAGTCAGGAAGTAGGATCTAGAGTCAACAAGTGGAAGGCATGCAGGGGGTCCGTCCTGCCCCCATCTATTTCTTTATATTTCAGCTCATCTTCATCGCCAATCATTCATCCCATTATTCTTTACCAATCACCCATCTCTTCCTTCCACATCTGTTGCATGATGCCGGCATGTTGTACTGCAGAGTGTTCAGTCATTGATAAGGTTCCGAAGGCAGGTCTGTCACGTAGAGAATAAGTGGGAATGTATATGTGCTGGAATTGTTATACATACATGTCATTTCATTGTTTTCTCTGCTTGTAAATACTTGTTTGGTCTGACATTGGGAATACTTGCATTTTCGTTGATGTCAGTAAAGGCCATTTCTTTACGAAACTGTGTCCTGACTTATTTCGTCCGTTCTGATAGTAGCACAAGACTGCTGTGGCGTTTGGTTCAATCTCAGCTGTGGTTTTGTGATGTTGGTTCCGCTCGGCCGACTGACTAAGGTCTGTTGCGTAACCATCAACACGGTTCCCCTTTTACCTTCTTTAACTCACCCGCACGGTAAATCGACCTTGGGCACAAAGATCCGGCCAGAGTTGAGAGTTGCAAACGGCGTCCGTGGTCTCTTGAAGACATGCTATCCTCCAGGAGTTATCCAGAGGGGACGTCCCACCAAACCCATCACAATATATAGATTAGGCTGACAGGATGGGCTAGAGGTACACAACCTCACCTCTAAGCAGTCTAGCATGGGCTTGAATCTTGACCCAGCTATAAACTGCCATCCCGTTGTTTCACAAGCAGCGTGATCCAACAATGTATGCGCTGTCCCTCGGATGGATGCTAAAACTGGGCATCCTGTCTGACGGCATTAGTTGATGGGCGTTAAAGAATCCACGGTGTCCTTCACGAAAAGTAGGTGAGCTATCACCGACACTTTGGAAAAAATACAAAATTCCTGCCCTAACTACTGTCAGGAGAAGGATGACCCCAGGACTTGTAATACACTCTTCCACCAGGGGCAGCGCAACAAGATTCACATTTACATAGAAAATTTGCATCCCTCCCCCCCCCTCCCCTCCAACTTTCCTCCTTCACAACCCTCAACCCTCTCGAATGATCAAAGCCTTCCCAAGAACACCCCAAGTTTCATTGCATTCTGTCCAGAAGTTTTGGGGTGCATATAAGACCTACACACACACACACACACACACACACACACACACACACACACACACACACACACACACACACACACACACACACACACACACACACACACACACACACACACACACACACACACACACACACGTTGTAAAATAAACAAAACCTTGGACTATTATGAGTCTCTCATTGGTAAAGCGTATAGTACGCATTTGATAGTTCAAACTTCAAAGAAGATTAAAAAAAACACAAAGGACAAAAATAAATAAAAACATTAAGAAAAAAGTTGGATGTGGGAAAGTAGTCTGAGGACATGTATTTGTAATCTGTTTTGAAATAATCTTCCAGGGTGGTGGGTGACACCAACTTTAACCCCCCCCCCCCCCCCGCGCTTGGAACTGTCACCTGCAGGAATAATAACTCATTCGGGTATACGAGTGATGTGGAGTATAGGGTACGAGGTATGTGAGGAAAGCGTGACGACATGAAGTACAGAAAGCTTGGGTAAAGCACATTGAGTCGGATATGAGGTCGACGCAGGACGTGTTAGTCTTGAGGTTGTATGTTCAGGTTCAGACAGGTACAGGGTGAGACAGAGCATGTTTGTTTGAGGTTCAAGTTTCAGGTGGGGGGCACATACATGAAGTACAAGGGGCTCAGGCCAAGCATCTTTGTGTGAGGTTCAGGGTTCAAGCAAAGTTCGCTGGTTCGAGGTTAACTGTTGAGACCATGAGCTTGCGTGCGGTCAAAACATTGAGACAGTGAGTCAGTTGGGAGCCCTGAGCTGATGAATTCAAGCGTATTATATTGTGCGAGTTCACATACCAGGACCTCATATTGAGTGGGAACACAGAAGGTTTATTTCTGTAAAAAGTGCCACGACTGTGGACCTCATGCTTTGATGGGGGCACTCCTCCAACATCATAAAAACGAATTGCTGACGGGTCTGGGCCGTGGCTTTGTACCCCAAATCACTGGATTATTGACTCCATTACTAAAAATCCTATTTTCGTCAATATCTGCATAACAGTACATGGTATCATTACAAATAAGGTGTCTCTACTCATGTTTCCATGGTCAATGATTGCACTTATAAAAGCATCATTGTTGAAAAGTGTGTAGTTAATCATGTAGTAGCATACATGAAGAATGATGCTGAATGGAAAAAGCAAATGATGCATGTTTATTTGATGTTAAACAGACATTTTAATAATACCAAGTCAACGAACAATGGGTTTGAGAACCCCCCAACCAACGCTACCATATTACATTATAGAGGTATTTAGAGTCACAAGAAAATGCTTCGATTCTAACAGTTATTGTTCTGCTGTGTTTTACATATATTCATCATTCTCATCACTGTCGTCATCACTCCATACATTGTCCGACTCCTCATCATCTGTGGACGTAGCTCCCATACTGTCTCCATCATCTGTTGATGCATGTGTGAGGGACTCTGGGAGTGAACTTCCTGGGTACCAATCTGATTGTAAGCAGTTTAGAGTCAACTTCCATCCATAGTTTGTGGGACTCGCCTCATCAGTGGGATCAGTCTGGTCAGTCCTCTTCCACATTCTTGCCACATACTGTGTTCTTTTGATTTGATTGTCAAGTGTCTTAGTGCACGGTGGAAGAGAAGCACAGTTTATCTGCTTTATTCTGGCCGGGGGTTCCTTCGGAGTACCACCACTCATGAACACAAAAGCTTTGCATCTTGCTTCATTGATGTTGGATGTTTGGAATCCGTACAGTGAGCAGACAAAGGAATGGAATGTCCACTTCCTTTGTAGTGAGAGTTTGCAGTGCCATGACATGATCTGGTTCTGCCTCCAGCAGCTGGAAGGGCCTCACCTTTCCATTTCTGAAGAAGCATGATGTGAAGTGACAACCCGTCAGGGCATGAAAGCCCATTAGTGCTTCAATGATCCCGGGTTGTTTCTCCTCAAGAATGTCAGCGAGTTTTGAGACATCAATGTGCCTCCGGTGGTTGCCAGATCCATAGCTTAGGATGATGCTAATCCCTTCCAACCTTCCATTTCCTAAGTCACAATGCTTTGTCTTGCCTGTTCCTAAGTCACTGCACAGATTGAGGCCAGCAGGGGTTTCGTGTTCACCATCAGAGCATGTGAAGGCGATGTCAGTCTCAAACCACGTCACTTTATCATAGCTGATGCAATGGCCAAGGCGGTTCAGGATGGTCAGCAATGATTTTGATCCGGTCAATGTTCCCAGCCCTAGCCCAAGTGATTGATGCTTCCAAGGATGAATTGCTCCTCTGGTACAGTTGAACACAGCATCCGATGCACTGGCCACTGATTTTCTCTCAATCGCATCCCTGGCGTGTGCCAATCGTGATCACATGCTTCTGATGAGGGTACAGAAGAACAGGATCATCAGATGGGAGATGTTGTGGGCGTTCTCCTTCAAAGTGCAAACCGAAGTGGTTGACAGGACATTTGAAGGACATTGCAAGAATTTCTGTGTGCAATGCCATGAGAGCATATCTGATTTCTTCAGCCTTGTCATTGGACTCGTTCAGCAAAGCAAATGCTTCTGCAGACGTCATTGAGGAGGGGAAGACAACATTTCCAGATTTATTTGCTTGTTTGTCTATGAGAATGTCTTTAAATTGATCCTTCACCTTAGACATGAGACTTTGTCCAGAGTACTTGTCGATGTCATCGTGGGTTCCTCCAAAAGTCCTCCTTTGTTCAAATTTAAAAGAACGGTCGCCAACATGGGTTTCTTCTTCTTGATGAGTTCATTGCTAATTAAGAGTGACAATGTTTGTAAGGCTTCACAATGCTTCTTGCGATTGGATGTTTACTCTTCCTCATCCTCATCCTGCCTTACATGATCTCGCCGACAAGTGTTGTGGTACTTTGCCTCCTTTGCAATCCGATCGTCTCCGAGTCCAAGGATCCTGGAATCACACTTTTTCTTTGCAGCATGGACAATTGACTAGCACCCATCTGTTGTCAGACAGTGTCTCAGGAGTTCATTTTTCTGCGACTTCCTCTTCATTCCACAAAAATGGCATTCCTGTCCAAGAACACCTCTTTGTTGGTAGAAGGATGATCACTACTTGAACTAGTCACCTTGCAGAGTGGTCCAGACAGTTTTTTGTGTGGTCCAGAGTGGTCCAGACTGATGATCGACTTTTAACAGCACAGAAATGACTGAGACATTTTGACTGATAATATTTGCTTTCTGGTCACTCGGTCTTCCTGATCTCCTCCGACGTGCTGAAGAACTGATCATTTTGAAGTGTCATTCGGCGTCTAGCAGCATTCTTTGCTGTTTCCCATATCTCTGGAATGAAAGATTTCAAGATATGAAGACTTTTATTCCAGAGATATGGGTTCCTCCTCTTCTGTCTCCTTAAGCCTAATATAAGTCGCATTTGCTCTACGGCAAGGATACGGCGGCCGCACCCCCTGAATTGACAGAAACGTGCGGCGGCCGCAGAGTTTCTGAGGTGGCCTCAGGGTGGCCCTACGCCGTATGGCTATCTTTTAGAGGCCGTAGGGTCGCCGTGGAATTATAGCGCGGAGTTCTAACTTTTTTCATTTCTACGTTCACCGTAGCAATTCGACAAGCCAAGCTGTGATGTAGATGTGTTCCACGTCGACCGTACGTCGGGCGTACGGTGGGCTTGCGTTATTCGTGCGGCTGCCGTAGGCTCTTATCAATGAAAAATGAATTTTGCCAACCCCCAAAAAATTACGGCGGCCACACTATTTCCACGGTCGCCGTAGGGTAGTCCTAAGGCATCCCTGTGTTCAACGTACGGTGGCCTTGCGGTCTGTGTGACTACCTGCGGGCAATGCAGGGTCGACACACGGTTCCCATACACCCGCCGTGCGTCTTACGTACGGCCTCCGTGGCAGTCTGCGTCGACCGTGCGTCCACTGTGCGCGATCGCTGGAGATCGGAGTATAGGTGTTTGCCTATACTCCGAACTGGTATATTCAGTTATATATATATATATATATATATATGTATATATATATATATATATATATATATATATATATATATATATATATTGTTACAGTATAGTATTGTTATCGTATGTTATTGTTATAGTATATTCAGTTATATATATACTGGTATATTCCAAACTGTTATATTTTTATTTCAATAAAAATAGAACTGGTATATATACTCACTCGTTACCGTCCGTCTGGCCGCACGTTCGCCTTAGGGCCCCTCTGCGGTCGCCTTGTGGGCACCTTGAGGCTACCTTGCGTCTGCCTTGAAAATTATATGGCCACCGCAGGGATGCCCTAAGGTCACCGTGCAACATCAAATCAAAGACTATACGGCACCCCCACGTTTTCGGTCTCCACAATTTCTAAATACCCCGTGCGGCTACCCGAAAAATAAAAACATATGTGACTGCTACATTGTGAGACCGTGGAAATACTGCGGCCGCCCTATAATTGCTCATAGCTGTAGATTTTGGAGACCTTACGGCCGCCGTGCCAAATGTGACTTAGGCCTTACAAGTGATGCAAATGTAGTTGTCATTCACCATGATCTGCAATGAAGAAATGGAGGAAATAGTTAAAGAGAAAGCATTACTCATAGAAAAGCCAACACTAATATGTACATTTCAGGGTGAACTATACATTTTCTAGCATTAAGTATGTGTTTTTTCATAATCATTGACCATGAAAACGTGGGTGTAGACACTTTATTTGTGATGATACCATGTACTGTAATGTAGATATTGACAAAAATAGGATTTTAAGTCATGGCGTCAATAATCCAGTTATTTGGGGGCACAAAGCCACGGCCCAGACCCGGCAGCAATTCATTTATATGATGTTGGGGGAGTGTCCCATCAAAGCATGAGGTCCACAGTTGTGGCGCTTTTTACATAAATAAACTTTCCGGGCTCCGGGTCTAATATGAGCGACTGTTCTTCAAATAACCACCGATTGTCCTTCCCTATCTCCTTTCTCCTCAACGTCGTCCTTTTTTCACATGCTTTGTTCTTCATAATAATAATAATAATAATAATAATAACAATGATAATAACAATACAAGTTCTCTTAGAATTATTAAGGAACATCAACACAGGAGGAGGCCATTAGGCCCATCAAAGTTTGCACTATTATTCCCAACTTATGGTTGATTGTCTGTGCTCTATCCTTTAAATGCTGAGCATCAAGCATGGAAGCAGCGCATACCATTTTTTAAGTCTTTGGTGTGACTCAGCCAGGATTCGAACCACTGACCTCCCAGAATCGGAATGTACACTCCCACGATTGCGCCACCACGTCTGATAATGCAAGAGCAAGAGTCGCCCTTCCAGTCATTTGAAAGCCAGAGTCACCCTTCCGGTCCATTGAGAGCCAGAGTCACCCTTCCGGTCCATTGAGAGCCAGAGTGGCCCTTCTGGTCCATTGAGAGGCAGAGTGGCCCTTCTGGTCCATTGAGAGCCAGAGTGGCCCTTCTGGTCCATTGAGAGCCAGAGTGGCCCTTCTGGTCCATTGAGAGCCAAAGTGGCCCTTCTGGTCCATTGAGGCCAGAGTGGCCCTTCCGGTGAATTTCGAGCAAGAGTCAACCGTCTGGTCCATTTTAGATAAGCCATGAACTTCTGAGCTGCTCCCTCCTCCTGCTGGATTACCCACAAGCACCAGGAAAGGCGATTCCTCGAAGGCGAACATTTATCTAGATGAGGCTGCCACTGTTCATGCATGTACTCGTTCTGCAGCATGAAGGACACTGTAAGTAACGTTGCATATGTTACTGTTTGAACAATATTTTCTTTCCACGAATCATCTCATCCACAGGGAGCTCTCTTGGTGACATCTCTTTTTACTGTTAACGCGTCAAGCAATATGTGGACGAGAGTAAACCATTGACTTGATATGGAACCCCATCAGTTAACTTTCTGTCGTTTGTAGGAAATTCCAAGTATACGTGGGATGTTCAAAATATTCGAAGTATGACATACTCACAATAGTGCAAGAAATTATAAAATTTGGTGCATTTTCAAAAAGAGCTACATGTAATTCGGGTCCGATAAGATGGCTCCGAGGTAGACCACTTACCTTTGAGTTGTCCAATTAGGTTCGATTACAAAAGCTGATTGTCGCATCGCAAACCATTCCGTTCTTTGAATGGACGTTAAGGTGGGTGTCCTGCCTGCTAGCATTAGTAGGTGGATGTTAAAGGTTGGAGCCAACGGTGTCTTACGTGAGGAGCAGGTGAGCTATTGCTAGAACCCTGAAATAAATCCCGAATCTCTACCACCTTGAGTCGACCGTCAGGACTGGTCAGCCAGTTGGTGAAAGACCCCATAATAATGTGGGAATAATTGGGGGCATTAAAGATGTAGTAGCTGAAATATATATATATATATATATATATATATATATATATATATATATATATATATATATATATATATATATATATATATATATATATATATATATATATATATATATGTATATACATACATACACACACACACACACACACGCACACACACACGCACACCTCATTCTACTTTTCCCCTTTTGGAGTGTCGGGTTGTGAATATCCGATTCATGACTTACAACATCAAAATAGCATTGCGAATTCCCACCACATTTACCAAGAAAAGGTGAAATTTAGTTTTTCTGGTGAATTATGATGACGTGTGGGTTTACAGAATGCCTGCAAGATGTATGTAAGAAACTGCAATAAAATGGACTTGAGTGGGTAGTGTTGGTTATTTTTCACATTTCCTTTGAGGAAATGACCACCATGTGAAGGTTTGTTACCTCCGCCACCGAAGATGGAAGGAGGACGGTTATGTTTTTACCCCTGTCTGTCTGTTTGTTTGTTTGGTACTTGCGAAAACCTAAGATTTTTTTTTCAAGTATATCGGTTGGTCTTGTGAGTTATTCTGTTTGTCTGTTTGTTAATTGCCGGAATCCTTCGGATTTTGGCAATTATGTTGGTCGGTTGTGTGTGTCATTCTGTGTGTCTGTCTGTCTGTCTGTCTGTCTGTTTGTGTGTTTGTTTACCCTGTAGCAGCCACACCGTTTCAGGGATCATGACCAAACTGGGTACAGACGTCGGCTATGGTCCAACTTATACACTTGTCGTTTTTGGTGAATCTTGGTCAAAGGTCAAGGTCAAGGTCACCGAAATTCTTATTTTCGCGATAACATCCGCTAAAATGGTCGTATCGACTTCAAACCAAATCCACAACGTGCATCTTCCAATACTGCATCCAACCATATGTCTCATTGGGGGTGTCACACCAACACCCTTCTTAACGGTCGGGAGTCGAATGTCAGGGGGGTCGGGTCAAAACTTTCAAATTGCGATAAAAACGCCATTTCAAGTCCGATTGACTTCCAAGTTATAATCATGACCAAACTAAGTGCTATAACTCATTAAACAGTAGCACTATCGACTTATAAGAACCAAATTGATTATCAAGTTTTTGTTTTTTCAGAGGTCATGGAGATATGACAAAGTTATTCTGGCAAGTCCTTGCTCAACGAGCAATTTCATTAGTTTGATTGTCAATCGCCTACAGGTCACAATTTTAAACTGATCTTCATGAAACTTCACCACCTGGTAGAGATCGTCAAAAGGAAGAAGCAAATTGTTTTTGAGGTCAAAAGGTCAAAAGGTCAACATAAGCCAATGGTCAAGAACTTTGGTGCATTTTCTAAAATGCTCAATTTCATCCGATTGATTAGAAATTTGAACAGCGTTTGCATACGAGGTCACTGAATTCAACCACCAATTATTTTTGAGGTCAAATTTATTTTATTGAAATTTCGTCAGCGTCATGCAATGCACGACATCTTTCTTGTTACTTGCGAAAATCGAAGATTTTTCAAGTATATTGGTTGGTCTTGTGCGTTATTACCTCCGCCACCGAAGGTGGAAGGAGGTTACGTCTTTACCACTGTCTGTCTGTCTGTCTGTTTGTGTGCAGGATGTCCCAAAAAATTGTGGACGGATTCGGACAAAACTTGATGTGCACGTTGGGTGTGTGACGAGGAAGAATTAATTTGGTTTTGGTTTTGGTGAAGATGCAAATCCAGATCTGGATACAAGAATTTTTGTTTTATTTTAAAGTGATTCTTCAGCATTGAGAAATGGGGCCAAAAACGATGAAAACAGTCGCATGATTTTCAAAAATTTATTGGACCCGATATTTTCTTCTACATCAGGCATTGCATGGTGGAGGCTTACACTCTACCGAGTGCCCTTCTTATTTAAAATGTTTTTGTGTTTAAATTGGAACAGCAGTACTAGCGTTTCTTTTTCTCAACTCACTAATGGAATTTCATGGGGACACCACAGCGGTTAATGACAATGAATGGTGATAATGAAATGACGTGGTCATCCTGCTTGCCCGATACAGAAGACTTGGAATTTGGTCAGGGTACTCCCACGATTACTTCGAAATAGTTAACAACCACAGTGAACGGAGTAAATCCAAGCACATGCTGCGGCTCCATGTGGACTACGTTGCCCCCTACTGGACCTGTAGCAAGTAGCAGTATATTTATATTTATTTAATTCCAATGTATCCCCACCTCAATTTTACGAGCAGTAGCCAGCTCACACAGATGTTCGACCTAAGCTATCCTGCTGCATAAATGCAATAATAATGGAAGAAAAATAAGTATCATTGTTAGTATTAACAAAAACATTAAAAACATTTTTTTTAAAAACCAGAAGGGCGCTTGGTAGAGCACATACCTCCACCATGCAATGCCTGATCCAGGAGAACATATCGGGAATCAATAAATTTTGGAAATATCATGCTATCTATCATTTTTGGCCCCATCTCTCAATGGTGAAGAATCACTTTAAAAATTAGAATATTCTCGTATCTTGATTAAGATTCGGATCTTCACTGAAATCGAATCAATTCGTCCTTATCACACACCCGAACCTGTCCACCAAGTTTCTTCTCAATCCGTCCACAACTTTTTGAGATATCTTGCTATATATCGGTATAGCCCTATTTCTCAAAAGTGAAGAATCACTGAAAAAAAGTTTGGAACCGGAGTTGGATGTTCAATAAAA
Source organism: Eptatretus burgeri (assembly GCF_056783735.1). Classification (NCBI taxonomy): domain Eukaryota; kingdom Metazoa; phylum Chordata; class Myxini; order Myxiniformes; family Myxinidae; genus Eptatretus; species Eptatretus burgeri. The sequence continues at coordinate 12,236,296 of NC_140973.1, read as the reverse complement.
TTGAATCAATTCTCTCTTGTCACACACTCAATGTGTCCACCAGGTTTCATTCGAATCCGTACACAACTTTTTGAGATATCATGCTATATATAGTTTTTGACTCTATTTCTCAATGGTAAAGAATCACTTAAAAAAAGTTATTGCATCCGGATCCAGATCTTCACTAAAATCAAATCAATTCGTCCTTGTCACACACGCAACCTGCACACCAAATTTCATCTGAATCCGTCCACAAAATTTTTGAGATATCCTGCACACAGGCTAAACAAACAGACAGGGGTGCAAACATAACCTCCCTCCACCTTCGGTGGTGGAGGTAATAACTCGAGAGTTCATAGAACACCTTACCCTACACAGTCTTGAGAAAAAGGACATGGGAAGGGTCTTTTAAACTCTTGCTTTCTGTTTCAGAATAACAGGCATGATGGTAACAATACAAAGCCGATGGGTCAAATAGAACAGTCCAGAACTGATGATGCCACGCTGAGATGAGTTTTTGTCACCATCGAGGTTTATCCATGCATATACCCAATCACAAACCTTCTGCAACTCTTTTCAGAGAAACTGAAGATTTTTGAACAATATTTCAGCAAAAGATGCACCAAACATTAAGATTTTGTTTGGCTCTGTGGTTGCATCTGAATCTCTCTGTTTCTCCACCCTCAGAGCGGGCGGCAAACTTGATTGTTCGAGACGATGTAAACTTTTGCCGAAATAATGCTAAACTGGAGGTTTTTGGAAGTGCAAACAAAGTGATTTATGTTCTACAGTGTTCAAATATATAATTCAATAAAAATAAAATAAAAATTTTAAAGGCTGTAGAAAAAAACAAACCCATTTAATTACAAGTTTACCACCACTAATGCACCCCGTTCTACACCACCCTATCTAACACGTTACATTAGTTCTTCGTGCTTGTTGTTTGTGTCCTTTGTGACGCCCATAAAACAGTAAGTTTCCTGGTTGGAATAATTTTCAATTTTGTTTGACTGCCAGGCAGGCAGACAGACAGACTGAAGTCATTGGTTATACCTTGGTGCACGCATGCACATTCCAGACGAGATTCCATACAATTTGCCAAGTTCACAGCCAAAGTTCTGCTAAACTGCAGGTTTGTGTTCCCATTCATGTTCTGATTTGTATTTTTTCAGTGTTAAAATATGTGATTCAATTTATATCAAGTAGTTCCTCGATCATAGACAGACAGACAGAACCCATTGCTGCACCCTTTGCGCTCCGCACGTGGGGTGAAAATAACAAGTTATCGAGGCTCATGGAAGAGCAGAATGATGGGGAGGCAATGGCTCGACAAACAAAATGTGGCAATAGGGAAAACAGTCGGCCATTGACAAACTGATGCACGACAGCACAAGGAGGGGGAATGGGGAAGGATGGGTAGAAGAGGGTCATGGCGGGTGAAGTAAAGTTTAGTTGTAACGGGATGGACCATGAGGTGATGGTGGCCAGCGGACTTCTAATCCTGTAAGGATCGCAAGACAACAAACTCAGGAAGATGGTTCCACAAGGCAGAAGAGAAGGGAGGAAAAGTGGAATGGACTTGGGGTGGGTAACAAGGAAAGGGCTTTTTTACCCATAAATATTGCAAAACAATAAATTCATTAATTCTTAGAATCATTTGAAGCAACCTCCCCCCCCTCCCACAACGAAAGGATCTTTCAGCCTATGCCAACATTTATTTTTCGGTAAAGCCAGCGGGCCAAAATACGATGGCATGTTGTGATTTCATTAAAAGCAAAAACTACGTAAAAGCTAGGTCCGACCCCTCACCACGGTGCCCTCTACGCACTCCAAGGGAGTTCACTCCGGGGGCATACAGCACAGTGCCTGCAGAGGTTGCCTTGAGGATTAAATCCAAACTTGGAGGAAAGAGAGAGAGAGAGAGAGAGAGAGAGAGAGAGAGAGAGAGAGAGAGAGAGAGAGAGAGAGAGAGAGAGAGAGAGAGAGAGAGAGAGAGAGAGAGAGAGAGAAAAGAGAGAGAGAGAGAGAAAAAGAGAGAGAGAGAGAGAAAAAGAGAGAGAGAGAGAGAAAAAGAGAGAGAGAGAGAGGAAAAGAGAGAGAGAGAAAAAGTGAGAAAGTGAGAAAGAGAAAGAGAAAGAGAAAGAGAAAGAGAAAGAGAAAGAGAAAGAGAAAGAGAAAGAGAAAGAGAAAGAGAAAGAGAAAGAGAAAGAGAAAGAGAAAGAGAAAGAGAAAGAGAAAGAGAAAGAGAGAGAGAGAGAGAGAGAGAGAGAGAGAGAGAGAGAGAGAGAGAGAGAGAGAGAGAGACAGAGAGAGAGAGAGAGAGAGAGAGAGAGAGAGAGAGAGAGAGAGAGAGAGAGAGAGAGAGAGAGAGAGAGAGAGAGAGAGAGAGAGAGAGAGAGAGAGAGAGAGAGAGAGAGAGAGAGAGAGAGAGAGAGAGAGAGAGAGAGAGAGAGAGAGAGAGAGAGAGAGAGAGAGAGAGAGAGAGAAAGAGAGAGAGAAAGAGAGAGAGAGAAAGAGAAAGAGAAAAAGAGAGAGAGAGAGAGAGAGAGAGAGAGAGAGAGAGAGAGAGAGAGAGAGAGAGAGAGAGAGAGAGAGAAAGAGAAAGAGAGAGAAAGAGAAAGAGAAAGAGAGAGAGAGAGAGAAAGAGAAAGAGAAAGAGAAAGAGAAAAAGAGAGAGAGTGAGAGAGAGAGAGAGAGAGAGAGAGAGAGAGAGAGAGAGAGAGAGAGAGAGAGAGAGAGAGAGAGAGAGAGAGAGAGAGAGAGAGAGAGAGAGAGAGAGAGAGAGAGAGAGAGAGAGAGAGAGAGAGAGAGAGAGAGAGAGAGAGAGAGAGAGAGAGAGAGAGAGAGAGAGAGAGAGAGAGAGAGAGAGAGAGAGAGAGAGAGAGAGAGAGAGAGAGAGAGAGAGAGAGAGAGAGAGAGAGAGAGAGAGAGAGAGAGAGAGAGAGAGAGAGAGAGAGAGAGAGAGAGAGAGAGAGAGAGAGAGATGCTCCCCTTGCCTTTTTTCGCCCTCATGTTTCTTGCTGCACCCTCTCATTGTTCTGATTGCACCCTGGCCTGATGCCAAATCTAATGGAATTCTGAGAACCGTCAAGTTGGAAAAGTTGGCCGGAGGTGTCATGGCCTGATGAAAGATTTGAATGAATCAAAACAGCATATAAGCACTAAAAACATTGGAGATGTCACAGAAGTATTGCATAATAAAAAGCTTCATCATGAGTATACCGTCCTTGATGTTTAAAAGCCATTGTCGTTATACATTTGCTTGAAAAAGGGGGAAGAGAGGGGTGAGGGGAGAAGTCCACCTTTAAATTTGACGTCTTTCAACTAAAACTTGGCTGAGTCATTGGTAGGGGGGAGGGGGGGGGACGTTTTGAGTTCCTGTAATATCCAAAGATTGTAAAAAAAAAAAAAAAATCATAATTAAATAAATATTCCTGTCATCGTCTGTTGGAATGTGAAGACCCTTTAATAACAAGTCAGGGCTCTAGTTCTGGAGTATTTTTCCAACAAGGTCAGCCAACAGTTGCTTTGTTTGGTGTTCCCATCTGAGCGGATGGCTCGAGATGCTGGGTTTCCAGGTTTCGAATCCCATATGCAGTATAGCTGTTTGTTGTTGGTATGTCCATCCTCTCCTGATTTCCTTGTCCTTGACACGAGGGATAATATTCCCAAGAGTGGAAGAGTGGACCAGCAGGACAGCACGCTCGTCTATGTTCAGCCTGAGTTTGAAGCTAAATTGAATTGTTGTCCTGGTTTTCCAAAGTAGGACGGGGGGGGTGGGGGTGTGGGGGGTGGGGGTGTGGGTGGGGTGTGTGTGTGTGTGTGGGGTGTGTGTGTGTGGGTGGGGTGTGTCTGGGTGGGGTGTGTGTGTGTGTGTGTGTGTGTGTGTGTGTGTGTGTGTGTGTGTGTGTGTGTGTGTGTGTGTGTGTGTGTGTGTGTGTGTGTGTGTGTGTGTGTGTGTGTGTGTGTGTGTGTGTGTGTGTGTGTGTGTGTGTGTGTGTGTGTGTGTGTGTGTGTGTGTGTGTGTGTGTGTGTGTGTGTGTGTGTGTGTGTGTGTGTCAGAAGTATTTTAAACCAGAGGTACAATCTGACAGCAGTGGATGTGTTTGTGGACGTTAAAGATTCCACCGTGTATATCGTAAAAAGTAGGGTGCGTTATCGCCAGCACTCCAAACAAATTACAGACTTTTTCTTATTATTATTGAATACATGATCGAAGCTCATGGAAGAGCTAGAGCAGAATGGGAAGGGGGAGACACCAACAGCACAGTGGAGGTGAGACAGAGAGATCAAAGGGAGGGGGATAAGGACTCACGGGGGGGGGGGTGAACAGGCTGAATAACATCAGAGGTGTGTTCCACTACCAATTAGCTTGTAGTGTGCTGACCAAGTGGCTTAAGCACTCAAGCAAGTACTCCAACAAAACGGTTCATAAGGAACGATGAACTTGGCAAGTGAGGATAGCATGCTGATTGGTGATGGGACACCCCCCACCCCCCCCCCCCCCGAGGTACAGGTGAACAGCTGTCTTGAATACCTGGAGGAAAGAATGTGACTGAATAGACTTGGGAAGTTGGTTCTACAAACGAGAGAAAAGAGGAACAAATTAGTACAGGTGAGTAGTGAGCTCGGAGACGATGTGCACCCTTGAGAAATCTGGGAGTGACAGAGCCAGGAGAGAAAGAGGACAGAGCGGGTGCAAGAGCAAAACGGAGGCGGTAGATAGAATACAGAGAAGCCAAAGACCTGCCTGCGATGTGAAAGTTACAGGCCTAGACACTCAGCGAGTGGTATGTATTCTTGGCTATCACGAGACACCATGTCATACCGCTTGCTCTCTCAGAGTGTGGTTGTTGGCTGGGTAACAGCCCGTTCCCAGGTACTGCAGCTCGTACATCACACGTGAATGGCTGTTTGGGTTTACAGAGGGTACCAAGCCCCATCATGAGTCTTATATCACTGTTAGAAAATTTTTTTTAAACATCATATTGTTCTAAATCTACATATACCCAGAAGGAACCCAGAAGAACGATCAGAAGTTTTTGCTGCATGATTATCTACATGTTGACAATATATTTGTCCTGTTTTGCATCCGTGTCTGCAGAGCATGAAAGGGGCAAATTTGAAAGGTCCTCACACCAACCACGACCGCCGAACTTCCAAGAAATGCTGCCCTACCCTTTCTCATCGACATTTTGTCTACGACTAAAAACCAGACAATGCTCTCGTGTGTTATAGTTTTGCCACATTATCTTAACGCGTTGGGACTCTGTTGTGAAATGCATATTGTAGTTGCGCACCTGTAGGCAACCCTTTGTCGCTTCACCTGCGATTGACATAATGTCTACAATGCCACTCTGGTTAGAAATATAAATAAATAATAATAATAATAATGTAGCCTGTGATTTGCTTTAAGTGGAAAAAGAAAATGAGTCAAAAAAAAACAGTGAGCGTATATTGCTATGACTAACTGGCGTTTTTTGGTGGTGACATCATAGTGGTTGAGAAGTGTACGTCAGACAGTCCTGTTTCTGGTACTTCGTCCAAAGGCAGGTTCGGTGTTACCAAATTGGCAAAGATTACACTGGGTCGTTGGCCTTTGCCTTCCTGGAGGTCAGTCAGGGTAGGAATATTTGTAAGTTGCTGACTGTTCTGTTATTGCGTATGGCAGCTTGTTTGCCGGGCAGCTATCATTTCTTGGAAGCGCAGCTGTGTTGCTGATGTTGTGCCTCTCTACCAGTCGACTGATACTCATTTTTCCGACCTCGGAAGGATGACAGGCTGAATCAACCCCACCTGGTGTGAATTTAGCAACCAACAGGGCTCAAACTCAGGACCCTGAGATCCTAAGCCAGCCACTCTAACCGCTAAGCTAACACCAGGCGAGTAGGATGCTGGTGATATGATGCTAGCAGCATAACTGTGTACTATCCTGCAGCTGGAATGGTCAGAAGGTAGAGCTTAAAAAACAGAAGTCAAAACAGCAAATCAATCTGACCCCGTCGTGCATGGTGTGTGTTTATGTTTGCAGACATTTACAGGTAGGTAGTGGAGCGATGACCTTATTTGAAGGCCCCACGTTCTGCAGAGCTGAACACTTTGCAAACTTCTCAATAGAGTGATGCACTTGATCTCGTCTGTCATTCCACCCCTCCCCTCTCCCTCTCCTCTCCCTCTTTACCCTCTGTGCCACTGTCCGTCTGAACCCATCATGGGTTGAGAGTTGAGCGAGTGGTCACGATGCTCATAATGCGGCGCATATGGAATGAAAGTATTCGTTAACCGATCACAGCTGATGTTTCTTTCACCTTATAATGGAAGGAATGAGGCATGGCTGGCAAGGCTGGCCGGACGCGACGCCATCGGGCACATCAGACAGGCTGTTGGGAAGAGCGGCCCCATGCCGTTTCACGTTTCGCTTATTCCGCCGCCGTGATTCACCCCCAGCCGTAATTGCCTTCAGATTTCACACGACTTCCATAGAGGGACGACCATGCTTCAGCTTAGCTGGTCTTAAGCCAAGGATAGGTCCGGCCAGCCAGTTGGTGCGCCAGTTGAGAAAGACCTGCCTTTTGTAATCAAAACATCAACGGAGATGCAGATCGAGTGATGCCCTTTCGAAAATTGTTGCTTCCAATCGCAGGTTGTTCCTCTGATAATATAATAATGGGCAATTTCTCAGGATAACATATAGCTGTAGATCAGGGTGACCAGGTCTGAGGGGGAAAAAATACGGGACACTCAGGTATGGGTCGAACGGGCTGCAATAGGCCCCATTTCACATTGCGCGGTTGTAGGCCCCATGTCCCATTGTGTGGTTGTAGGCCCCTATTTTCCATTGTGCGGTTATAGGCCCCATTTCCAATTATGCGGTTGTAGGCCCCATTTCCCATTGTTCAGTTGTCAACCACATTTCCCATTGTGTGGTTGTAGGCTCAATTTCCCATTGTGCGGTTGTAGGCCCCATTTCCCATTGTTCAGTTGTCGGCCACATTTCTCATTGTGTGGTTGTAGGCTCAATTTCCCATTGTGCGGTTGCAGGCCCCATTTCCCATTGTGTGGTTGTAGGCCCAATTGCACCTTGTGTGGTTGTAGGTCCCATTTCCATTGCCCATTGTGTGGTTGTAGGCCCATTTATGATGAATGTTCATGTTGTTGTGGGAAGTGTACCTTTGTAAGTTTTATTTTGTATATTCATCGATCTATAATTCCAGAAATCTGTGTGTGTGTGTGTGTGTGTGTGTGTGTGTGTGTGTGTGTGTGTGTGTGTGCGTGACCACTGTTTCTCGACAACCACTGGTCCGATCTAATTGAAACTTGCCAGCTACATTGCTGGAGCCCTGTGGATGTGCCTTTTCAAGGTCTGATATGAATCGGACAATTGCTTCCCAAGTTATGGCCATTTATTTACCAGCCAATGAAAGGACACGTTGCTGCGTAGGTTGGTGCGCGGCCGGCTGACGATGACGTCACGTGCCGTGCCGGTTACGATGGGGATCGATCGGTGCCTTAGTTACCGTGACATAGGAGTGGCAATGGTCAATGGCAGCGTATGTCATGGCAAGCAAAGACAGGGAGGTAAACTTGATTTTAATTTGGATTTTAATTAACTCTGTGTGTGTGAGTATCACAGCAGTTGCTACTTCAATACAAGCGATAATTCGTGGAATGCATGTGAACATTCCGTACGGACACGCACCACTTCCGGATAGTGATGACTTCGTGTATTCTAATAATTTCTCGATTTCTTATGCGCATTTATAGATAAACACAATGTCCCAATCCAGTCGTCGTTTACGAGAGCGAGGGAACGGCCTGTGTGGTTGTTTCTGGCTCACGGTTTGAAAGGTTTTTTTTGTTTCTTTTTTTGGGCAGGGTTTGCACGTACGGGCACGCACTTACGGGCACGCGAGAGCGAAGGAACGGCCTGTGTGGTTGTTGTTTCTGGCTCGAGGTTTGAAAGTTTTTTGGGGTTTTTTTTGGTTTGCACGTACGGCCACGCACGTACGGGCACGCGAGAGCGAAGGAACGGCCTGTGTGGTTGTTTTTTTCTGGCTCGAGGTTTGAAAGTTTTTTTGTTTTCTTTTGCACGTATGGCCACGCACGTACGGGCACGCACTAGTATCCTTTAAATTGTATAATTTTGAATGTATGATTTTATATCGCCCAGATCTGCTAAAATAAATGTCATAAAACTAAAATGAAATTTTAATTCTTGAGTTGTACAATTATTGTTGGAGAAGTTTTGATGACTGTATTCCAAAAGCACTTTTTCCACACACTCAATCTCATTTGCAAATAAAACTCGAGTTGATGGAACACTTTACCCCGTGTAGTGTTCAAATATATAATTCAATTGAAATAAAATAATGATTTTAAAGGTCGTACAAAAAAAATTATGTAACATGTCCAAGTACTGCAAAACTGGAGGTTTTTGGAAGCAGTAAGAAGACAATTTGTTGTGTTCACTGTTCACTGTTCAAGAAGACAATTGAAGACAATGTGTTCACTATTCAATAACATAATTAAATTTCAATGAAATAAAGATTTTAAAGGTTGTAGAAAAAATTAATTCTGGAAGTTTACACACTGTTGATGCACACCGCCTTCCACACCACCTTATTTCACATACTGCATTAGTTTTTCGTGCCTGTTGTTTGTGTCCTTTATGACGTCCTTAAAAACAGTACGTTTTTTTACTTGGAATGATTTTTTTTTACCTCCATCAGCGAAGGTGGAAGGAGGTTATGTTTTCACCCCTGTTTGTTTGTTACTTGCAAAATTGAAGATTTTTCAAGTATATTGGTCAGTCGATTTTGTTATTCTGTCTGTTTGTCTGTTTGTGAATCACCTCCAGATCACAATTCTAAACTGATCGTCCTGGTACTTTGTCTTGTAAAGGTAGTCTCAACGTAGAAGCCTTTTTGAGGTCAAAGGTTAAAGGTCATCTTGAGGTCAAATCTCTAAAATCATCATTTTTCATCCGATTGAGTTGAAATAAACAGCAATTGCACAGTGCATCACTGAACTGGGAAACCAAGTATTTGAGGTCAAAAGGTCAAATCAAGGTGAAACTTCTAAAATCATCAATTTCAATCTGAAAAATAATCAATTTTTATCCAATTGGCCTGAGCTTTGATTAAGGTTGTCAATTTTCATCTTAATGAAATGGACAATTTGATGTATCCATGACAACCTTTGGAGAGGGGGGGGGTGGATTTTGAAAGTATTGAGCACTGCATGACGTCTTTTTCTTGTTTGTTTGTTTGTGTGCAGGGTGTCTCAAAAAGTTGTGGACGGATTCGTATGAAATTTGTTGGACAGGTTTAGTGTGTAACAAGGACAAATTAATTCAGTTTTGGTGAAGGTCCGAATCCGGATCCAGATCCGATAATTTAAGTGATTCTTCATCTTTGAGAGACAGGGCTATAACAATATATAGCACGATATCTCAAAAAGTTGTGGACTGATTCGCACAAATCTTGGTGGGCAGGTTGGGTGTGTGACAAGGATGAATTGTTTCAATTTTGGTGAAGATCCGGATCCGGATTCAAGAGTTATTTAATTCTTAAAGTGATTCTTCACCATTGAGAGATGGGGCCAAAAACGATAGATAGCATGATATCTCAAAAAGTTGTTGTGCCTGATATGTTCTCCTGGTTCTAGGATTGTGTGGCGGAGGTATGCACTCTACTAAGTGCTCTTGTAGTAAATTTTGGTTATCTTGCAGACGGACAGACACACAGAGGAAGAAAAAAAAATCTCACTACTCTCTTAGCATGCTCGATCGAGACAAATTGAGAGCCAGAATAGCCGACTGCGAAATTACAGGTTCATGTTCTGATTACTTTTCCGATTCGTATTCAAAATATAACATTCAATTGAAATCAAGTTGTTCCTCGATCATAAACTGTCGTTTGCGGACGGTTGGATGGACAGACGGATAGAAGTGAACCTATTGCCTAATCCCCCTTTTCGCTTCACCTGCATGGCGTAAAAAATTAAAGCAATTTAACATGTTTAGTAATGGTTACATTACCCCCCCCCCCCCGTGTGATGAGTCCCATGACATTATTGCAGGGTTTCTGACTGCTGCTTGGTCTTATTGACGGAATACTGTTGCCGTGATGCACCCCCCCCTCTGTGGCCTGCGTGCCACCTTTCGTTTTTCAAATATTTTTCATAGACGAGACAAATGGCGTCCAGAGAAGATATAAAATGGGACACGGGACATTTGGGTAAAAAACGGGATGATTCCATAAAGTTTGGGACACCCGGGGTGTTGCGTTATTTATTGTGTTATCAGCGGCTACAGAGAGTACGATATGAAGAGTAAAAGAAAGAGAAATACATGAATTGAGAGTTCAAAAGAGGAGCCCCCACCAAGCTTATCCAGATATGGATCCCTTCCATTGTGCATTTTGGGGAGAGTTGGGGGAGGTTTTGAATGTTTGTAGCTTTTAAAGAATTGGAATGAAAAGTAGAAGCAACAAAAGTATGAACTGCACATTTCAATATCGTCCTCTGTGGCAAGATAAAATGAAGAAATAGCCACCACTCGTTTTGAATCCTATTACGGGGTAATTTTTCTAACATAAGTGGGCATGTTCCGTTGGGAAGCGAACATCTCCCTTAATTGATTGCTCCATTTGCCAAGAGGCTTGCAAAGCGGTTGATACGGAATATCTGACTAGGCAGGCGCCAGCAAGCTGATTGGTAACTGTACACACCTGAGACTACTGCTGTAGACATGTACCTGCGATAAGAAAATGTATTTCCGATTATGGACATAAAATACATGGAAAACGTAATTGATTCGAGGATGCAAAATAAACTTGCGGCCATTGCATGGAAATCGATTCCGCAAAAGGATGGAATTATTCAGACCAAGCTTTTCAGATAATGTAAGAAACTTTCCCGATTGCTTGAGCCACAAAAATTGAAAAATAACTCGGGATTTCTTGCGGGTCCTGCGGGTATCGGTCTAATCCGGGGTGGAATCTCGTCCTTTAATCAGTTAACGTGCACCATTTGTGCCACTTTTAAGAACAACAGGAAATAAACACATACACACACACACACCACACACACATACACATCCAGCACAATACACACACATGCACACAACACTTATCTTGGTACCTCCACCACCAAAGGTTGGTGGAGGTTATGTCTTCACCCATGTGCGTCTGTCTGTCTGTCTTTGGACAGTATATCTCAAAAAGTTGTGGACCGATTTGGAGGAAATTTGGTGGACAGTTGGGTGGGTGACAAGGACGAATTGATTCGATTTTGATGCATATCCAAATCCTGATCCAGAACGAGTTTTTATTTCTTTTTTTAAGTGATTCTTCACCATTTTGAGAGATGGGTCAAAAACGATATATAGCACAATATATTTAAAAGTTGTGGACGGATTATGACAAAACTAGGTGGATGAGTTGGTTAGGTGACAAAAACAAGCAGATTAAATCTGGGTTCAGGTCCGGATCCAGATCCGGCGTATCAGTGAGATACAAAACCTAAAGTGTTCAACCTGGCGGAGGTGTGCAATCTCCTGAGTACCGTTTTAATTATACGTACAGTACTTATTTTCCTTTTCATGGCGGTCCATGATGCAGAGCGAAAAATATATTTGGCAACTTGGAGCGTAAATGTCGAAGAAAGAATATTTCTGGTGCTATCCTGTCCTTGATTCCAATTTCTGACGCAATTGGATCCAACAACCCTCCTCCCCCCCCCTCGCACCTACTGTGGTGGCAGCAGGGAGTGCTGTATCTTGGAGTATCATTTACTGTTATCCTTACGACGAGTGCTTTCTTCGATTTGAAACCCACACAGCCACACACCCTTCCATTTACTGTATAATGTGCGCAAAAGTATGCTGGCATCTTTGAGCTCCCCTCCACCCTGCACGCATTGATCTTTTACCGAACCACCTCCCCTCCACCCCTCCTTTCCCAAGTAGAAAGTATTAATCTTATTAGTGAGGTTGGTGATCGTGAAGGAATGTGTTTATATTCGCTGTTCGAGACACTTCAATGCAGTTCTGCAGAGCGAATAAATGGAAACCTTTAGAAGGTCAAAAGTAGGTTTGATGGTTGTTTGGGAAACAATTTAACCATCTCTTTAAGAAAAGAAAAAAAGATTTACAATAACATTAATTCTTCTTCCTTCAATATGTGGATTATTTCTCATTCTCCATGTGATGGCCTTGCTAAAAAAAAGGAAAAAAAAAAGATCCATGCCCAGTGGTTAAAGAGGACATATGGAGCTCGAGGTTGTGGTGCGAATAATGCGTAATCCACGAGGTCATTCGTCTAAACAACAACTCTCTATTCCACATATCCCTTGTAGGTTCAAATCCCTATACAGAGCTATGTTGATTTGTTGTACAGAGAATGAATAACTATTGTGGTGCTCGTGAAGGCTAGTGGTGATCTACGTAGTTGGACAGGGAGAACAATGGATGAAATCAACAGAATGTTTATTGAGGTTAGCCAAACGCCGTGGGAAGCAGGGAGAAGTTTTCAAGCGTGAACCCTTCGTTGGAGCAAAAGAGGTTCATGTCCGAAATGTCAGTTTCTTGCTTTCCCAAGGTGGTTAGCATACCTCAATCAACATCCTGTCGATTTGATCCATATTTTATATGTATGTTTGTGTGTGTGTGTGTGTGTGTGTGTGTGTGTGTGTGTGTGTGTGTGTGTGTGTGTGTGTGTGTGTGTACACAAATAAATTGACTCCTCTCATGCTCTTTCAGCTGAAGAAGCTGCATAAAGCAACCATGAAAGGCTACCCAAGGTAAGCACTTTGTAGTTTCAAAGACTTCCCAGAGTTTCTTCAGCGAGAAGAACATGGGAGGAGTCAATTTATTTCTATAATTCTAGCCATCTGGGCTTGATTGATTAGGTGAGAGCTAATTGGTTATTCCTTCCATTCACTGGTGAGAGATATGGGTGGGTCTTAGTTTTTCATTTACTTGTTGAGTACTTTTGATGTTTACACGTGGTACATGCTTGCTATGCTCCATTGATATGCATTTATGTCTGTGCTGTCGCTGATGATTTGCCTCATAATTGCCTCATATTGTCCTCATAATTCATATCAAACGTCTACGATGTCTCCTAATGTCTGTGTTATTTCGGCATGTGATATTCTGAGTTGTATGAGTGTTATTCATAAAATTTTGATAAACCAGATATTGGCAACGTTCCAAAACAGAGCAATGTTATATTTATATATATATATATATATATATATATATATATATATATATATATATATATATATATATATATATATATATATATATATATATTCAATATACATGTAAATGTAATTACCCCACCCACGCACGTGAAGCGAAAAGCAGGGTGAGCAATTGGTTCATGTCTATCCGTCCATCTGTTGGGTAGTCGATCTATCTACCCTTATTATCAGTATTTCCGTCGATATGTTTGTCTGCTTGTTGGGTAGTCGATGTAGTCGGAAAAAAAAATCTCAAAAAAAAATTTTTGGAGATTTTTTTTTTGGGGGTAGTCGATCTAGTCGAAAAAAAAATTCGAAAACACTTTTTTTTTGATCTATCCTTATTATCAGTATTTCCGTCGATATGTTTGTCTGTCTGTCTGTCTGTTGGGTAGTCGATCTTGTCGAAAAAAAAAAATTCCAAAATATTTTTTTTGAGATTTGTTCTACCTTTATTATCAGTATTTAAAATGGCGATTTCAGTTAATACAATGGAAATTTCGATGAAACTTGGTTGGTAGGTTCATACCATGACCTAGTTGTGTGCACATGAGAACCGTTGCTATGGACACCACCGTTGCCTAGCAACGGGACTCTGAAATTTTTGTCTGTCTATTGGGTCTGATATTGTCTGAAATTCGAGTCGATCCAGTCGAAATTTCTTTTTTTTGATCTACCCTTATTATCAGAATTTCCGTCGATATGTTTGTCTGTCTGTCTCTGTCGTCTGTCTGACTGTTCGGTCCAGTTCTCCGTTAATACAATGGTGATTTCGATGAAACTTGGTTGGAAGATTCATACCATGACCTAGTTGTGTGAAAATGAGAACCGTTGCTATGGACCCATCCGTTGCTGAGCAACAGACCTTTGAAATTTTCAAAAAAATCTCAAAAATTAATTTTTTCGAAAATCAAAAATCGGGCCACGAGCGACTGTGGTACATTCAGCCATATTGTCAAAAATTTCCAGCCAGATCCTATGAAAACTGTCGGAGAAGATAGACTTCGAATGAACCCTGGTCGAAAACAATAAAAAAACGAAGTTCGTAATATCTCAGAGACTATGAGTCAGATATACATGAAACTGGTATTGTAGGTTCATGGTATGTCCTAGTTATGTGTGAGAAAGAACCGTTGCTATGGACGCTTTTGTTGGCTAGTAACAGCTGAAAAACGACTAAATTCGATTTGTTTGACTACCCATGTCCGCCTACCGGCTTGTCTGTCTGTCTGTCTTTCTTATCAGTTTCTGATTGAGGAACAACTTGTTTAAATTGAATGTTATATTTTGAACACGAATTGGAAAATGAATTGGACGACAAGTTTGCCGTTTTTCCGTACCTTGGCTCTGAATTTGGCACAATCGCACATGTACAGAGAAATGAGATGTTTTTTTTACTGTCTGCCTAACTGGCAGTAAAAAAAATTGAAAATCATTTCAAACAGGAAACTTACTGTTTTTAAGGATGTAATAAAGGACACAAACAACAGGCATGAAGAACTAATGTAACGTGGTAGATATGGTGATGTAAAAGAAACTGGATAAAATGGCGGCAAAATGCAGAATCAATGTATTTATACGACTTTAACACCTTTTTAAAAAAAACTGAATTATACACTTGAACACTGCAGAACACAAATCGCCTTTATACTACTTCCAAGAACCATGCTATACAATATATATATATATATATATATATATATATATATATATATATATATATATATATATATATATATTGATATGTATATTGATATATATTGATATATATTGATATATCGTATGAGAGGGCATGGCCTGTGAGAGGGTAAAGAAGAGACTGCCGATATGGTTATATGTCTGATTCTCATTGACGCTGCATTCGATTTCAGTGGTGCCAAACTTCTGGATTTGTTTTAACAAAATTTAAAATCATTAATTTATTGAAATTGAAGTTCATACTTCAAGAACATGATTGAGGAACAACTTGTTTAAATTGTATGTTATATTTTGAACACGAATCGGAAAATGAAGGTATTGTATTCTACGACCTCTCTAGTTATAGTACGCATCTGTATTTTTTCTGACTCGTGATATTACTTTGTATTTCAAAAATTTTGAATTTTTTCAACGTTTCTTCAATGACCATATTAAACACGTTTGTAAATGCCCATTGAACAAGTTTCTCCGATGAGCCTTAAGGTTAGCAAAGAGAAATAATAGCAAAGAAATAACAAAGAGAAAAGGAGGTAAATAAATCATTTTATTATTGTCATCTTTATCACCATCAATCTCAATAACTGTGTTATAACTTTTCAGCAACAAATAAATAATTACCAGCTTCCCGGAGTAAACTTATTAGCAAGTCAAGATTAAACCAACCAAGTGTCACCCGAAGAAAGATAATGTACTCCCAACCTCATAACAAGATGCTTAAAAGTAATTGTAAATTCAGAACCAGAAATAACGATACATTCATGATTTCATAACAATATCCAACACTTTATCGCAACAAGACTCCATCAAAACAAGTTCCTGTGCACATAAGTATCAAATACCCCCATCCTAGTTACAGGTCAAGCTATGCAATGATGTGTTTGGATGTTAAACTGGGTGTCCCGTCTGCTGAGATTAGTTGATGGGCGTTAAAGATCTCACAGTGTCCTTCGTGGAGATATCTGAACTATTACAAGCACTCTAAACAATTTACAAATACCTGCCCTGACTACTGCTGGGAGAGGGATGGCAAAGCGCCCAGCATGACCACAGGCCAAGAAACTGCTTTGGCAGACCCAACGCTCTGTAACACAGATTATGGGACATCAGATCGGAATGATGTATTTCCTATCTCTACGCACCTGCCTGTGACGTTAAACAATGCCAAAGAGCCAAAATGTGTATCCAGTGCGGAAGGAACCAAATAACAGGTCCAAATCTAGCAGCATATTTCTCCTAACTGTACTGATCTTCTTAAGTCGGTCCTTAGACTTAATTCAGATGACCTATATCCTCAGCTTCCATTCATCTTGATCAAGCATTGC
Organism: Eptatretus burgeri; assembly: GCF_056783735.1. NCBI lineage: Eukaryota > Metazoa > Chordata > Myxini > Myxiniformes > Myxinidae > Eptatretus > Eptatretus burgeri. Next base: position 12,220,049 of record NC_140973.1, on the reverse strand, counting down.
TGTGTGCAGTTCCTCTGTCTCCAGGCACATATCCTTCTGCAACATGTTGATGTAGTTGAGAGGTGGTCTGCCCCGCATCGGTCTTCCATCTTTATGTGTCCTGAGTACAAGATTGGAAACAGGTTCGTTTTTGTGGTGGTAGAATGCGCAGCAATACTAAGACATCTTCTTCTAATTTAACCGACAGCCTCGGAAGAGAACCATAGAGCTCTTTATTTGTCATATGTTCAGACAAATGGACATTGAAAGCTGAACAAAGAAATCGAGTGGAGCATCCATCAAGTTCCTTCTTGTGGGTCACAGTGAAGGTCACTGTTTCACTTCCATAAAACAGGACAGACTCAACTGTTGCCATGAACAGTCGTTCCTTGATACACCGAGTGTCGACTTCCATATTCTTGAAAGTTCGTTGCAAGCCCCCCATGTGACAGCTTTCCATTGTTTGAAATCCTGAGCAGTTGTGCTAACCCATGAACCAGGAAACTTGAAGTATTGAAGTCTTTTTTCAAAATACAGTACAAGTACTGCCCAGCCCCCCAAAATTCCACCATATTTACATCCATAATAAATAAATGGCCTCTCTCAGGTCTGTGCCATGTTTCTTCAAGTGTGCAGTCCCAGCCTGTCCCTAATTACAGTAGGTAAGTGTAACCCCCAGATTTTTGCATGTTGTATTGCAACACACAGCTGATAAAATTTCAAGCAACAGTTGATACCAAAGACACCATCAACGAAGTGATATCCAATGTAGATAGATCTCAGAATACAAAGTCAGAAAAAAAATGAAACGATTTGGAGAAATAAGGGATATGGGGAAGAATGATGGTTAGGAGAGGACGCAGTGTGTGGAGAAGATGGATACAGCCACTAACTATAAATCACAGAAGTGGAGGATAACCCGGAAATAGGTGGGTTTGTGGAAAGTTAATAGGGGTAGAAAAGACCATGGTTGTGGGTTGGGGGATGACCTGTGAAGATGCTGAACAGCTGTTTTGAAGCCCTGAAGGGAAGAAGTCTAAACGAGGTAATTTGATGTGTGAGCACAATTATCGTTTGTCAAGGTTATAGTGAATTATAGCCCTGACAGGATGAGGCAAAGGTACCTGCGTTTGATGTTTGAGGTGTCTGGGTTGGTGCAGAGCTATTGAGCTGTCGAGTCTGGGTTTGATTCCCGAGCCGACTATAAACTGTCAGATTGGTGCTTCTCAGGTGGGGTGTTGCATGACACTGCTCAGGCCTTCATATGGCCATTAAGTCAGGTGTCTCATCTGCTTACTTTACCTGGTGAACATTCAAGATCCAACAGTGTCTTTCACAAAGAGTAGGCCAAGTATCGCTGACATCCTGAATAAATCACATAAATCCTTACCTGAACCTACAGGGGACACTGTATTAGTGGCACAACTGCAGTCCGAGCAATGATTGTGAGTGGCCACATGTTGCATTCAAGAAGTGAACGAGAACGGGAACTCGGTAGAGTGCATACCTCCGCCAGGCTGACCAGTTTACGTATTGTATCCGACTGATAGGCTGGATATGGATGCAGACCTTAACCGAAATCTAATCGGCTTGTTCTTGTCACGGAAACAACTCATCCACCAAGTTTTGTCATCATCCATCCATAACGTTTTGAACAATCATGATATACATCGTTTTTGGCCCCATCTCTCAATGGTGAAGAATCACTTTTGAAAATTAAAAAATTCTCGGATCCGTATCCGGATTCGGATCTTCACCAAAATTGAAACAATTCATCCTTGTCACACACCCAACCTGTCCACCAAGTTCGTCCGAATCCGTCTACAACCTTTTGAGATATCGTGCTATATATCGTTTTTGGCCAGATCTCTCAATGGTGAAGAATCACTTTTGAAAATTAAAAAATTCTCGGATCCGTATCCGGATTCGGATCTTCACCAAAATTGAAACAATTCATCCTTGTCACACACCCAACCTGTCCACCAAGTTCGTCCGAATCCGTCTACAACCTTTTGAGATATCGTGCTATATATCGTTTTTGGCCAGATCTCTCAATGGTGAAGAATCACTCAAAAAATTCTAGGAGTGGGATCCAGATCTTCACCAAAATTGAATCAATTCTTCCTTGTCACTCACCCAAACTGTCCATCGAGTATCGTCTGAATTTGTCCACAACTTTTTGAGATTTCCTGCACACAGACAAACAAACAACCAAACAAGAAAGACGTCGTACATAGCATGATACTTGCGAAATCCATAAAACGAATTTGACCTTAAAAATAATCAGTGGCTGAACTCAATGACCAAATATGCAAATCCTCTTCAAATTTCAAGTCAATCGGATGAAAATTGCTAATTTTAGAAATCACGCCTGTGTCGACTACTTTTTGGCCTGTGTTGACCCTTTGGCCTAGGTTGACCTCAAAAATACTTCTTCATTTAATTCAGTGACCTGATATATAAATACTTTTCAAATTTCAAGTCAATGAGATGAAAATCGAGGATTTTAGAAATTTGACAAAGTTGGTGACCTTTGGCCTATGTTGACCATTTGACCTTTTGACCTCACAAACAGTAGGCTTCTTGCTTACGACGAACTCTACCAAGTGGTGAAGTTTTGTGAAGATCAGTATAAAATAGTGACCTGTAGGTGATTGACAAACAAACAAACAAACAAACAAGCCAGTAGGCGACATGGGTGGTCGCTATATAATTGCATACTAGTCATCCAGTTTTTGACGGATCGGGCTGAAATTTTTTGACAAAGAGTTTGATTATAGTGCGCATAAAAGCCTGGAAGCTGATTTTTGATTTTCAAAAAAATAAATTTTTTAGGATTTTTCAAAAAATTCAAAGTCCCGCTGCTAGGCAACGGTGGCGTCCATAGCAACGGTGCTCAAAAGCATACAACTAAATCCTGGTATGAACCTACCTGTCAAGTTTCATCAAAATCGGTTGACTCCTCTGGCCTCCAGAGGTGTCCATTACATACAAACATACAAACAAACAAACAAGCCGGTAGGCGACATGGCTGCTCGCTCTAGATGGAAAGCTGGCCGACGCGACTAGCCAATATTCATGTACATGCTATCAATCAATTTAGCACAATAAATATGATTATCACAGCCCTCTTAGTTTGTGCCCAGAAACCCGCCTTGTGAAATTTCAGGCATGTTTCCAAAGAAACTCTAACAAATGGCAGCCCTGGTAATTCCATTTATCGATTCGCTAAAGATTATTTTTTTATATGATGCTGTAAGACATTCTCCTTGGGCACAAAAAAAACAGGTCCCTCGGAGGTCCAGTTTCGGAGGTATTGATTTTTTTGTTCAGTCCACAATAAGTGTACGATGTACGATAAAGTATTTTAGCTGTTGTTAAGCAACGGAGGTGTGCATAGCAACCATTAATTTTTGTGTACATGCTAGCCACATTGTACACATTTCACCCAAGTTTCATCAAAATCAGACTCTTTCTCTTAGAGATATTCGCAATTAACCGTTTCTGAAATGTTCGACATGTACTCGCCCAAAACCTATCTCCTCCTACAAATATTTTTTGTTCGGGCTGCAAATTGGCATGAAGGGAGCGAGATAGATTGTGCACAGAACTCTAAGCTTCGATTTTTCGAATTTTTTTTTGATTTTTTTTTTACCACTTTAAAGGGCCGTTGCTTGGACCTGGGGTCCCATATTCGAAAGCACACGATTCCCAGAAATATTGGTCCTACCTACCAAGTTTCATTGGAATCGGTTGAGTGGTTTAGCCCCGAGGCTTGACCAAAGTTTCACGGACAGACAGACAGATGGAAATGTCCAGAATAAGGGTGCTCTAAGAGCAGCCAACAGGCGGAAAACCTGAGAATAATGGTAGTCTAGCGACCACCCAACAGACAGAATAATACATGTGACAAACTAATATACTTGAAAAATCTTCCATTTTCACATGTAACAAACAGCTAAACAGAAATGGTTGAAAAGTTAAGTTTCCAATTTTCTTATATCTGGATCCGGATCACCTGCACACACCTTAGGTGGCAGAGGTAATTAGAAGCTTTATAAAAGAACCGTGGTTTTAGCTTTACGTTATTTTCCCATAAAGCTCAATCATTCCTTTCACGTGAAGCTTGTGGCTGCTGGCTGGTGGTTGCATCATTGCTGAGAGCGCAGCTCTGCCACTGATGCAGTGCTCCCTGTAGATTAGGGCAGGAATTAGTAATTTGTTCATTGTACCGGCGAGAGTTCGTCTACTCTTCACAAGGGACACCGTGGGATCTTTAGCGTCCACCAACTAATGTCGACGGATGGACAGACGTACAGTTTTGTATCCTTCCGAAGGACAGCACACACATGGATGAATCACCCTGCCTGCGAGACACCAGGATGACAGTTTGTACCTGGGTCGAGGTTCGAACCCAGGCTCGATGGCCCAGAGGCAAGTGTGTAGATCTGTCGGCCATCCTGCCAGCCCTTCTACAAAGCTAATTGTGATAAATTCCAGAGGGAAGTCAGAAATAATCAGCAAGTTATCTTTCATTGATGACGTAATTTTTAGCTCACCTGAAACGTCGTTCCGGGAAGCAGATGAGATGGCACGTCGTCCGCCCGCCCGTCCGTCCGTCCGTCCATCCACAAATACTGGCAACTTCTTCTTCAAAACTACACATACAATTTCGATGAAACTTTTCCACAACCCTCACCACCCTGCATGTACCAAAGTTTGTTCATGGCATTGAAAAAAATCGGGCTCCAAGGGGGTCTACGAAGGTTGCCCCCCCCCCACAGTGAAACTTGACCACAACCTTCATCACCTGTGATGTACCAAATTTTGTTTACACCATTAAAAAAATTGGGGTCGAAGGGAGTCTATGGGGAGGTTGCCCCCCCAAATGAGGTATTTGCTTTCTTCTCAGAAACTACACAAACAATTCCGATGAAACTTGACAACCACCTTCACCACCCGTTAAATAAATTGGAGTCTAAGGTGGTCTGTGGGGGGGGAGGGTTGCCCCCCAAAACATGTATTTGTATTATTAGAAACTACACACAAAATTCTGATGAAACTTGGCAACCATCTTCATCACCTGTGATGTACCAAGGTTTGTTCATGCTGTTTTGAAAAATTGGAGTTGGAGGGAATCTTTTTTTGGGGGGGGGTTATTTTTTTTTGCATACACTGTCGAGGCTCGAAGGAGAGCTAACACACAGAACATACAACAAGGGGAGCAGGAGACAAGAGGGGCGGGAGAGGGAAGGCAAAAAACAGTGTGGAACAGAAACATGAGATCTGTGGAAGGGAGAGGGATGGAGTTAGGTACACAGGATAAACAACATGGACACTACAGGGACTTTCAGGAAGGAAAGCAGGGAATTTGAAAGAGGTTGGTTTGGGGTGGATTAGCGGGGGTAGAAAAGATCGTGGCTTTCGATGGGGGAAGATAAGAGATGGTGGTGAATCGCTGTTTTGAAGACCTGGAGGGAAGAATGGGATTGAAGAGAGTGTGGAAGTTTGTTCTAAAGATGGGGAAAAAGAGGAATTCAAGGGTGAAGGTGAGCAGTGATTCTTGATTTTGGTAGTTTTATCAGAAAGGGGTTGCTGGCGGACTTTGAGCGCCTTGCGCAAATATGTGAGGGACATATCTCAGATAGAGCAGTGGGGGGGGGGGGGTGGCGAGACCAGAGAGGAGACGCTAGAAGACAGAAAGACCACCGACCTGCCTGTGGTGAGAGAGTGAGAGGCCCAACGACTCATCCATATTGTGAGAGATACCAATAATTGTAAATGCCTTCGTTTCCACAGCATGAAGCCGAGAAAGGTGATAGGCGGGAGCACCGGCCCAGGGAGGAGAGCAGTACTCCATCAGGATGTGAACGAAAACTTTGTATGTGCTCAGGAGCTCAAGTGTGCCAAGGAAGGACTTTGCACAATAGAGGATGCCCAGTCGGTGACTGGCTTTGGAGGCCAGCTTTGAAATGTGGCTTTCCCAGGAAAGATCATTGCAGATAGTGAGACAGAGAAGCTTGAAAGAAAGGACTTCTTCCAGAGGATTGTTGAGAAAGTAGATGGGGTGGGGGGGGGGGGTTCGAAACTGTCCTTTCGGAGAGACATAGTGAGAGTGTGAGATTTGTCTGGATTGAAAGACATGTTCCACGTGTTGGACCAGTTTGTGATTTTACCCAGATCTGCAGAGAGTGAAGAAGCTGTGGCTTGCCGGTCTGAGGGATGACAGATGGAGTCAGAGGGTGGAGTCATCAGCAAAGAGATAAAGAGGATTTTCCAGAGAGTCGGAGAGATCATTGATGAAAACTAGAAAAAGAACAGGGCCCAGAATGCTACCTTGAGGAACTCCAGCCTGGACAGGAAGAGAGGGATGAAAGAACTCCATTTCGGGACACACATTGGCTGCAACAGGAGAGGAAGTCTGCGAGCCATGAGTGGAGATGGCCTTGAATACCATGGGAAGAGAGTTTGGTGAGCAGGGCAGGGTGCCAGACCGTGTCAAAAGCACGCGATATGTCTCGGGATATGGCTCTGATTTAATGTTTCGCACTGAGGACCTCCATCCATTGTTGGAAGAGCAGAAGCAGCATATCCAGGGTAGAGTGACCTGGTCTGAATCCAAATTGATGATCGAAAATCAAGTCATTGGAGAAGAGGAAGGATTTAATGTCGGAAGGGATGATGGATTCCATAACCTTGCTGATGATTGAGAGAAGGCTGATTGGTCTGTAGTTGGTGGTTGCAGGGATCGGTTTTTGCACCTTTTTTATACAGAGTGGTAATGTTTGCTGATTTCCAAGCAGATGGCATTTGAGACTTGAGCAAATGAGAGGGTGAATAGAACAGAGAGAGTGTGAGCAAGAGCAGGAGAGCAGTCTTTTAGGACACGTGGGCTGATGCCGTCTGGACCGGTTGTAGAATTTGAGTCGAGGTTTGACAGTAAACTCTACACCTTGTCAGGAGAAAAGGACGGAGTCCAGGGACAGTTGGGTGTGAATGGGTAAGGTGGGTACAGAAAGCGATGGGTTTGGGACACAAGATTTTAAAGCAAACACAGAGTTTAGGCATTCAGCTTTTTCTTGTGCAGTGTCAACAGTGTGGCCAATTGGGGGTAAGGGAAAGGATGTAGGGGGAACATACACCAGAAGCAGACTTAACGAGATGGTTGACCTCCAAAATAGGTATTTGCTGTTACATTAGTTCATTAGTATATTTTTCTGATTCCCTCCCACATTGACTTCCTCGTTAGTATCATTATTCTACTACGTGAAAGCTCAGGAGTATTGCCCCTATTTTTACTTTTCTCTCTAAGATTAAGGCTCATGGAAGAGAAAGGTGAAGGAGGGTATGAACTGACGGTGAGGCGACGGAGAAACTCTTGGACCCAATAAGCGAAGGAAAGGAATGCATCAGCAGGAATAGAGGAGAGAAGAAAGGAACACTGCAACCTACAAAGTAATAGGGTTGGGTGAGGAAAGGTTATTGGGTGTAATAAAGATTGTGGGCAAGGAAGGGGGCCGACATGAGATGGCAGTGCACCGCCTGTGACATCCCAAATGGTTTATGTATTTTATCTCAAGAATGCAAAGTCACAGAAAGGCGAAACCTTGCGAATACCTTTGCAGTGAAAAATATGAAAGAAGGATTTCATTATTCTTCACAATATTCCTTAAATTACATGAAAAAAAGCAATATCCTAAAATTGCAACTTCTTTGAAAGATGAAACTTCACGCAGACCTCCACGTCGGAAAGATTCCAAAACAAGACTTTGTTGCAATTTTGCAATAGTACAGCTTAGGCTCTGGATTCGAGTATGCAGAAATCTCACTCGTCAGTCCATGATAGATCTTTTTCACTTCATTATTAATTATTCCGTTGTGCTCCTCATGCGGCCGTTTCTTCACTTTTCTGGTCATGGCGTGGCCCACGATTAGTTCCGTATTTTGTGTTGCGGGGGCTGTAAACACCAAGCCACAAATTTCACATCCACTTTCTCTTCCATTTCTGTCATTTATGCATGTTAGCACACAATGTTAAGTTTACTATGACTCATCACATGGACAAATAAGTAATTGAACTCACCTGGTACCATTTAGTCTTCCTTTGGCGAAATGATAAACGCTTTCTGTGACTGTTCAATTAGCAACCTCGCACATGGTCTCTTAACTATCGCTTGTTGTTGGTCTAACAAATCAGCAGCAACGAAATTAACTTGCACTGTACATCGTTATAAAAAAATGGGAAATTCAATTTACTTGCAATTCCATTTGATTACCATTCAGTATTTCGCTCCACTACCGAAGATGGATGGAGGTTGTTTTCACCCCTGTTTGTCTGTTCGTTTGTCTGAGAGCAGAATATCGCAAAACGTTATAAACAGATGTGGGCGAAACTTGGTGGACAGCTTGGATGTGTGACAAGGACCAAATGCTTCCATTTTGAAGAAGATCCGGATCCTATAAGTTTTTTAAGTGGTTCTTCACCATCGAATGTGAGGGCCAAAAACGATATTTATCTGTATTTATAAATATCAAAATATCTCAAACAATTATTAGACGTATGCACTCTACTGAGTGCCATCCAAGTTTACTTGCACTGTTAGAAGAGATGTAGTTTTTAGCTCACCTGTTCGAAGAACAGAGAGCTATAGCGATACCCCCGGCATGAGCGTCAGCGTCAGCGTCAGCATGAGCATGAAAATGTTAAAGTTTTTGGTGCAAGTTATTTCCTTTCTAATGTTTTTATCTACCACACTATTTTTTTACGGATTACAATATACAAATACATATATTGCTTTAAAATTATTTGGATCAGACTTCACTGCAATGCTTTATAAAAAATATTCTTTTAAAACGATAAATGTATAAACAGGCGAGCATTGGGTGGCTTTGACACCAACTCTCTGGTTCTTACTTTTATGGCATTGCTCACACTTGTTGTTTGGTGCAGTTGGATTCTTGACATCAGTTGACTTCTTCAAGTTATTAATTGTTGGCTCCATTTTACTGTGTAACTGTTTAAGGAGAAGAATATTTGTTTCATTTAGAGTTACCAAATAGGTTTCATCATAATATAATGTCCTTGATCGATGGGTAAGTTCACCATAACATTAAAGAGGCAGAAAAAATGAAAATAAATAAATTAGTTCCCTTATAAGGAACTTCAACACAGTAGACAGGCCCGTAAAGCCTGCGAAATGGCTGCCAACCTAATATATATATATATATATATATATATATATATATATATATATATATATATATATATATATATATATATATATATATATATATATATATATATATATATATATATATATATATATAGGCGAGGCTCATGAACTGATGCCAGGCTAAAAACTGCAGCATCCCCATTATTTGCCTGCAAGAGTATCCTGACAAAAAAATGAAGGCACTGATGAATGATATCACCAAGGGAAAGATTTTTGGAGCCATTAAGTGCTACAAGTACACAACTGAATGGCAAAAGTGTGGCCTGCCACATACCCACATTATGACTTGGCTTCAAGATGAACTTCATGTGCACAGAGTAGATGACTTCATCGGTGCTGAACTTCCAGACCCAGTAATTGATCCACTTCTGTTCAGCACTGTCAAAACACAATTGGTGCATGGTCTCCATGGAAGCATTAATCCAAACTCACCATGTATGAAAGATAACAAATGCACAAAAAGGTTCCCACGACATCTTCTGAAAGAGACACAGACTGGGCAAGATGGATACCCACTGTATCGTCAGAGAAAATCAGAAGATGTTGGATTCACAACAACCATCGGAGCATGGTGAGGTTCAGCAATATGAAATGGGAAGATACATCAGCAGTAATGAAGCCGTCTGGAGGATCCTGAACTTCCTAATTCATGAGCGACATCGCACTGTGGTTCATCTCAGTGTGCACCTTGAGACTGGCCAGAGAGTGGACTTCACTGAGGAGAATGTATGTGAGTGCGCCCAAGTCTCACAAGTCACGACTCACCGCTTTCTTCAATCTCTGCAGGGATGATGAATTTGCTAAGACACTGTTGTATCATAAGATACCAAAATAATACGCATGGAATTTTGGCAGCAAGAAGTGGGTCCACTGCAAAGCAGGACAAACTGTACCAGACCTGTCAGATATCAAAGCCAGTGATGCCCTTGGTTGTGTGTACACTGTCCATCCTAACAATTTTGAATTGCCTGAGACTGCTTCTGCATGAAGTCAAAGGTCCAACATCATTTGAGGACTTGCAAACAAACAGTGGATGACACAATCTGTGAAACTTACAAATAGGCTTGCCAGCTGAAAAGACTCCTGGAGGATGATACACACTGGAACAGTTGGCAGGAGGCAGCTGCAACTCGATCACCATGGATGCTGCAAAACCTGTTGTCATCATGTTGCAGACGTGTGCCATGTATAATCCTCAACAACTATGGGACAACCACAAGGACAATCTGGCAGAGGACATTTTGCATCATGAACAAGTGCAAAATCCTAACCTGGAACTGGACTACAGTGATTACATCTTCAATCAGGCTATCATTATCATTGAAGACAAGATCAAGGCTTTCAGTGGCTCTGACCTCAAAACTTTTAGCCTTCCTGATCCCCAATGACACAACGACAACGAGCTCACAAATTAAATTTTGAGAGAGACCAACTACAACATGGAACAGCTAAAAGACATTTTTTTGTGTGAAAGATACCATGGGATCGTTTTCAGCCAAATGACTGTACACGTGGGAGAACTACTTCATCCCCTTCGTCCCCCTCCTGATATGGCATCCTTATAAGCATTATACACAGAACAGTAGTTTTAGTCTGACTTAACCCCATGGTCAATCAAGCCCAGGAGGAGGGCTGGCTGGCAGGATGGCCTCAAGGTACGTACTCTACCCTGCAAGCTGTCTCGCCTGGATTTGAATCCCAACCAAGTTATAAAATGTCACCCTCGTGTTTCAGAGCCAGGGTTATTCATCAATGTGTATACTGTCCCTCTGATGGACGTTAAACTCGGCGTCCTATCTGCAGGACTTAGTTCAACTTTCAGCTTGGTGGAAGTTAAACATCCCATGCTGCCCAACGTTCTCCTTCAAGAAGAGTAAGCGAGATATCACCGGCACCCTGATCAAATTACATATTCCTGCCCTAGCTACAGAGGGCACTGCATCAGCGGCGCAGCCTTTCCCGAAACAAATGATGTTATTTCCCACAACCTTGCGCTGCACTCAAAAAAGAAGAAGAACCCACAACGTGGACAGATTGAAGGTAAGATTGCAACGACACGACATTGCCACAACACTACATTGCAATGACACGACATTACCACGACACTACATTGCCACAACGCTACATTGCTACGACACGACATTGCAATGACACTACATTGCAATGACACTACATTGCCACAACACTACATTGCAATGACACTACATTGCCACAACGCTACATTGCTACGACACGACATTGCCACAACACTACATTGCTACGACACGACATTGCCACGACACTACATTGCCACGACACTACATTGCCACGACACTACATTGCCACAACGCTACATTGCTACGACACGACATTGCCACAACACTACATTGCTACGACACGACATTGCCACGACACTACATTGCCACGACACTACATTGCCACGACACTACATTGCCACAACGCTACATTGCTACGACACGACATTGCCACGACACTACATTGCCACGACACTACATTGCCACGACACTACATTGCCACGACACTACATTACCACGACACTACATTGCCACGACACTACATTACCACGACACTACATTGCCACGACACTACATTGCCACGACACGACATTGCCACAACACTACATTGCCATGACACTACATTACCACGACACTACATTGCCACGACACTACATTACCACGACACTACATTACCACACCACTACATTGCCACGACACTACATTGCCACGACACTACATTACCACGAGACTACATTACCACGACACTACATTGCCACGACACTACATTACCACGACACTACATTGCCACGACACTACATTGCCACAACACTACATTACCACGACACTACATTGCCACGACACTACATAGCCACGACACTACATTACCACGACACTACATTGCCACAACACTACATTGCCACAACACTACATTGCCACGACACTACATTACCACGACACTACATTGCCACGACACTACATTACCACGACACTACATTACCACACCACTACATTGCCACGACACTACATTACCACGACACTACATTACCACGACACTACATTACCACGACACTACATTGCCACGACACTACATTACCACGACACTACATTGCCACGACACTACATTGCCACGACACTACATTACCACGACACTACATTGCCACGACACTACATAGCCACGACACTACATTACCACGACACTACATTGCCACAACACTACATTGCCACAACACTACATTGCCACGACACTACATTACCACGACACTACATTGCCACGACACTACATTACCACGACACTACATTACCACACCACTACATTGCCACGACACTACATTACCACGACACTACATTACCACGACACTACATTACCACGACACTACATTGCCACGACACTACATTGCCACGACACTACATTGCCACGACACTACATTGCCACGACACTACATTACCACGACACTACATTGCCACGACACTACATTACCACGACACTACATTACCACGACACTACATTACCACGACACTACATTGCCACGACACTACATTGCCACGACACTACATTGCCACGACACTACATTACCACAACACTACATTGCCACGACACTACATTGCCACGACACTACATTGCCACGACACTACATTGCCACGACACTACATTACCACGACACTACATTACCACACCACTACATTGCCACGACACTACATTACCACGACACTACATTACCACGACACTACATTACCACGACACTACATTGCCACGACACTACATTGCCACGACACTACATTGCCACGACACTACATTACCACAACACTACATTGCCACGACACTACATTGCCACGACACTACATTGCCACGACACTACATTGCCACGACACTACATTACCACGACACTACATTACCACACCACTACATTGCCACGACACTACATTACCACGACACTACATTACCACGACACTACATTACCACACCACTACATTGCCACGACACTACATTACCACGACACTACATTACCACGACACTACATTACCACACCACTACATTGCCACGACACTACATTACCACGACACTACATTACCACGACACTACATTACCACGACACTACATTGCCACGACACTACATTGCCACGACACTACATTGCCACGACACTACATTACCACGACACTACATTGCCACGACACTACATTACCACGACACTACATTGCCACGACACTACATTGCCACGACACTACATTGCCACGACACTACATTGCCACGACACTACATTACCACGACACTACATTGCCACGACACTACATTACCACGACACTACATTACCACGACACTACATTGCCACGACACTACATTACCACGACACTACATTGCCACGACACTACATTGCCACGACACTACATTACCACGACACTACATTACCACACCACTACATTGCCACGACACTACATTACCACGACACTACATTACCACGACACTACATTACCACGACACTACATTGCCACGACACTACATTGCCACGACACTACATTACCACGACACTACATTGCCACGACACTACATTACCACGACACTACATTGCCACGACACTACATTGCCACGACACTACATTACCACGACACTACATTACCACACCACTACATTGCCACGACACTACATTACCACGACACTACATTGCCACGACACTACATTACCACGACACTACATTGCCACGACACTACATTGCCACGACACTACATTGCCACGACACTACATTGCCACGACACTACATTACCACGACACTACATTGCCACGACACTACATTACCACGACACTACATTGCCACGACACTACATTGCCACGACACTACATTGCCACGACACTACATTGCCACGACACTACATTACCACGACACTACATTGCCACGACACTACATTACCACGACACTACATTACCACGACACTACATTGCCACGACACTACATTACCACGACACTACATTGCCACGACACTACATTGCCACGACACTACATTACCACGACACTACATTACCACACCACTACATTGCCACGACACTACATTACCACGACACTACATTACCACGACACTACATTACCACGACACTACATTGCCACGACACTACATTGCCACGACACTACATTACCACGACACTACATTGCCACGACACTACATTACCACGACACTACATTGCCACGACACTACATTGCCACGACACTACATTACCACGACACTACATTACCACACCACTACATTGCCACGACACTACATTACCACGACACTACATTGCCACGACACTACATTACCACGACACTACATTGCCACGACACTACATTGCCACGACACTACATTGCCACGACACTACATTGCCACGACACTACATTGCTGCCCAACGTTCTCTTGACTTCATCCCATCCCCATTAAATGCTCTGTGCTCACGAAACCTACCGATGAGTATGTACATATTTAATTAAGATTGTTTTACATTCCTAACACAGCTTTGTGTTTTGAGTAAAATGTTATTATTTCGAACTGTTGTGAATTTATGCAAATTACACCACCTTGTGTTCAATGGGATGTTTTTCCCAAACAAATTGTCGGAGTGTTTGATGTCCTTCAGTTGCTTCAACACTTTTCGGCGTCGTTTTGCATTTATTTGATGAACAAATACGTTTTTTTATGTTTTGCTTTAGCATTTTGAATGTAATTTGATCGGTTTCTATAATTTAGCCTTGTTAGCGCCCTGTCCGTCTCTGTCCGTCTCTGTCTGTCTCTATGTCTGTGTCTCTCTGTCTCTATCTCTGTGTCTCTGTCTCTATCTCTGTGTCTCTCTGTCTGTCTCTGTCTCTATCTCTGTCTGTTTCTCTCTCTGTCTTTATGTCTGTGTCTCTCTGTCTCTACCTCTGTACCTCTCTGTCGCTGTCTGTCTCTATCTCTGTGTCTCTCTGTCTGTCTCTGTCTCTATCTCTGTCTCTGTTTCTCTCTCTGTCTTTATGTCTGTGTCTCTCTGTCTCTATCTCTGTGTCTCTGTCTCTATCTCTGTGTCTCTCTGTCTGTCTCTGTCTCTATCTCTGTCTCTGTTTCTCTCTCTGTCTTTATGTCTGTGTCTCTCTGTCTCTACCTCTGTACCTCTCTGTCTCTGTCTGTTTCTATCTCTGTGTCTGTGTCTGTCTGTCTCTATCTTTGTCTGTCTCTATCTATGTCTATGTCTATGTGTCTCTGTGTCTCTATCTCTGTTTGTCTCTGTCTCTGTCTGTCTCAGTCTTTGTCTGTCTCTATCCCTATCTCTGTCTCTCTCTATCTTTGTGTGTCTCTCTCTATCTCTGTGTCTTTCTGTCTCTGTCTATCTATCTCTGTGTCTTTCTATCTCTGTCTCTGTCCCTCGTTTTAAAATTGACCGCAAATAATTCCTGTACATAGTGTTATAAAGTGAAAGTTTCTGATTTTGTTTGTTATTGTTGGGAAAGTTTACTTACATCCACCAATGAAGGTAAGTTATGTATTAATTCACCCCTGTTTCTTTGTCTGTGAGCAGGATATCTCGAAATGTTATTGATGGATTCAGGTGAAACTTGACGGATAGGTAATGAGTGTGACAAGGATGAATTGATTCGATTTTGGTGACGATCTGAATCCGGATACGAGACTTTTTTAAAATTTTTTAAGTGATTCTTCCCAATTGAGAGAGAGGACTAAAAACGATATACTGTCAGATCCCGCTATTTGTAGCCCTACATATTCGCGGTTTATAAAATGCGACCTACTTCTACATTCATGGCACTGTGCTTCAGGTATTCGTGGTTTTTCACGGGCGGAAAAAAAACACTTCCACGAACCACGCATAAAACACTGTTCGAAAACATATCTTCCACCAGCCATGCATAGAGTGGCTGTTTGTACATAAAAACATATCTTCCACCAGCCATGCATAGAGTGGCTGTACGTACACAAAAGCATATCTTCCACAAGCCCGTTCGCATGACCTGATTCTACATTCGCAGTACTGTGCCTCACATTTTCACGGTTTTTTGCCGGCGCAAAAACCATGTTTTCCACGAACCACGTGCACAACACAGTTAGAAAACATATCTTCCAACAGTCATACGTAGAACAGCTATACGAACACAGAAGCATATCCTTACCTCCACGAGCCATGCGAATCACCTGATTCTACATTCACGGCCCTGTTATGTGCTACATGTTTTCACGGTTTTCCGCGGCCACAAAAAGACATCTTCCCTGAGCCGTGAACATAACAGTTTTAAAACATTGTCATGGATTTCAGAATCGGATCTGACTAAAGCATACAAACATTTAGGTCCTCAGACAGTTATTTCCATAAATGCATGTCCAGGATAGACCCATCCCCATGTCTGGTGGGATTCTAACTTTGATGCGTTGGAGAAAGGTATAGAACAGATTCCCTTTCTTATGGGATGGCCTTTTTCTCTTTACGACACATTCAGGCACACGAGATAGCCGTTACCCCAAAGGAGGCTCGTCTAACTCCTTTCCATCAGGACACATTGGCTTGGAGGTGGACGATTTATTTACATTTTGGACTTACAGGACATTTGATGAAGCACACCACGGGCTTTTCCTGAGCAGTTATTCTGACAGTCAAACATGGCTGTGGATCAGTTACCTCACCCACCTCTCTTTCACTGACGCTGGCGTCCACCTTTTTCCATTGATGTTTGACGCCCCGTTCGGCAGCTCTGTGGATGTTGGATGGCTCTTGTTCGTGTCGGGCTGAACGGAGAGATGATTGTTGTTCTTGATGTTTTATGAGTGCTTCACGTTTTTGCTCGGTACTTGTGGCAAATGGCTGCTTTCTGCCGTTCGTCCAGCACCACAAAAATGGAATCGTAAGCCAGGCCTGTGTTGATTTGGGGTTGCATCTCGCTCTGGTAAGGAAGGAATGATCACGAGGTTGACAGTTGGTCACGTGCAACGATGCACCAATCAGCAAGGTGGATTTGCCTGAAGTCTGCTTGAGGCTCCACCCAGACTGGCCGCCTATAAAAAGGGTGGGAGGACCGCTTTCCTGAAAGTTTTTGTGACAGTTGGGTGATGGTTCCTGACAGTTTTGTGACAGTTGGTGACAGCTGGTTACAGCTCTTCACAGTGGCTCACAGCACCTTACAGCAACTCAGTGCCTTACAGAGCATTTCAGCTTCTTACAGCGCCTTCAGCTACTTACAGCTGTCCATTGGTTGCGGCTCCTGGTGGCTCCTAACAGTGGGTGATGGTTGGACTGTTCCTGCTGGTTCTGCTTGTACCTGATTCTTAGCGTCCCTGGTTCCTGGAGGTGACGACGTGACGTTGATTGGTGTTCAAGCCTGTTTGCAAGTGGGTGTACGGCGAGGCAGGGCGCTGTCAGCTGACCAAGGCACGCTCACACATTTTGGGATATTTTATTTGACGCATGACGAGTTCCACCTTGGGAAGCCAAGAACGGATTTCTTTCCCTCTGAATGATCCGCTGGCTACACTTGTCTCGTGTTTAATTGTTAAGTAAGGCAAAGTGATAAGCATCTGCTCTTTGTCTATTTTTATATCAATGTCTGTTGAATTCTTTATTTGTTTGAAATTATTTTGATTGATTTGAATCCATATATCTACACGACAAGGAAATAAAAAGTTATTCAGTTTATTTATTTTTTCTTATTAATAAATTCCTTGTTGATGTTTCAACCTGTCCATGCTTGTCCTTTCCTTCCATTGATCCAGCATTGTCCGAACCTAGATAGACTGGGAGGTCGTTCCCAAACTAATTAACCTGTAATAGTTGGCATGTGCCAGCGGTAAACGCTCGGCCACCCTACTTAAAGGCCCGGTCACACCTTGACGTTTTAGCCAACGTATGCCGATTTTTGAATTTTTTTTCTAAAACGCTGGCACACGTTGAATACGTTATGGGTAAGTTTTGATAACATTGAGAGCACACTGAAAAACACTGCCATACGTCGTTGTACGCTGGCTTTAAACGTTGTACTTTTTGGTTGTCCTCAAATTTTTTCATGCTTGAAATTTCACGACGTATGCCGGCGTATGACTCACACGTTCCGCTACGCTGGCCACAAGTTGTATGCACGGTCTGCGATCGTTGACAGACGTCAACACATGCTACTTGTAAGTTAACCATAAGTTGAGACACGCCGAGGTAATGTTTAGCGTACCCGAAACTTATTTCTAACCTATGATTAACGTGTTGTTGGCATGTTACGCGATCGTTGCCACACGTCGACAGACGTTACTTTTAAGTTACTCATAGGCTGAAAGACGTCGGTATAATGGATCGTCCTTGCGTCAGCGTCCACGGCCACGGCCAGGACACTTATTTGCAGCATTCTTCAAACTTTTCTTCGGCATGACGAGGATGTTCACACTTCGATGTCTAGCTTGGCTATGATTCCAATTGTCCATCGGCAGCGTCTATTTAAAATAGTCGAGTTTGAGCGTTTTAACACGTTCAGAAGAAACGCTTCAAATTTCAAAACCCCAACGTCAAAAAACAAAGGCGAGTGACAGCAATTTAAATCGTTCATTGTAAACAATGAAAATAGCTGAGTGGTACCGTTTAAAAGTCGTTGAGTGTAAAAAAATCCAATTGTTGAGCGCAAGCGTCTACTTTCAATAGTGGAGATGCAGCCATTAAATCGTTGAGTTTATCATTTAAATCGTTAAATCGTTAAACGCAAGGACGATCCATCATAACCCACACCCTCCCCCTCACACTCACTTACTACTGCCAACATGAACAAACTACTACTAATACTAATACTAATACTAATACTGATACTGATACTGATACTGTTACTGCTGACATGGACATCGACTCAAAAAGGACTCTAAAACACTGTTGGGTTCCCCTTTTATGAGCAGCATTTTTATATACCAATTCCCAAAACCGCTGGGAACACGTCTTTATATGGCAGTTGTAAGCTAGAAACACGTTCATTTATTTTTTTTTGTCGACCGGAAGACGTCATTGGAATACGTCTACATACGTCGATGTGTGTTGGGACTACGTAAAGAATTGGTTCAAAGCACGTCAAACATAAGTTAGAAATAAGTTTCGCGTAAAAAAGACATTACCGCGACGTGTTTCGACTTATGAGTAGCTTATAAGTAGCCTTTGTGGACGTGTGTAAGCGTCCACATATCGTGTGTAAAACTTATCCCCATCGCATGCGGAACGTGTGTCATACGCTGAGTACGTCCAAAAATTTTGAACATGTTTAAAATTTCTTGACGTACTCTACTTACTACGACGTATGATAGCATACTTTAGCGTTCTACTCACGAATACCAAACTTACTCGTACCGTATTTGACGTGCCCCAACGTTTTAGACACATTTTTCTTAGGTCGGCATACGCTGGCAAGATCGCCAAGGTGTGACCGCGATGTTGACACTTCCATTTCTACGGCAGTTATGATTCGAATCGTTGTGCGTCAGCCTTTTAATAGGCTACGTCACGACATCGTCGGCGATGCGTGCAACGCGCTATGCCTAAGTTAGACTATCGTTGGGCATCGGTTGTGTAGGCCGACAACAGGTTCAGCATTCGTTGTTATAAGTTATCTATAACACAACGAAACATTCTGTGTCCGTTACCAATGCGTTATACATAAGACCAAGTCGCTATGAATACGTCCGAATCTTTAAAAAAAAACATCAAAAGTTCAACGTAAGCCAGCGTTTTAGATACATTTTAATACGTTGCCATCGCTGGCTAAAACGTCAAGGTGTGACCGAGGGGCGCGCTCCCCATTCAGGAAGCCACGTGACATTGAGCTAAACGGCAAATTAAACAGTGGACACTGGAACTCGTGGTTAACTGGGTGTCGTTCGTGGTTGTAAAGCAACCCACCGCACCACAAAGTTAATTGTGAGTGGTGGCCCCAGTTCCGGCTCTTCCGAAGAGAAACGAGGATTAACCCCCTCATAATACACTCGGTACTCGTGGCCGTAACAATATCTTCCACCAGCCATGCTATAAGCGAGCTGCGTGGTATGTCCCACCATTCACGCTATAAAGACGCTCCCCGTATCTAATACAGCTGCTGCGTAACACATCCTCACCCACGAGTTACACAATTAAAAAGTTTCACTGCTACTATCTGCTAAAGATGTCACTCCCCTCGTGAGTTACACAATTAAAAAGTTTCACCGCATCTACCACCTGCTGCGTAAAATATCAGCATCCACTGACATCCCCCACAAACAATGGGCAGACTACTCACCCTCCCTCAGCTACCCACAATTCCCACATGACTTATTATGTACAGTGTGTCCTGAGTTTCGATCAGTCTTCTCACCCTGCTGCCTTGACCAGTGTTTTGTTTCCATTCCATTCATTGATCAAACATGGTTCCCAATCGCAAGACTAGTGTCGGAGATGCGTGGACTGCCAAGTAGCAGAAGAAAATGATGAGCTTGAGCAACAAGGCGGAGCTGCTGGACCACCTGTCGAGAGGACAGAGTGTGGCCTCTGTGGGCAGACTAAACAAATCCACCATTTTCTACATACAGAAGAATGAGAAGGCGATCTGAGAAAGTGTTGCTGTGAGCACTGCACCAAGCACCAAAGTGGTCACCCATGTCCGGAATATCCACATAGAAAGGATGGAGAAGGCTCTCAGTGTATGGATGAGGACAATGCATAGAAGAACCTCTCCAAAGTGGACCTCTCATTCGCACAAGGGCAATGCGTAAATACATACATCTGGCTAAAGCTGGTGGTGCTAGCATTGGTGACATGGGTATGAGTGGCCCCAGTCCATTCCAAGTGAGCTGGGGATGGTTTGCCCACTTCAAGAAGCACGGTGGTCTCTGAAACATCAAAGTGACAGGCGAGCGTGCCTCCGTGGACCACGAGGCAGCCGAAACATTCCATGCTCAACTCGTGCAGCTCATCCAGGAAAAGGGGCCCCCAAAAGGATATCTAAAGTCTCCGCAAAGATGACTGCATCATCTGCGAAATCAAGGTCCGAGATCTTGACATTCCCAAACGATGCACCGCAGCTTGATCTCTCGGACATCCCCCCTAGAATCCAGTCTATACAGGTGCTGAAAAGTGTACACACCCCTGATGAACTCCAGTAACAACTGGAAATAAGTCAGAAATGGTACCACCACATCTCACAGCACTCTCAGTACCAGAGTAGAGTTCAGACATCAGATCGATCAGTTTTGGTGGCACCCCACGAAGACCAAGAATCCTCCAGAGGGCATCCCGATTCACTGAATCAAACGCTTTACAGAGATCAACATAGGCTGCAAGCAGCCCCTGCCGAAACTGTCATCTGTGTTCCGTGAGAACCCGAAGAGCAAGGATATGGTTCGTCATTGACATCTTTGGTGTAAAGCCTGACTGCTCTGGACGCTGGTGCTCAAGCAGATGGTGGCGAACCCTATCAAGAATTATCCGAGCAAAGACCTTGCCCGGCACTGAGAGCAGCATCACCCCTCGGTAGGTGTTGCAGTCTTGGTGATCACCCTTCCCTTTCCAGAGAGGGGCAACAAGGCACCTCTTCCAATCAGTTGGGATGATGCCTGTGTTCCAGGCAGAGCATAAAACTGCATGCAACGACATGTGTGCAGCATTTCCACCAGCCTTGAGAAGTTCAGCATGGATGCCACAGATCCCTGGAGCTTTACCCCATTTCAACCGGTCCACCACAGCCCGTGTTTCCACAAGCGAAGGTGGACCACAGTTGATTGGAGGGTCAGCAACAGGGATTGTAACACCCTTGACGTCCAACTCAACAGCTGGTGGATCAGCCTGGGACAACCGCTCAAAGTAACCGGCCCAGCGGGCCTTCACTTCAGACTCCTCTGTCAAGAGCCTACCACTCTCTGCTCTAACTGCAGTGCTCCGAGGGATGGGCTTGGATGAACGCAATGCGCAAATTCCCCTGTAAGCAGGACGAGAATCACCTGTCCACAGGTGATGCTCTACCCCCTCACAGATTCCTCACACATAGGCCTCCTTGTCCACCCTCAGTGCACGTACAGTTTTACGCCTCAGCTCCCTGAACAGCTCAGCTCTGCCATTCAGCCTGGCCCTGTGACTCTGGTCAATGGTATCCAGTGTCCCTTGAGAGACAAAATTCTTCTTTGCCCTGCGGTGAGTTCCAAGACATCAACCAGCAACATCAAGGACGGTGGTCTTGAAGGCACCCCACAACTCTTCAGGACCCCCCAAAGCACCCAGACCCCCCAACTGTCCACTCAGCCTGTTCACAAGCTCCTCAGCTACTCTCTCATCCCTGAGCTTGGCAACATCCAGCCTAGGCTGGGATGGTACCATTCTCCAGGATTTAAGGTGGCAGCTTTAGAGTTGCTACAACAAGCCTGTGGTCAGTATTGAGGAACTGAGTACTCCGGGAGACCCTGCAGTTCTGGATCATCCTCCAGCGACCATCAACGAGGACATGGTCAATCTCCTTTGCCACACCGCCAGCGTTGGAATACCAAGTCCAGCGATGAGCTTGTGGGCGCTGAAACCATGAACCAGCCACCCTAAGTCCATGACTTCTTGCAAAGTCAAGGAACTTAGTGCTATTCTGGTTGAGGTCTGGTTTGAGGTCAATAGGTCAACATAGGCCAAAGGTCAACAACCTTGTCAAATTTATAAAATCCTTAACTTTCATCCGATTGACTTGAATTTGAAGAGGATTTGCACATCAGGTCACTGAATTCAACCACCAATTATTTTTGAGGTCAACATCGGCCAAAAGGTTGACATCGGCCACATTTGTAAAATTGTCAGTTTTCATCCGATTGACTTGAAATTTGAACAGAATTTTCATATTTAGTCCATTCGCTATTCAGCGGGAGATGACGTTTTGCAATCGTGTGTGTGTGTGCCCGTCCGAGCAGTAACTTTTTTTTTTTACCATTTGAGCCTTTGTCATCAAATTTTGAAGGAAGCTTTATTATGAGAACATGGAAAAGACAAATTAATAATTTCTTCCAAAGGTCAAAGGTCATCAGCATCACATAAAATTGCCAATTGTCATCCAATTGCCCTGAAATATTCATTATCATTTCAGCTTTTGTTATCAAATTTTCATCAAAGCATTACTATGACAATATGTTGTTCGTCTTTCGGCTGCTCCTGTTAGGGGTCGCCACAGCGGATCATCCGTTATGATCCGCATCCTGATTTGGCATAGGTTTTACGCCGGATGCCCTTCCTGACGCAACCCTGGTCGCCTCTTATGACACAGGGATAAGGATTGGGTTTCGCCATGATTCCGGGCTGCCCTTCACCCTCTCATAGCGCGGCCCAGCGCAGAGCTCCCGTCATCAAGCGATCCTCCAACCCAAGCCTCCGGTTAGCCGGATTACAGGCGAACGCCACTACGCCCGGTTACTATGACAATATGAGAAGACAAATTAAGAATTTTGTCAAAAAGTCAAATGGTCAAAGCTACTGTTTAGCTTACAAAAGAATAAGAAAAATTAGAAGTCTAAATACAAAGTGGATGGGCTTTGCATTTTCAGATGCTTTCTTGTTGGTCATTGAATTCAACCACCGAATATTTTTAAAGTCAAATTTGTTTTAGGGATTTTGAAAGTATCGTGCTCTGCTCAACGTATTTTCTGTTTGTTTATTACTTGCGAAAATCGAAGATTTTTCAAGTATATTGGTTTGTCGTATGCGTTATTCTGTCTGTTTGTATGTCAACCGCCTATGGGTCACAATTTCAAACCGATCTTCATGAAAGTTCTCTATCTGATAGAGTTTGTCATAAGCAAGAAGCCTATTGTTTGGTTTTTTTTTTGCAAGTATCGTGCTCTGCACGACATCTTTCTTGTTAATTGCCGGAATCCTTCGGATTTCGGCAATTATGTTGGTCGGTTGTGTGTGTCATTCTGTGTGTGTGTCTGTCTGTCTGTTTGTTTGTGTGTTTGTTTATCCTGTATCAGCCACACCGTTTCAGCGATCATGACCAAACTGGGTACAGACGTCGGCCATGGTCCAACTTAGACACTTGTCGTTTTTGGTGAATCTAGGTCAAAGGTCAAGGTCAACGAAAAACCGAAATTCTTATTTTCGCAATAACGTCCGCTAAAATGGTCGTGTCAACTTCAAACCAAATCCAAAATGTGCATCTTCCAATACTGCATCCAACCATATGTCTCATTGGGGGTGTCACACCAATGCCCTTCTTTGCGGTCGGGGGTCGAATGTCAGGGAGATCGGGTAAAAACTTTCAAATTGCGATAAAAACGCCATTTCAAGTCCGAATGACTTCCAAGTTATGATCATTACCAAACTACGTGCTATAACTCATTAAACAGTTGCACTATCGACTTATAAGAACCATATTGATCTTCAGGTTTTTGTTTTTTTCAGAGATCATGGAGATATGACAAAGTTATTCCGGAAATTCCTTGCTCAATGAGCAATTTCATTTGTTTGTTTGTGTGCAGGATATCTCAAAAAGTTGTGGACGGATTTGAATGAAATTTGGTGGACAGTTTGGGTGTGTGATACTGTAAAGGACGAATCGATTCGATTTTGGTGAAGATCCAGATACGATAAAAAATTTAATTTTTTTAAGTGATTCTTCACCATTGATAGATGGGGCCAAACACAATATATAGCATGATGTTTCAATAATTTATTGGGCCCATTATGTGCTACTGGATCAGACATTGCATAGTTGAGGTATGCGCTCTACCGAGTGCTGTTCTCGTGATATTTGTTTCCCAGGTTATGTGTTTCAATCACTGTTATTGCTGTGTATTATGTTGTGTTTATGATTGGGTTATGTTATTTCTGGTGCCAGAGCATCACATCTGTCTTTACTGCATTTTGCAGAAACCAAATCACTCAAAATTACTGGAACTCCCTGAAATGAGGCTGAAGCACAAGTCCTCAGCTCCTCCACAATGCACGGATTCTTTCAGTAAGCCCAACCTCGATAAAGTCCTCAAATCCAGGCTTGCTCCCCATCTCCACTCATGTCTTCCCCTTCTGTCCCTTTTGTGGAACTGCCTTTGTGAGTTGTTTCAATCACAATTTTCCTTCCAGGATTTCAAGTAGGTGATGCACCACCAAGACATGTCACCCTCCCCATCTCTACTCATGATATTTTCTACCCCCATTAACCCTACATAAGGCCAAAGCAAACCCTACCCTCTTACTTCCAGGTTACAGTGTTTCCTTCCCTCCTACTTTCATTTTCGGCCATTCTCTTGTTTATTGTGTCCATCTGTGACCGCCATCGACTTGCTCTTCGATGAACCTCGATATTGTGAAGGAGAAAAAAAATCCTTAAACATTGACTCTCACTGCAGGGTGACGATGTTACATTGCACATAAAATAGAAGTATGGAATGGTTTATAATTATGTCCTTTGAGGAACATTTGACTTGATTGAAGCTCTCAAGCTTGTGAAAGCTCCACAAGGTGACATACCTTTATCAACCAACCTGTGGTTCAATTGCACTCTTCACTCCTGGCTTTCAAAAACAAGTGGTGCACCACCATCTTACGTCATCCCTAAACCTACCTGGGATATTTTCTTCCCCCATGAACCCAACCTCCCTGAAACCTCTTAGTTGTTGGTTGCTGTTTCCTTCACTTCCCTTTTCCTGTTGGTTCTTTCCCATGCTTGTTTTGTCCGTATGTAACTCCGCTATGTCTTGTAGAAAAACAAACAACACTTTTCTTAATCATCCTCTTTTGCTGTTTTTTATTTTATTATTTGCTTATGCAGTATCCGCATTTCATGTTTAGTACAAGGCAGAATATACCCAATGACTGACTGATGTACCTTACTCTGTGTTACAGAGCGTTGGTTTCGCCGAAGAAGTTTATTGGCCTGGGTTCAAGCTGGCTGGTTTGCCATTCCTCTGCCAGTAGTAGTTATGGCAGGAATTTGTAACTTGGACATGATGATGGCGATAGCTTACCTACTCTTTGTAAAGGACACCATTGTACACCAACTAATGCTGACAGATGAGACGCCATCAACAAATTGATGAATCACCCTGCCTGTGAAACACAGGGATGACAGTTTATAGCTGGATCGGGATTCAAACCAAGGCTAGATAGCTTAGAGGTGAGTATGCGTACGTCTAAGCCATCCTGTCGGCCAATATACCTATGAATGAACTAATCAAGGTGAAGGGCTTTGGATATTATACATGTTTAAATCCCCTTTTGAAATTCAACATGCTTCCATGATAGCACAATAAACATTTGTTCTCAAAGTGGGCAGATTCCTCTCCAGTCCCAAATGCAATCTGGATGGGAAGGGAAGATGCAATCTGGGACTGGAGGCGGAAACGGATTAAGTGCTGTGACTGCAGCTGGAAACGGATTACGGACTGTGCCGAGGAATCTGTCTGGAACTCCTAACTGGATCGGAGCCAGAGTTGGGACTGCGATCGGGACGAGAACGAAACCCAGAACCAACGCAGGAACCTGGAGCAACTCTCAATCATGCGTTCCTGATTGATATTGCTGACGTGCGAAATATGGAGCAGGGTCTTCTTGGCCTTCTTGGTGATTTCCATTCCGACAGGTTGTAGGCGTTTGTTGAGGCCATAATGCCACCTCTCCTACCTTGCATTTTCTTTGCTTTCTTTAGTTTTCTGAGGCGCTACGCATGTGTGTGAACACATGTACATGTGATTGCACTTGCTTTAACATCTGCTCTTTGCGAGATTAATTTATTTATTACTTCTAATGAATAAAAAGTCTAAATTCACTGTAAGCTGTGGTTAATTGTGCTGGTACACATTGTGTGTTTAATTCATCTTTCTCTTGCAGTCAATTTCTTTCTTTCTTCATCTATGTGTCAACAGATAAGTGAACTCTTGCAAATTGTTTCTGTACGGTTCACTTGGCTGTGCCTGGATGCGTTTGAGGGTAGAGGAGTAGCAGCTGAAACCCGAATCATATCCAGGTTCCTCCTGATGACTCCGACACGGTATTTGGTCTTTTATTTGATTCCTTCGAGAATCAAACTTCCACAAGACAATGGAAAGCTGGTCTTATAATTATATAATTTTTTTTTTACAGTAGATCGAGGCTCATGCAAAAGCATGACGCGGAGAGTAAAAGGCGATGTACTGGCGGTGGAGCAATGGTTGAAGACGATTATTAGGAAGGGAATGATTGAAGAGGAAAAGAGGAGAAAAATATCAGGTGAGGAAACACAACCTGCAAAATGTCTTTGATTTGATTAGAGGAGGTTGGATTAGTCTTCATGAGGATGAGAGTCAGTGTGTGTCGGCAGAAAAAATAAGGACAACAAATGTTTTTCAACCAAATGTTGACGGAGGTATGCTAACCACCATGAGGGAGGTGAAGAGACATTTCGGGAATGAGCCCTTCCTCTCTCGCTTTTAAGAAAGGTTCATGCACAGTCTTCGTCCTCACAGCGGTGAACATACATCTTTGTGAACATTTGATTGAGAAAATTCATCATTGAAATAATGCTCTCCAACATGGAGGTCATGGAGCCTCTTCATGAGATAAGACACAAAGTTATAAAACAGAACCTAAAGACAATGTCGGGCCTAGCAACAGTTTCATGACATTTATAGTCGAGTACAGAGTGAAAGGTGAAAAAATAATTTCGATTTTAAACAAGCATCGAATCCAGTGTCAAATAAGAGATGCGATCCAACGGCTGAATGCCTCCCCAAACTGCCGTACCTGGCCACCAGTGTGACCACTCCTTGGCTTTTTTAACAAGATCTTGGCTATTCGTTGTTCACCTTGGCGTCTTGGTTTTCTATAGGTTTTCTTGGCGTATAGGTTTTCTATTATCATCATTTTTCCGAAACCTTGTGAATTCTTGGCTTTTTTCATTGGCTCACCTTGGCATTTATGAAAATGAGGAGTGGTCACACTGCTGGCCATCATGATGGACAAGGTGAAATGTACGCCCTCTGTTGGTTTTGAAAGCAAGAGAAAAAGGACGTAACCCGGAAATGGTTAAAATACGGGTGAAAATCTAAACGTTTCACTGCCTTCGCTCAGATTAAATAGCATAAAGAAAGCTCAACACAAATATATGTACACGTCGTCAAAAGTTCCTTCGGTACGATAAATTGAGTAATAGTTATTTGGATGCTCCGCTATCTTAGTACTTGGCACTTGGCACAAAGCAACACAATGGAATCCTACAACAGCAGAGTTCACTTTTCCACATTCTATGACGGATTACAGCCAGTAATGAGTTGGGCTTGACATCATTCAGATATTTCCATTTTACATTTTTTTCATTTCTTCATTGCAATCTATTAAGACTTTTGTTTTTTTTTTATGACGACAGTACAGAACATCTCACTTCCCATGTATGCAAATCATAACTGAATAATGTGATTAAAAAAAACATTGTGTAATAAACAAGCATATTTCCACCCTCCCTGCGAGTCAGGCTGCTGGCCATTCGTGGAAAGCTAAAAAAGTGACCAAACAAAGTTGGCGAGTGACCATTTTTCTTGCCGATTATGGTCTGTCTGTAGGGGCAGCTGCCATAACAGCAGTTTTTTTTCATTTTTTTTCACTTTATAAAGTGGACCCCACAGGCTTATCTGCCTCCGGCTCCTTCCCGTACTTTTTTCCGGTGGACAGGGTGAAGTAAGCATGGCAGTCGACAGATTAGAGACCGCACTGACTGCTCCCCTTCCCATGGATGTTGACCGCCCTGCACCAGACCAGCCCCACCCTGTGGGTAACATAGCCAGGCCTCACACAACCTGTGACCCACCACACAAGTTGGGCCGTGCTTTTCCCTGGCCTCAAAAACAAGGAAACCCAAGGGGCTGAGGGGAATTGGCACAGATATGGTGGCTGGCACTGCATGCCGATAACAGTGTGATGGACATCAGGCCAAAAGCTCAAGCCTTTATCTCCACCAAGGTACAGCAAACTGAGCCCTTCCATTGTGTAAACTAAGCCAATAAATGTTAGGCCCAAGCATGGAGGCTTTCCTTTCCAAGAGCAGTGGGTGTTTACAGATCATGCAGCACCAACATGAGAGCTAAAATGGAATTCAGGATCATAAAATGGCGGAAAATTTGTCCAAGTCACATAATTGTCATGTATTCCAAAATGCAACTTCACCAAAACCGATTCCTTATTTTAAATTGTCAGAACATAATATTTCAATCAATCAATCTGGTTGTTGCTGTTTCAGTATAAAAAATAGTCATTTCTGGATTTTGGATTTCCACGAAATGGAATTTGTTAGAACTAAACAATATGGGGTGGGGTGAGGGTGGAGTGGTGGGGGGGGAGAATGGAGGAAAACTTGTCTGTAATGAATAAAAAAGTAATATTTGCAGTGATATGTAACTTGTAGTGTTACGTAAAGAGCAGAACATTTAAAGCAATGGCCAGAATGGTGATCTTAAAGAATAACAACTTGCCTCAATTTCTTTGCCCCCCCCACCCCCACAACCTTGTGCAAGAAAACTTGAGGTCAAATGTGGGATGTTCAGACAGCTACGGTCATGCTCCTTGCAGCCAATGGAGTCCAGGCCAAAGCTTGTTGGTAAAGCCTGGTGGACCTCGTGAGTTTGCGAGGCCAGGGTGGTAAGGTGATAGATGCATTTGGGATGTTGAGAATTTTTTTTTATAAATGAGCACGATGAAACACACAAACACACTCTATCTGCACATGATCCGCCATCTTAGCCTGAGAAATAGGAAGCATCATCAGTATTCCTTGCTATTTATGAAATGACTAAATGAAATAGCAAAAAAAAAAAAAAAAAAAAGCAGAAGAGTTTTAATATCATGAACTACATATTTATAGCATTAATGTACAAAAATTGCATTTAAAAAATAAATGTCTCCCATCATTAAGAACGTTCTTTTAATGATGTCCTCACCCATTTGTGTGCAGTTAAATGAGAATGACGAAAAGTTGTTGAAAGTCCCTTCATCGGCGAATTTTAACTGATCAGGAAAAGGTAACTTTGCCACAAGTCCTGGTTAAGAGATTATGAACAAACAAAAAAGAAATGTTGTTAGATTTTCTTGCAAATTATTTGAGCACCCACAGCGACCACAAACCGCTTTATTTCGGAGTGCACGGGTTTCATAAGCTCGGTGGTTTTTTTTTGTTTGTTTGTTTGTTTAAGCTTACAAATTCACCCAAAAAGCCAATTGAACAATCAAAGGGGTGGTGGTGAGATGGCGTTGGTTTATTGGGACATTTATCGAAAACCAGATGCATAATCAGTTAGTTTATGGACGTTTCCTATAACCCGGCATCGAAGGGCCAACTGAAAGGGTTACGTATTATGCCCTCGGATGAACTGATCGTTTGGAACCTAACCTCAACTGCAAAAAGTCTCACTATCATTTAAAAACGTATCGTGCAGAGTCTTGACGAGACGTATTACAATTATTTCTGTCCGGTTAAGAGTTTGAAGGATATTCCAGCACCAAACTACAACGGCACTTGATTGAGTGCATACCTCTGCCAGGCTGAACAGTTTCCGTTTTGTTTCCCACTGATGGATCAGATTTGAATCTGGACCTGAACCTAAATCGAATGAGCTAGTTCTTGACACTGAACCAACTTATCCACCAAGTTTTGTCCGAATCTGTCTGCAACTCTTTGAGATATCCTGCCATATATCGTTTTTGGCCCTATCTGTCCATGGTGAAGAATCACTTTTTAAAATTCTAATATCCAGATCCTAATCTTTACCAAAATCGAATCAGTTCATCCTTGTCACACACGCAACCTGTCCACCAGGTTTTATCTGAATCAGTGCATAAATTTTCGAGATATCCTGCTCGCAGACAAACAGGTGTGTGGAAACATAACCTCACTGGCGGAGGTAACAAAAGGAACTTCCAGAAATCGAACTACCAGTCTGAAGCTTTATGCAATGTCTACAAAGTATAGGTCTCTCTGAAAAAATCCTGGCATTTCTGCAACAAGAGATATGCAAAGATACAATCTGCGCGAGAGTGTTTGTAGCTGAAATAAATATGAGATCAACAGACGTCTTCAAATGCAATGTGGGGATAAGATAAAGGGCAAGGCTGGGTGGGCCTGTTTGTATTCCTGTGTTGCAATCTGAACTGCTGGCTCAAGGTGCCTGGAACTCAGGTTCAAAACCGAAATATCTGACATAACAATTGATGAAATCAACAGGATGTTGATCAAGGTATGCTTAACGGCATTGAGAAGCACGGAGAGGCTGATGTTTCGGGCGTTAACCCTTCGGTGGAGCTATCAGAGGTCTTCACCAGCAAGACCGGTTTTCCATCCTACGTATACATCCGTTGTCTACTAATGTACTTTTAAATCATGTTAAAGTACACTGAGGTCTACAAATGTCCTCTCCCTACATGTGATGTATGTAGAAGCTCCTCAATGAGCCTTAAATAAAAAATGTCAAATGAAAAAGAAATACTTTCATTGATTGACATTCACAGTAGCTGCACATAATTCAATTATTCAAGCCTTGAATCATGAAAAGCTAAAATCAGACATGGAGATGCTTTTCTGGATATTATAAATGGCTACTTCCAGCCCAGCAGGCAATCAGAAATTTTGTCTCCGTCAATAGAAAAAGTTTGATGAAAACAAAAACTGGTGTTATTGCATGAAGCTTTTATCATGGTCATGCATGGAGAGCTTTATGTAAATCAAGCGAGCTACGATCAACCAGACTCGGTGGCATCATGGTTCGAGCGTCCGCTCTGGATTTGAAAGGTGTGTGGTTCGAACCCTGGCCCGAGTCATAACAAAGACTTCAAAAATGGTACGTGCTGCTTCCTCGCTTGATGATCAGCATTTGAAAGGATAGAGCACGTATAAATAACCGTAGGTTGACAACCATTGCACAGGCTTCATGTGCCCAATGGTTTCCTCCTGTATTCCTTGAAAGAGAACTCCCATATTACATGTGTGGCTAACTTAAGCTACAAAGAATTATCACTTAAGAATGATCAGCGAGTAAAGAGCATGTAGCTGGTGAGCTGGCAATAAACTGTTCAGAGTAAGCCGAAGTGAAGTGAGCTGCAGGGAATGACTAAACGTTAGGCAAACATGCCAGAAGTGCTACAGCAGGGAAGTGAAAGCTTGGCTTGTCTATGAATAGCTGCCAAACCGTCTTGAATCAAATTCCTCTATATTTAGCATGGACACAACTCTGGCTCAGGCATTGAGTATGGGTTGTGGTTAGTGTATGGCTTGAAAGTTTCAATGAGGCTAGAAATACTTTTTAACCACAATTGCTGATCATTTGCCATTCACACCTGTCCAGGGTTTGCCTGTCTTGATGTGTGAGAATCCTGGGAAATGTAAAGAGACTCAGCCGAAAAGAGGCCATTTGGTTCATCCTTCCTGTCATCGAGTTTACAATGGCAAACAGCATTTATAGAAGTATAATACCCCCCCCACCCACCCACCTCCTTTATAATATTAATGTAAACTTCCTCATAAAGTGGCCTCGTCTCTGCACTTGGACCCCAATCAATAGCAATGGCCTGTAATGCTTTGGAGAACTTCAGAAAGCTCAGTAAAGTTATCCTGCCATATTTTAATCTTGATTAAAAACAAGTAAAGTACTATCTGGAATACTTTTTAAAACATCTCCGATTCCACACCAGGGAAAGGAAGGTTGTTTGATAACTTGAGACTCCAAAAAGGCCAAATGGGAAGGCAATAACACCAGCACATTATCGGAACAAATGAAACGTTTTTATTTTCACAAGCAAAAGCAAAAAGGAACAAAAGGTGGCGTTTAAGAAACGAGTGACCGCAAAGGGGAAGAGGTGTTTTGAAGAAACTTGTTTGTGAGTGATGGTGGGTGAAGATTTCACAAGAAGAATCGCCGCAAAAATGGCTTTTTCAACCCCTTGGTCAAGTTTGACTGTTGTTTGTCCAGAAGCATGATGAGGATGTTTGTAACAAAACTCGTCCACATTCTTACTCGTATTATCAAGATACTGTAGTTGGTATGTGGACGAATGTTTGCAGTATTAGAGAAATTAACATTTTGTCTTTCATCACAATTAATGTATATATATATATATATATATATATATATATATATATATATATATATATATATATATATATATATATATATATATATATATTCATGGTAAGTGCTGCTTCCTTGCTTGATGCTCAGCATTTAAAAGGAGAGAGAACAGACAAACAATGTTGGGAACACAATGGCAAACCTCTCAGTATAACCTTTGCCAAGAAACTGCTTTGGCAGCACCGAAGCTCTGTCAAGAGTCTCACACTTCAAAAAAAAAAAATATATATATATATATATATATATATATATGTATATATGTATGTATATATATATATGTATATATATATATATATATATATATATATATATATATATATATATATATATATATATATATATATATATATATATATATATATATATATTTCGTGATATTTGTGGAAATCAGCAATGTGGAAATTCCCAAGTAGCAAATGGAAAATCACGTCAAAGTCTTCCCAAAAACAGGTCAACTATAACCTCCTTTGAAATGATATGGTAAGTGAAAAAAGAAGGAACTAGAACGGCACTCCGTAGAGCACATAGGCTACATCCACCAGGCTGAACAGTTGTTTGTTTTTTATAATACAATGTCGAGGCTCCTATGAGAGCTAACACACATAACACACAACATGGGGAGCAGGAGACAAGAGGGGCAGGAGAGGGAAGGAAAAAACAGTGGGGAACAGAGACATTAGGAGATGTTTGGAATGGGGAGGGATGGTATCCCACTGATAGGCCTGATCTGGATTCAGACCTGAACCAAAATCGAATCGGTTTGTCCTTTTCACCTAACAAACTCGTCCATCGAGTTTCGGCCGAATCCATACACAACTTTTTGAAATAATGTCGTTTCTGGCCCCATATCTCAAAGGTTAAGAATAACTTTTAAAATTCCAGTATCTGGATCCGGATCTCAACAAAATTGAATCAAATCGTCACATTCACACACCCAAACTATCCATCAAGTTTCGTCTGAATCCGTCCATAAATTTTTGAGATTTCCTGCTCACAAACAAACAGACAAACAGACAGGGGTGAAAACATAACTCATAACTAACCAGCTGGTAATGATAATGATTTCTATCTCATGAGACATAACCCTGGGAAAAAATGTTCTGTTCATTTTCTTCAGGTGAAATATTCAAAACAGTCAGTACTCGCTTTACTTCATCGCTCCTTTTAAATAGGATAATCAAGTCTCATCCATGGTAGTTTTCTACCATGGCTTTGACCTTGTATGAAATGTGACGTCTGATTACATGGAAAGCCCTTAAGTGATCAGAAATAAATCTATAACATGAGATTGCATTTGTGAAGCAGCAAAGTTAATGCAGACGTTTATAAACTATGGGGTACAGGACGAAACAGAATTGAACACAAATAAATAATAAAACTCCCTTGAGCCCCACACAGACCGCACTCGACGAGGGGGCCTGAAGGTTTTGCAAGAGCATTGTGATTGTCCAAGGATTGCGGTTTGGAATGCTGTCACGATGGCATGGACGACGATTTCTCTCTCATTGGTATGGAGCAATACCTTAAATAATTTATCAAGAATGCCTCTGTCACTAATTATTTGGTTAATGGCATCAAGCAATGAAATATAACACCTCCAGTCTTTTGCATCTAAATATATTTTGTATCCTCAACATTTAAAAAAAAAGTTGAAAAAAATCCAGGAAGGATATCCTTGTGTCATTTTAGAGGCTTAGACAAACTATCTATAATGGAGCCAAAGCATACATGGCTGTATATATATATATATATATATATATATATATATATATATATATATATATATATATATATATATATATATATATATATATTTATATTAAAAAAATATATATATATATTAAAAAACATACATATATATATATATATATATATATATATATATATATATATATATATATATATATATATATAAAAACATACATATATATATATATATATATATATATATATATATATAAAAAAACATACATATATATATATATATATATATATATATATATATATATATATATATATAAAAAACATACATATATATATATATATATATATATATATATATATATATATATATATATATATATATATATATATACATACATACACTACCGGTCAAAAGTTTTAGAACACCCCCATTTTTCCAGTTTTCACTGAAATTTAAGCAGTTCAAGTCTGGTGAATAACCTGAAATGGTACAAAGCTAAGTGGTAAACTGCCAGAGATTTAAAAAAAACAAGTTTAGGTTACCAAAAACTGAAAAATAATGTAAATTTCAATACAAGTGTCTGCCAAGGGTGTCAGATATTGACATAAAGAGAAAATTAACAGGCAGGTTCTGACCCATCCTGCCATTCCCTCAGAAATATATCTCCTTCCCCAACATGAAAATGACCCCGCACATGCAGTCAATGTGGTAAAAATTATCTGGAACATAAAGATACTGATGGAATACCTTTTCGACGTTGTCTTAATTTGTTATTCAAGACCCCCTGCTCAAGTGGTTTTCTGATTTCCTCAATGCGTGGAAACAGCAGCTGGCCCTTAATGGTGTCCTTTTCTCATGATCTTTCCTTTCAGGCTGAGGTTCCACAAGGCAACATGTTAGGACCTATGCTTTTGTTTATCTTAATCACTGATGTCCGATTCTCTTATCAACCAATTTACCATTTTATTGATAACTCCATCTCATGCAGAATGATACATCACAGGAGTGTAGACTGGTGGCTGCAAAATCCCTTTTGTCAGACTTGGATAAGATAAGCCACTGGTCAGCTGCTTGGAAAATGACGTTCAATACCGGCAGGTCACATACTCTCATTGTGTCTCTTCAGAAGGATTGGCAATCAAACTGTCCAATCCACTTCGTTTGACAGCCATTGGAAGAGGTATAGTCCTTTTAACACCTTAGCCTTTCATCTGTCGTAACCTTTCATGGGAGGATCATATCATTAAGCTGGCATCAAAGGCAAACTGCTCCTCTGGATATTCTCCATACAGTTAAACCACACCAAACTCATCACATTGCACAAGGCTTTCATGCAGAGCTCCATGGAGGTTGGTCCCCCACTGTTGTCTGATTTCCTGTCCATGGTGAAGTCCCCACTGTGGGCTGGTGCTCCTGCTTCCCAACCTTGCTCCTTTTGGGGCAGTCAAAAACAAGGCCCTTCGCAAAATTGGTGTCTCAAGGCAGGAGGCAGATTCCTAAGGACAGTCACTCTTCCACTGAAGGCAGGTTGCTTAGCTCTCTCTTATATAGAAGCTTACATCTGGTCTTGCTCCTCCTGCCCTTTCTGACCTCTGCACTCCCCAAGCCACCCTAGGTCACACACATTCTTCTTGAAACCGTCATCTGCTCATCCTCCAGAAATACAGACTGGTTGCCCACCTGCATTCATTTATCCCCATATTTTCCAAATTGTGAAATAGTCTTCTTGTGTTTGATGTCTCGTGGTCCTCACTTCAGTCTTTCAAATTCACGGACCATCGCTACATCATGTGCTCACCTATGCAAATCCATGATCCCTTCTACACGCTCTGATTCTTTCCCATTGTGTTCCTCTCCAGACCACTGTTCCTTGTTTTGTGTTTTTCCTTTTTTCCTCTTTCTGCATCCGCTCCCTCCATCCACATACACTTCAGTATTCTGTGAGCATGCTACCCTTTATTATTCTGCTCCTACATGAGCCGAGACCCTTCAATAAAATACTAAGTCCTGATATGAACATCACCAAAGCTATGAGGTTATTTGCACACTGAGAAAGTCAAATGGCAACCAAACACCATAGATTAAATTGTGGAAAGTATGACAGGGTATTTGGAACAACATTCCACAGGCAGACATTGATAAACTGTATGGAAGCATGAAAACAAGGTATCATGGTCTATATAAAGCAAAGGACTCCCATATCAAATACGAATGCACTGTACAATGCATTCACTTTGTTTTTCCACATTGCATTATACATATTTTCTGGAAATTGTTATCAACGAAAGATCTTTACCCCACACGCGTGAAGTGAAATTAGGTTTAAGCAATTTGTTCACTTTGTCTGCCTGTCTGTTTGTATGTCTGCAAATGTCAGTTTATGATTGAGGAACTCGATTTCAATTGAGTGTTATATTTCCAACATGAATCAGAAAACTAGCCTGTAGTTTAGCAGCACTTTGGCTCTGAATTTGTCCCGATCACGCATGCGCAGGGAGGAGTGAGATAATTATTTTTTAGTCTGCCTGTCTCACTCTGGCAATCAAACAAAATTGAAAATCATTCCAAACAGGAAACTTACTGTTTTTATGGACATCATAAAGAACACAAACAACAGGTCCGAATAACTAATGTAACGGGTTAAACAAGGTGGTTTGAAAGATGCTGCATCAACGGCGGTAAACTTCCAAGTTTTTTTCTACTACAACCTTTAAAATCTTTATTTTGATTTCAATTTAATTATATTGTTGTAGGAATGCTCCTTAGGGGGCAATAAAACTGCATAGTGTAACGCCAGTATTTGTTTAGATAAGCGTGATGCATTATTCGTGCAACAGATATACACTGCATAGGTGTAGATCAATATTTGTTTTCCCTACCCTACTGCTGTTTATCCCCCACATCGAACTTCTACCTGTGTGTTTTTGGGTCGCCGAAATAGGTGACCCTCATTGTCAGTAATTATGTCTGTTTGTTTGGATGTTTGTTGGGTCGCCAAAATAGGTGACCCTTATTGTCAGTAATTCTGTCTGTTTGTTTGGATGTTTGTTTGAATGTTTGTTCGTTTGTCATCAGCATAATTGGTAGTAAACGTGGGCCGATTTTGACCACACTCGGGTGGTAGGTACATCTTATGACCTTGTGCTTTGGAAATTGTGATGGTTGCTAGGGACGCTTTGGTTCCCTAGCAACAACCGAAAAACCTTCAAAATTGGTACCATTCACACGAAATCAATTCCGAAAGCCGTTATCCCACGTAGGGTTATGAAATTTGGCACGAATGATCTACAGGTGATGCTCTATCAAATATATTCCAGTTTTTGTGATATATGGAATAGTTTACCCGCAGCGCCCCCGACAATTAGGGTATGCGCGAAAATTGGCGATAATTGAAGGCCCCCTAGCGACCAGGTGAGTGCATCGATACGAATGAAACTTTGCAGGTTCATGGTACTCAATGAGTACTACAACTTTGCCTCAGGACATATTCACCGATTTCGCTTAGGTCAGGGGTCAAAGGTAAATTAGTGCAAAAATCGATAATATGCGAGAGCTGGAGGTGCCTTCGCGCCAAATGCTACTCCTCCTAGGGTTATGGTCGGATGGTCATGAAAATTCACACTAATCGTCTGGAATACATTGTGCACAAACGACCGAGCCGGATTTTTGATTTAGATCTTTGTTCACCCACAGCACCCCCTCGAACTTTGGGGATTTCCGATTTCAAACCGCATTTTCGGTACTTTTCATTAAAATGGATACTGAGTAGTTATCAGTAGATGGAACTGGATGAGATTTGATATACATAATCTTAAGGTGATTCCCCATCTGCTACATGACATCCATTTTGCTCTATATGTTATAGTTTCCATGCTCGGTGACCCATCACCGCCTACCGGCTTGTTATGTTATTTTCCTCTTTATAAATGTCCTTACAAAGTGCACGTGCAGACACGTTAACACGTTAAAGCAACAGTTATGTCCAATGAGGGGGAGCTTTTTGGAAGAACGGCTGTCATGCAAAAAGGAAGACAGCGCCTGAGATCGGCCTTGATAGTCTTTTGGAGTGTGCAAAGCTGAGTGTTTGAGGAGCTTTTGTGCCTGATCCCCAGAGCAAAGAGGGCTTTGACGAGAGTGGCAGTTCCGCAGCTTTGAGGAGCTTTTGTGCCGGATTGCGTCAGAGAGCTGCCAACATGCCAAACTCTGCACTGGGACTCTTGCACGGCTTGTCTCCGGGTTTGAAAGAGACCTCTCGGCATTGTTTGGATTTCCCTGTACTGTATTCTTCTTGAGTGAATGAATGGGCCCAAAGATAATAATCGTTAAGAAATCTGCATCGCTTGGTTTGTTTGAGGGTGGTATGATTCGGTAGAGGTTAACGGGGTTTATTGCCGATTCATTTTTATTCATTTATTTATTACCTACTGGTTCTTGTTATTGCTTTATGTAAAACTTCTCCCATGACGTTTACTTTGAAATAAATATACCTGGTCTTGGGATTGGATTATGCTTGTTGTGGTGACCTCGTTTGGTGATTTAGGGTAACTTCAGTGTTGTTCGAACAGCCAGCTCAAACTGGCTCAGGCTGTGCAGGTGATCCACAGTTGCTCAGCCAGATTACAAAGGTCGCAAGCACCTATCGGCCACATCATCCAGTTAATTTCGCGGTCCCAATGAGTATTGTAACGTGACAAACAGGTCCGGGAACTTGCCCGGGATTGTGGATTTAGCTGGCGGATGCGGTCGTTTTGATGCGGCATGCGGAACTTGAACCCAGTAACCGGAATGGGCTACAGCTGTTACAATATACTTGAACCCTGTAGAACACAAATCGATTTTTTTGCAATTGCAAAACCCTTCCATTCAGCAGTACTTGGACAAAATATTGCAACATTTTATATCATCACAACCAATCAAATTTGCCACTCATAGACACCGCACATGTCCTTGTTTCTCAAGATTGTGCGAGGTAAGGTGTTTTTTTATGAACTCTCCAGTTTGCTTGGGCGAAGTGTTAATGCCTGAAATGGCAGATTGTCCTTGCTTCCCATGGCGGTTAGCATACTTAGATCAACGTTCTGTCGATTACATCCATTTTTCGACTTGTCCACCGATGTAGAACGACATTAGCCTTTATGATTCCGACTAGTTTTGCATTCTTGTGTTAATCCCCCTAATATACAAAAATCAAACTGATCTAAATGACACTTCACAACAGTGCATCTTACACAAGTCTCTAATGTTCGATTATGCTGCTTAAATGGTCCAAATTACATGGATTTATGACAGTGGTCCCCAACCTTTTGATCCCACGGGCCTAATTCACTACTCCCAAGGATGTTGGGAGCCAGAAAAAAATTGATGCATTTTATTGAGAAACTTGATACTGTCACACAACGTTTGTGTTGAGAAATCGATACAACGTTTGGGGTTTATTGAAGTATTGTTTTTTTAATTAATACATTTTATATGTATTCGATCGATCGATTGTTCATGCACTGTAATTCTGAACAAATTTCCGTTCGGGTTGTAATTAATTTTAAATACTGCCGCAAGATGCCGGAAGGTAAAAATCAAATTGATTTGATTCCTCCCGGCGGTAAGCGGCAGTGGCCGACAGTGGCATTGTGTAAAGCTTTTCAGGTCACGGCGCCGGCCGGCAGTGGTATTGTGTAAACCCCTTTAAAATTGCTACATGGAAATGCGTTTTGATTGGAAAGTCCTCGCGGGCTGCAGTATCGGGCTCCGCGGGCCGCAGGTTGGGGACCAATGATTTATGAGTTCCATTTCAAGAAACATCAATATCGGAGGAGGTCATTCGGCCCATCAAGTCTGTGAAATGGTTGTCAAGCTTTGGTTGTTTTCTATCCTTTTGAATGTTAATTCTCAAGCAAGGAAGCAGTATGGACCATTTTGAAGTCCTTTTTTTTTTAAACCATTTTAAAGTTTATTTTTAACCTCCTTGTTTTACCTGTACGTTGAACCGCTGACCTCCCAGACCTCCCTCCAGTCTGGTTAGTCGATGTAATTCAACAATTATACATTTTGTTACCAATTATGTATTGCAATAGTTTTGGGTGTCCATACTGACCACGATGTGACGAACGTCGCCTCCACATAATTCCGAGAAGACAGCATGTTTTTAAGAGACCATGATTGCCAGTAGCCCCAGAATTCCCTGCTGGGTCCCACATCCAAAGTTGTATGGCCATACAAAAAGCTCGAGTACGAGCGTGTACCGTGCCGACAATTAACGAAACTAATCTTACCTAGTTGGCTGAGCAGGACCATTAGTTACATAACCGTTTCTAGCACTTACCAAACCCAATTAACCTTTGGTTATCCTTTGCTGAAATCAGAACCAACACGATAAATCAGGACACAGTTTCTTAAGGAAATGACTTTTCATAGCAGTAATCAGAAAATGACATATATTTATAAGATAGAACAATGGCACGTCTATTACAAGTATTTTCAGCATCTATACATTCCTCTTATTCACAACGTGAAAAACCTGCCCTCGGAACCTTAACAGTAACTTAGCAACTCCACAGTAGTTGGCCACATACATCCGGGAAAGGAGAGATAGGAAAATGGTCAAAAGAGTAGAGAAAGATAAAAGCTGGGGTCATGCACCGTGCCCCTCTACACCTTGTGCCAGCTCAGTGGAGCTGGTGTCAATAGTCCTGCCAATCATCTGGTGTTTGGACCCCTCATGCTCTGCTCGAAATCCCTTCTTGCCATTACCTATGCACTCCCTT
The DNA here is from genome assembly GCF_056783735.1 of Eptatretus burgeri. NCBI lineage: Eukaryota > Metazoa > Chordata > Myxini > Myxiniformes > Myxinidae > Eptatretus > Eptatretus burgeri. The sequence continues at coordinate 12,178,335 of NC_140973.1, read as the reverse complement.
CTGCGCCTGCTCTTATGATGGTTCACAGCATGAACTAAGCTGGGTGTTGGCTTAGTGGTTAGGGTGGCAGCTTGGGATCCTACGGTCCTGAGTTCAAGCCCCGTTCGCCACTGAATTATTACACCAGGAGGTTGACTTAGCCTGTCATCCTTCCGAGGTCGGCAAAATGAGTACCAGTATACTGGTAAGGGGGACACTGCATCAGCAGCATAGCCGCGTCCCAACCAATGATGCAACCAGCAGCCAAAGGCTGCACTCGATAGAGAGAGCATGAACTTGACGTCTGTTTTGGTGGGAAAATGCGGGAGGTGTACGAGGAGAAATGAGGGTTAATGGCCAATGCAGGCGGCACAGCTTATGTTGAGCAGAGCTCGCCGCAAGGTGCAAAGGGACGAGAGGTGTTGAAGGTGTACGAGGAGATAAAGTGTGAGAGAAAGAGAGAAAAGTGAACAAATAAGTGAAAGGAGATCAAAAGCAGAAGGAGAACAAGAAAAAAAGAAGACAGGAAAGAAAAGAAGAAAAGAGTGAAAGCATGGGGGAAAGCCGGTCAGATGAGAGGATATGCACTATTGGAGTTTGCAATAGGTTCGAGATGGGCTGGTGTCTCGGAACGTTCACTGCATTCGGGGTCTCCTCTCCCTCATTTTTGTCGGTGCACTCTTGCCTTTTATTGTATCATTCCCCCTAGCTTGCGCATCCCTCCCTCAGACTTGCCACCCTCCCCCCCATCCCCACCCCTGTCAGGGGTTTGTACTGGCCCCACTCTTTTCAGCACTTGTATGGACTGGATTCTGGGGAGGATGGCAGAGAGATCAAGCTGTGGTGCATCGTTTGGGAATGTCAAGATCTCTGACCCCAATTTTGTCGATGATGCAGCCATCTTTGCGGAGACTCTAGATATCCTTTTGGGGGGCATCGACGTGCTCAATGAGGAGTTGGAGCCACTTGGATTATGGGTTTCTTGGGTCAAAACTAAGATCCAGGCTTTCAATGACATCTTGGATGTCACTATCTTTTTCTTTCCCTGTTTGTGGTGAGGATGTTGATGTCACAGAGAGATTCACTTACCTTGGCAGTGATATTCATGTCTCTGCTAGCTGTGAGCCAGAGGTCGATAGACGTCTGGCTCAGGCTTAGGGAGTCATGGATTCACTGGATCATGAGGTGTGGCACTATCAGTACCTTTGTAGGAGGACGAAAGTCTGAGTCTTCAGATCCTTGGTGCTTCCCGTCTTGCTCTACGGATGTGAGACTTGGACTCTTACCAGAGATCTCCAGCCATTCACCACCACCTCACATCTTCTCCCATCCAAAACCACGATCTTTTCTACCCTCGTTAATCCACCCCAACTCCACCTCCTTCAAATTCCCTGCTTTCCTTCCTGAAAGTCCCTGTCGTGTCCATCTTGTACACATTGTGTTCCCCACCCCATCCCTCTCTCTTCCACAGATCTCCAAATGTCTCTGTTCCCCATTGGTTTTGCCCTTCCCTTTCCCGCCTCTCTTGTCTCCTGCCCCCTTATTCTGCGTTGTGTGTTAGCTCTCATACGAGCCTCGACAATGTTTACAAAAAACAATAAAAAAGATCTGAGATTGAGACTAAATTCCTTTGGTACCAGGTCTCTTCGCAGAATCCTTGGCTATCGCTGGGCAGACGTTGTGTCCAACGAGCAGTTGCTGAGAGAGATTCAAATGATATTTGTTACCAAATAGTGCGTGAGCATCAGCTGCGGCTGTATGGACACATGGCTCGTTTCCTGATGCTGATGCTCTCTCAACAAGGGAGCCTCGTGATTGGAGGACCACATGCCTCGTGGTTGCAGCACATTGATCAGCGTCTCAACTAGATGGAGATGGGCCAGGCATCTGCCTGGGGGATTGTTTTGTATAAGCAAAGACAGCCCACACGAAGGATCTTTTGCTCATCTGCTTTCATCACGTCTCGTGCTCCACAATTGACAGCCCGTTGCTATCACTCTCAGTTCCGCCTCGTCAGTTCTGGTTCATCATGCCAGCTTTAAAATTCATGCAACTCCCAATATCACATATTCCTTTTTTCGTGAAAATAACAACTAATAATGAAACAAGCCGGTAGGCAACATGGGTGGTCGCTACATAATTGCATACTAATCATACAGTTTTTGACGGATCAGGCTGAAAATTTTTGATAAAGAGGTTGATTATAGTGCGCATAAAAGTGCGGAAGCCAATTTTAGAAAAAAAATTGTTTTTCTGATTTTTTCAAAAATTTCAAAGTCCCGTTGCTCGGCAACGGTGGCGTCCATAGCAACGGTGCTCAAAAGCATACAACTAGATCCTGGTATGAATCTACCAGTCAAGTTTCATCAAAATCGGTTGACTCCTCTGGCCTCCAGAGCTGTCCATTACATACATACAGACAGACATACAGACAGACGGAAAACCTGAGAATAACGGTCGTCTAGCGACCCCCAAAAAACCTGAGACTAAGGGTCGTCTAGCGACCACCCAAAAAAACAAAGAACATAGTAAGCATGTAATTGTCATGCATTCATCAGCATTCACGAAACTACCAATACCACAGGGATGGCCAGATGGAGGCCCCTAGAGTCCTAGCAGAACGTGGATGCAGCGACGCGCTGCTCCGGCGCACGCTCCCATACCTGACCTGACCTGACTGCAGCTGGTGCGTAGTATGTCAGAAATGAATGCGGAGAGCGTGTGGAATAGAAAGAAGTACAAATAAGATTGATTTCTCACTATACACTCGCAATGCATATTTGCTCACGTGAGTGCAGTATATACTTATAAGCTGAACAGAATACAAAGATATAACTAACTTTACTCTGTATGTCGGTACTTCGTTTTTCGGGGAATCAAAACTGTCAAAATATACCAATACTGTACATTGAAAAAGTCCAAAAAAAATTTGGTTTGTGTTTTCATGGAGTGTTGTGAGTATCTCATTCGTAGATCTTTATGAATGGTCCTTGTGATTGCCTGGTATTTATTATTGGCCTTAATTCAACAAGTTCGCTACAAAGCTGACGATGTTCCTGTAATAAAAAAACAACTTTTCGTGTCGTATCTTGTCAAACACTTTTTAAAACGAGTACGTCCTCTCCATCCCCTGCTTTTCATCATTGATCAAACTAATACGTTTGTCAAACAAGACTTGAAATGTCAACCTTTTGTCGATGAAATATAGGATACATGAATCAAGACTGACCGCTGCCACGTGGTGTTTTATCTTTTACACACATTTAATGAAAGAGCAAATCTGAATTGGATCTCAACAAACATCAAATTGCCAAACAATACTTATTGGTTTGCATTTTGCTGATTTCCATGTTACCAGATCCACTGTCTGCAACAGTGTCTATAGACCCAACAAGTCATCCATGTCAAGCTTGAACAGAGATTCAGGCCTAAGATTGTCCGATAATGGACTTTAATTGACTTACACGGGTGATACTAACAATCGGTACATTAAGATTGGTGTACGGAATAAAGGGGGAATGCAAAAGGAAATTGTATGAGAGTTGCAAAAATTAAATAAAACGATATTTGGGACCATCTATAATTAATTATTTGTTCGACAAATATGGAGGAATATTTGACATCCCACTCCCCATACATTTCATCTCTTCCTTCCATCTTACTCCCATCTCCTCCCAAACTTCTTTCTTTTCTCTTCCTGCTCCCTATACCTTCCTTTTCTATGTACTATCATCTCCCCTTTCTTCATTTTGTTGATATTTAAAACCCACCCCCGAGAGCAAACAGATATTGACTTGTACACGAACCTGTATATTTCTTTCCCTATGCTAAAGACGCCCGAGGTTTCATAACTCAACTGTGATGACATGTTCCCTGCAAGCAGTCGACCTGATAACACACAAAAAAGTAATTTCTTGTGTGTTCAGGATATCTTTCCCATCGGGAATGAAAACAATTGGCCCTCATCATGCTGAATATTATTGAGACACGAAACACAAACCTTTCTGGAATAATGGTTGTTATTGTGTTGAAAGGCAGTGAAAAGTAAATACTAAACAAGGATATTCTGGGTACAATAAAAGTAACCTGTTTTGCTTCATTTTTTCCCCCACACTCAGCACCCCATCCCAGGACTTGCCAAATTGGTCGCACTATAAAGATTTGTTAAAATCACATCTTTTCATGAAAATGAAAGAATAATCATATTATTTATCCCCTCATCTCCACATTTTCACCAAATAGCCAGTCAGTTATTGAGCACCAGCTCCAAAAAGACTCATTGTCCTTGGTGGTGTAATGGTTTTTGAGTCCACTCTGAGTCTGAGAGGTCGGTGGATTGAACCTCGGCCGAGTCATTCCAAAGACTTCAAAAATGGTACGTGCTACTCCCTTGCTTGAAGCTCAGCATTTGAAAGGATAGAGCATGGACAAACAACTGGAGGTTGGCAACCATTGCACAGGCTACATGTGCCCAATGGCCTGCTCCTATATTCCTTGCAAGGGAACTCATCCATTATGTGAGTGGCGAACCTAAGCTGCAAAGGATTATCACTTAAGAATGATCAGTGAGTAAAGAGCAAGTAGCTGGCAGTTGACAACAAAGTTTTAAAACTTATCCAGTCCATTATTTAATCTGCTCACACTTGCTTGCTATGGATACCAACTTTGTTGTTGAGGAAAGATTAACAGGATAGGGTCACAAGTATTCAAATCATAATAGTGAGAGTAGATATGTATACATATACTGCATATATATATATATATATATATATATATATATATATATATATATATATATATATATATATATATATATATATATATATACAGTAGACTAGGCATAAGTTGTCACCATCGGGACCAAGAAAAAAGTGACGACTTAGACATGTGACGACTTACGCGTATGGGAACATTCATGATGACTGTGGGGTGAAGGATGAAGTCGCGCGTGGCCTGGACACGTACATGTGAGAGGGCGCAACAATCTCTAAGCCGGCTATTGTACCAAAAGGGAAACACAATCCTCGGGGCATAGGTGGGGGTTCATTGGTGAGTTGGAAAGTGATCAAGCAAAGATGGAATTCATGAATCAGTTTATCAAAAGTAAAGATAATGAACAACTGTAAGACAACTCTTATACCATCGGTGATGGTATATGACCATCGACAAATGTGGAATGAATGGGTGTTAGAATTCATTCATTGGAATGAATGTAGAATGAGTTTACATATGGAATGAAAACTCATATACCATCGACAAATTACATGACACACAGTCATCGTGATGACTACCACTCAATACTGATGTGAAAGTGAGTGTGGTGATGTACAAAACAAGCCAAAATAAAACCATGATCGGACTTCAACACTAAGCTCGATCGATCCTTTACTCCTTTGCCAGAGACTGCATTGTGCAGCTTGTCTACCTCTTCAGATGCATGTTGGACGGCGCGCTGACTGAGCTCAACGTAGCGCAGTTATAAATAGCCCGCGCATCACGATTCCATGAAATCGGGCTTCTCACGAGGCAGCAGTTCCATGTGACGAGTTAGGCGTGGTAATTTACTTGAGTTTCCATTACGCGTGAACGGACAACATCTGACGACTTAGACGAAGTGATGACTTCGACATGATGACTTACAGACTTTATTCAAAGTCTGTAAGTTGATTTAACATGAGATAAATTCGGGACTTTTTGACGCTGCCGACTTACGCCAAGTCTACTGTATATGTATATATATAATATATATATATATATATATATATATATATATATATATGTACTAGCGATACCCGTGCACATGCAGCGATAGCAGTACAACATAGCTGGTAGCAGACGACAGACCGTACACGGGGAATGACAAAAATATGCATTGTGCAAAATGCAAGTGGTAATATGGAACGCCAAGACTTCCGAAACATTGTCGGCATGTCCGCTAAGTGCCACAGCAATTTCATAGGGATCGTGTGACGGCGAGCCGAGTTTTTAGTGTGCAAGCTTGGTATTATAATAGAGATATATATGAAGACCACAAGGGGAAAACCAGAGATGTCACTTTTTATAATTTTCAGGTTTATTGCACCTGCCAATAGTTGGCAACATAAGGTTTCCTCTCACAATATTACTTTAACAAATAACCAAGGGTGTCACAAAATTTATATGGTATAAAGTTTAGCCGTGCAATGAAAAAACAAGTGTTGTCAAAGCTGGACAAGTAGAAATCCAGAGTTGTCAGTACTTTACTCCTGGTTATCTCCCTTTCATTCATGTTAACTGTTCCACCATAATATTCAGAGTTGAGAAACTAAAAAATGAAAGGTTGTTAAACTTTCACAGCATAAACTCTGAGCACTACAATGGCCTATTTGGTTATATCATGGGCTCCGTAGTTGGTGCATATCGTGGTTCAAGCCTGGTCAAACCTTTATTGTGACTTTTATGGGACCCATGCTGTGGCTTAATGGTTAGCGCGTCTGAGTACCCATCCTCATTCGATGTACCCACCGCCCAATCAACCTGCTTAGGTATATGAGGGAGTCACATGAGGTGACTTCGGCTATCGTGGGGGTGGTTTATCCTTGATTTCTTCCTGGTTTTCCATCATATTAAGTAGTACGGAGTAAGAAATGGACAATCCGTCGTCATATAAGCGAAATACCCTTGAGTATGACGTTGAACACCAATCAAACAAAAAAACAATGACCGTTTAATGTTGAAAAAAATAATCTGTGATCACCAAAGTCATGTAATGTATGCTGATAACCAACAAGCATGAATTTGCTACACATCCTGGGTTAAAATTGCATGGCAATTATTAAACAAGGGAATAACCAGTGATGTCAGTTTGCAACATTGATTCGTTCTTTGCTCTTAAATGAAAATGAATGAAATGAAATATTTCTTAAATATTTTAAATGAAATAACACAGAAGCTTGGCAAATGCTACATGCTTAATTTGATCGGCTAATGATCACTCTTCCTTTTACTGGAAAAGAAATCTATATGACAGTTATTAAACAATCCACCAAATTCTTGAAACTTTGTTTTTCAGTTTCTTCAAAATTGACTTATCCTGACATCTCTGGTTTTCCCCCTTGTGGTCTTCATATCTTCTTCTTCTTCTTTCGGCTGCTCCCGTTAGGGGTCGCCACAGCGGATCATCCGTATGATCTGCATAGTGATTTGGCACATGTTTTACGCCGGATGCCCTTCCTGACGCAACCATGGTCGCCTCTTATGACACAGGGATATAACCCCCTTGTGGTCTTCATATATATATATATATATATATATATATATATATATATATATATATATATATATATATATATATATATATATATATATGTATACATATTGTATATATGTCACTCTCCAGCTCACACTCACTCTCCAGCCCAACCACCGTCAACCAACTTGTAACCACTCAAGTACTCCAGATCTCTCAGCGCCAATGCCAACGACAACGACAAATGAGTCTGCTCGGGGATATATCTCCTCCCACACGGGGAGGGGCCTTGGCGAGAATCATCTTGCTGTCTATCCCTCATTAGCCTACGGCCGCACCCTACCGGGGCGGAGCCGTGGCCCTGTTCGGAGACCCCATATTCTCCACGTGGCCACGTGGCCTCGCTCGTGCAGAGCAAGAGGGTCTGCCCTGAAAGGCCCACTGTACAAAAACTATCGTTTGTGGAACCCGAGGACTAGAACCGCGAGGCCCCCCTCTCGGCAAGTCAAGGTACAAGCAGCCAGCGGGTGGTGATGGAGCGTGATGGGGAGGTTTGGGATGGCTCGTTGGATGTAAAACTTAACTAAAGACGTCACAACGCACACAGTTAATCCTCCCGCTAAACAAAAGGATGGGGTCCTGACTGCGCACGTACTTACCGGCATAACTAACTTTGAGACCTGAATGTTGAGTGCGCATGGTTTCCAGATTCGTAACTATATATATATATATATATATATATATATATATATATATATATATATATATATATATATATATATATATATATATATATATTTATACATATATCAGTTCTCTTCAACAAAATCCATCAATTTTCTGATGTTAAAATATACTTCTTGGTTTTTCTTGTGAACAGGGGTGAAAACATAACTTCCATCTATTTTCGATGGGGGAGGTAATAAAGCAAACTTTATAGCACTATTACAGTTTGCTGTCATGCGACCAAAATATGTGGCATTTTACATTTCTTAAAATCCATATACAGATTATTTTGTTTTTTTAAACCATCATTAAGCTCATGTCTCAAGAAGGTTGAAACTAGAAGGGTCCAATTGCTGCATCAAATTGGCCCAACACATCAAAGAGCGCAGTTCTTAAAATCCCCATCCACCCAAGTCTCTGAAATGTCAGATTACAAGTCACGTGCCATCAATCCGAACCAGCATGCAAGGTAAAAAGAGAAAAGAAAAGATTTATTTCCGGAAATGTCACTTGGTTGCTTTTGGCGCAACGAGCTTGGCATTCCAAGACGAAGTCCTTTTTCACTGGAAAAACGATTCTGATCCAGTGTGGCAGCTTACTGAAATAGCCCACTTGCCATCAAAGCAAAACGTATCTGCTGCTGCTGAAGGCAAATGAAATCTCACACAAACGGTGCCTAATCTACTTGTACCATATGCATGGCGGGTGGACAATTTGGACGTCTCACGATGTACTTCATAAATCACAGTAAGTATTTGCAATAGTCAGAACAAGTCGTCTCACAATCAGGAAAGAAATATAAGTAACCACGCAACCACAATTTGGGGCTGTCTGACAAAGTGGTTAACCATGAAGAATACTGGAACATGGCCTTTTCTTCTTGGATTAGCGAACAATTTGAAAAATGATGTGGGCAGATATAGTTCTCCCAGGGACAACTTCTGTTGCCTTCAGTTGAACCCCTTTGGTTCATTTCCATCAGTATTCCTTTCTCAGATGAACTCAGCCATCTTTGGGTTCATATGGGATTTCAATAAAATGACTTGGATTTTACATGAGGCCTGACTTCTCTAATGAAAAAATTATTTCGCAAGCTCACAACTAGATAAATAATGCAAGTGATAAAACTGTTGTATACTGTAGTAAGTGTTCACGACTCATGATTGTCATTTTTCACCGATGATAGCTCGCCTATGCCTGAAAGAGTACTTTATACATTCCAAATGAGGCGGTTACGAGCAGATATGATAGAGATGTTTAAGATAATGAAAGGTATAGACAAAATAAGTGCAGAAGAGTTTTATTTTTTTAGCAGAGTAGACAGTGATAGGACCAGGGGCCATAGCCTGAGAGTAAAGAAGAGGAGAGTTAAGACAGTAGTAAGGCAGCAGGGGTCTTTTACTCAAAGAGTAATTAATGCATGGAATGGCCTCCCTGGAAAGGTAGTGGCAGCAGAAACAGTATATAAGTTTAAATTGGAATCAGATAGGTACCTGGAAGTGTTGGGGATAGATGCGTACATGGAAATTGGCAGGACTGGTCTGCATGACTGATTCGTGGATGGGTGATTGTAAACATGTGTCGTTACAGGGATGTCTGTGAGAGGGTTTCGTTAAAAAGGTGAATGTGCTGTTGATGTTTGTTCACTCCTCAACCCATCACTCTTTTCACCCCCTCCCCCATCCCCACCCCCAATAAAATACAATACCCTGATGATGTCCCCTGTGCCTGCCCTATTGTCCTCAACATTGCCCTTCTGTCCTACTGTTCTCTTCCCGATTCCTCCTTTCCCTTCCAGTGTAAATGAGTAGATGAACTGATACAGTAGATTAACTGACAAATAATTAGAAGGGCACTTGGTTGAGCGTGTGCCTCCACCATGTAATGCCTGATCCACAAGAACATATCAGGCCCAATAGATTTTTGAAATATCATGCAATACAGGACAATATCGTTTTTGGCCTGATCTCTCAATTGTGAAGAATCACATTAATAATCAAATAATTCTCGTTTCCAGATGCGGATTCGGATCTTCACCAAAATCGAATCAATTTATCGTGGTCAAGCACTCAACGTGTCCAGCAAGATTCATCTGAATCCATCAACAACTTTTTGAGATATCCTGCACACAAACAAACAGACAAATAAACCAATGTCACCCGCAGGGTGACCCGTATCTTGCCAAAAGGTGACCACGTGTGACTTCTTTGAGGTCACACTGAGGTGAGCAGAGCTGCTATCCACCAGGAGCGACTCCTTGAGGAATATCTGCCTACGAGAGATTCCGATGAGAATCGTTCTACAGAGTAACCATGAAAAATATGCTTTTGCCTCATAACATCACCAAATGACGTCATAATGTCTCAAGCTTGACATATCTAGAAAGCACTCATCGAGGTGTTCAATTTGAGGTACTTCACGATATGGTTCCTAAAACTTGAAAATTTGACCTTGGGGTCAAATATGTTTGACCTCAGGTGCTAACCATGAAGGTCAAGGCCAATCGCCACCAAAAATTAATCAGCTGAGCGCCAGACCATGAACTATATTCCCATGAAGTTTGAAGATGATCTGATCAAAATTACTCAAAAAATAAGGGTTTCGTCGACTCCCCTGATTTGTGACAGTGACCTTGACCTTTGACCTTGACCTTCAAAATTTTGTGCACTGAAAGGAACCTCTATAGGCCTCTGATATGCGAAGTTACAAAAATTTCCGATGATAACTGTGCTCTGCAGAATTTTTTATACGTGATTACAGACAAACATGTCTTCATGATGGGTGATTGTAAACATGTGTCGTTACAGGGATGTCTGTGAGAGGGTTTCGTCTGTGAGACGTCTGTGAGAGAGATCACCCATCTTCATTTCATTTTATACATGAAATCCTTCCTCTTCTCCAATGGCTTGATTTCCAATCATCAATTTGGTTTCAGACCAGGTCACTCTACCCTGGATATGCTGCTACTGCTCTCCCATCAATGGATGGAGGTCCTCAATGCCAGACAGGAAATCCGAGCCGTATCCCTGGACATATCACGTGCTTTTGACACAGTCTGGCAACCTGCCCTACTCACCAAACTCTCTTCCCATGGTATTCAAGGCCATCTCCACTCATGGCTCGCAGACTTCCTCTCCTGTCGCAGTCAACGTGTGGCCCTAAATGGAGTTCTTTCATCCCCTCTTCCTGTGCAGGCTGGAGTTCCTCAAGGTAGCGTTCTGGGCCCTGTTCTTTTTCTGGTTTTCATCAATGATCTCTCGGACTCTCTGGAAAATCCTCTATTTCTCTTTGCCGATGACTCCACCCTCTGCCGTACCATCTGTCATCCCTCAGACCGGCAAGCAGCAGCTTCTTCGCTCACTGCAGATCTGGATAAAATCACAAACTGGTCCAACACGTGGAACATGTCTTTCAATCCACACAAATCTCACACTCTCACTATGTCTCTTCGAAAGGACCGTTTACAAAACCCCCCCCCCATCCACTTTCTCAACAATCCTCTGGAAGAAGTCTTTTCTTTCAAGCTTCTGGGTCTCACTATCTGCCATGACCTTTCCTGGGAAAGTCACATTTCCAACCTCGCCTCAAAAGCCAGTCGCCGACTGGGAATCCTCCGTCGTGCAAAGTCCTTCCTCGGCCCTCTTGAGCTCCTGACTACTTACAAAGCTTTTGTCCGTAGCCTGATGGAGTACTGCTCTCCCCTCTGGGCTGGTGCTCCTGCCTCCCACCTTTCTCGACTTCACGCTGTCGAAACCAGGGCTTTTAAGATCATCGGCATCTCCCGCAATGAAGCTGAGTCTTTGGGCCTCTCACTCAATCACCGCAGGTTGGTCGGTGGTCTTTCTGTCTTCTACCGACTCCTCTCCAGCCTTGCCCCCCTGCTCTCTCTGCGATTTGTCCCAACCACATTTCCACAGGGCGCTCAAGGTCCGCCAACAACCCCTTCTGGTAAAACTACCAAAATCACGAATCACTGCTCATCTTCACTCTTTCATTCCTCTTTTTCCCGCCTTTGGAATAAACTTCCTCACTCTATTCTTTCCCATTCTTCCCTCCAGGCTTTCAAAACAGCTGTTCACCACCACCTCTTATCTTCCCCCATCCAAATCCTCGATCTTTTCTACCCCCGATAATCCACCCAAGCCCACTTCCTTCAATTCTCCTGCTTTCCTTCCTGAAAGTCCCTGTAATGTCCATCTTCTCCTCGCCATGTTCCCCGTCCCATCCCCATCCCTCTCCCTTCCACAGTTCACCTGTGTCTGTTCCCCAATGTTTTGTCCCTTCCACTCCCACCCCTCTTGTCTCATGCCTCCTTGCTGTGAGTTGTGTGTTAGCTCTCATACGAGCCTCGACCAAGGTATACAAAAAAAAAAAAAAAACAACAACAACAACAAAAAAAAAACATACAAGCTGACTAACATATCTTGCAAAAACCTCGTTTTGGCAAGATAACAAGAAGAAGACATTGTGCAGAGCACGATACTTGCAAAATCCATAAAACAAATTTGACCTCAAAAATAATTGGTGCTTGAATTCAATGAGCAAATATGCAACTCCTCTTCAAATTTCAAGTCAATCAGATGAAAATTGAAAATTTTAGGAATTCAGCCTATGTTGTCCTTCTGGCCAAGTGAACCTCCAAAATAATTGGCTGGTTGAATTTCATGACCTGAAATATATATGTATATATCCTCTTCAAATTTCGAGTCAATTGAATGAAAATTGAGGATTTTAGAAATAGCACCTTAGTTGTTGACCATGGTCCGATGTTGACCTTTTGTTCGATGTTGACCTCAAAAATAATTGGCTGGTTGAATTCAATGACCTGAAATATAAATCCTCTTCAAATTTCAAGTCAATTGAATGAAAATTGAGGATTTTAGAAATACCACCTTAGTTGTTGACCATGGGCAGATGTTGACCTTTTGTTCGACGTTGACCTCAAAAATAATTGGCTCGTTGAATTCAATGACCTGAATATATAAATCCTCTTCAAATTTCAAGTCAATTGAATGAAAATTGAGGATTTTAGAAATCTCACCTAAGTTGTTGAGCTTTGGCCTATGTTGAGCTTTGGCCTATGTTGACCTTTTGGTCTACGTTAACCTAAAAAAATAATTGGCTGGTTGAATTCATTGACCTGAAATATAAATCCTCTTCAAATTTCAAGTCAATCGGATGAAAATTGACAATTTTCGAAATTCGGCCTATGTTGACCTATTGGCCTTTGTTGACATTTTGACCTTTGTTGACATTTTGACCTTTTGACCTAAAAAAAAAACAAAAAAAACAACAGGCTTCTTCCTTATGACAAACTCCACCATGTGATGAAGTTTCGTGAAGATCGGTTTGAAATTGTGATCTGTCGGCGACAAACAGAATAACAAAATCGACTAACCAATGTACTGTACTTGAAAAATCTTCGATTTTGTAAGAAACAAACAAACAGAGAGAAAGGGGTGAAAACATAACCTCCTTCACCTTCACTGGCGGAGGTAATAAATGTGGGGTTGATATAGCACAGGCATGAAGGGCCAAATGATCTACTCCTATGGTCAAGTTCTTTCCATATCCTTGTATATTTCTACCTGGAGGAGTCCAGGGTATGTGATAAGGAAAGCAGTTGCAGTGCAGACATGGATCCAGAATTTTAAAATGAAGGAAGAGATATGGGGGTGGGGAGGGGGTTGAGGGAGTGGGGGTTGGGGGTGGAGTTGAGTAGATGTCCTCGTTTTCTAAGAGTTGTTGATAAATACATTGCCAGCACCACATGTCTGTAATCTCCACTTATAAACACGTTGAAATAATTGGAAGGAAGAAGGAATAATTGTAGATTCCAGATATAGTAATGTATTTTACTTTTTCCAAAAGACACGCGGTGATCCCTTCGCCCCCCCCCCAACCCACCCACAAATCCACTACTCCCAGATCCGCCTCTGCAACACTGCTGTACAAGCAACAAATATCCCGCATTTGGCACAGACATCTCAAAACATCTGGAAAGGATTCAACCTCTCCACTTTTAGTGTCAGAAATCATCCAAAACATAACTCTCTAACGAATGAATGAATGAATAAAATGAGGATATTTCACACACAGAGTCAGCATGTGGAATCGTCTGCCAGGAGGAGCAAATGCAGAAACAGTGGAACGATAATTGAAAAGGTGCCGAGAAAGTTACATCATGGGGGGCTCAGGGAATCGCCATGAGCAAATGCATATTGGACCGGGATTCAATGAGGAATTTGGTCCGCCGGTTGTATCATGACCGAGGCACGCCTGTGCCACTGACGCAGTGCCTCTGCAGATTATAGGAGAGGAATTTAGCTGGAGTGTTGTCACATAATGTTGTCACATCTACTCTTTGAAATAGTAAGTAAAACACTTGAACGTCTGCCAGTAAAAATTTACAATGCTAATAGAGGAATCCCAGGCTAAACATCCATTGGAGGATCGGGTGGGCCTGCTGTTGGCTTAAGATTCTTGGCCCCTGTCGGGTCGTTGAATTGATACCAGGTGGGGTTGACTCTGCCTGTCATCCTTCTGAGGAGTGGTGAAGTCGTATCCTGTGTTGGAGTGGCGACCCGTCCAGGATTGTGTCCAATAGCCTAGGAGACTGCTTAGGCAGCACCAACGCTCTGCACAGAGTATGGTCCCAATGGATGGATGGTAAGAGTGGCTATCACATCAGTGGCACAGCCGTACCCTCAGCCAATGATGCTACCCACAGCCTTCTGCTGCCCACAAATGAGGAGGAGGAGGAGGAAGAATGGGGTGAACAGAATAATCCCTGTGAAGGAACAATTTATAGTATAATTTATAGTTAGGTCAGAAATCGAACCCAGACGAGAGAACTCAAAGGTGAGCGCACTACCGACTGTGTACACCATCTTATCGGATACTAAGGGAATATAAAACGACATATACCAATAGGATGTAAAAGCAGGTAAGACTGTTAGATTACAATACTTTATCAAGGTTTTCCTTATATCGGTTCATGTCACGTTATCTGCTGGTTGTGATGCTTATCAATTTGATTATAGATATGGGGTAAACAATCAACCTAATTTGTTGCACAATCAATATCCCATTTATATTCAATTATATACCTCAATGCGTCAAATATAAGCTGCTATTTTGTATCTCCTTTCTGACTATCGATAATCTAAAGATGTTGTAGATTTTTCTGAATTTTGGAATTCCTTTCTGTACTTTGATAATATTTTTGTGAGCATGGTCCCTGCATCTTGCCATTGTTGAGAATATAACCACATTGTCACATGACTACTGAAAGCTATACACTGCACTTTAGCCCCATCTAGTGATATATCTTCTGCACAAAATCTAAGCTCATGAAAAAGCCAAAATGATGGAGGATAAAGGCAGTGGGGCCACAGTTGGACACAACAATGGAATAAACGAACAGGAAAAAAAAAACGAAGAGAAAGAGGAGGGAAGGAAACACAGTAGCCTGCAAGTAAGCGGATTGGGATATGTAGGGTTAATGGGATTAGAAAATATAGAATGTGGAAGAACATGAGATGATGGTTCAGCAGTTGTTGAATCCCTGGAGGGAGGAGTGGGATTGAGCAGTCTCTTAAAGGCAGTTCCAGAAATAGGGGGGAAAGAGAAACAAAAGAGGTGTCCAATTAGCCTGAATTTAAGGAGTTTAACCAGGAAATGTGGGGGGGGGGGGGGGTAGGGGCTTACTGGAAGAACACATACATTTTTGGAGGAGCTGATATGATTGGAGGGTTAAGGGAGCAGAGAAAGTACGACAAGAGGAGAAAAGGCCACCAACCTGTTTGTTTGGTGAGTGGAACGGACCTTGTGCTTTTGACCTTGTTGTGAGTGATGCCAACAATGTGAAGAGCTTTAGATTTCACAGATTCTGGGAGAAACAGATGTGATGCTGGGGTGCCAACCCATAGGAATGAGCAGGATGCCACAAAACTACAGACACAGGCCTTCCACGCTATGAGAAAGTTCTCCTTTTCCAATGTTTGACTTGGATGCCGAGTCGGTGTTTGGCTTTAGAGGCCTGCTTTGCTCTATGGTTGACCCAAGACAGTACATGACTGATGGAGATATCTATTAGTTCAAGAGGCTGAACCAATGCCAATAGGTGACCATGGAAATGGATAGGTGGCTTCACTTGACCATCTTTCTGGAGAGACAGGGTGAGACGTTCCAGGATGGAAAAAATATTACATTTGTCAGACCAGTACAGTACAGTACAATAAATTCCAGATCAACATAGAACAATGCCCGTCAGTGGGATGGGGGTACCAATAACAGGGCAGAGTGATCTGACAAAAAGGAAGAGAGGGGTTTTTTTTCCAGAATATCAGAGAGGTCATCCATTTCCAGGGCAGGAGGAACTATTGTGGTAATCTTCACTCCTCTTCTTAATCCATTAACTTTCTCCCCATCCGCTTTGACATTTTCATCTTGAACTACATCTTATTCTTCATCATTTTCAATCTTTCTTTTTCCTCTACATCTTGTTCTTCATCTTTTTCCTTTCTTCATCATACTTTTCTATCCCTCTAGCTCATCTTAGTCTTCTTCATAGCAGTTTCAAGAGCAAGCGGTCACACAGAACTCTCCCATCGCCCGTTTGAAAGAGCAGTTCATGGTTCGGCACGACAGCAAAGCTCTTTGTAGATGCATTTGCGCAAACATTACAATTGCTTACATACGTACACCCACCCACTTTGGCACCAAAGATGTGCTTTTCCAGACGGCCAATAAACCATCTCATGGGATTAATGACAGGGAGGTTAATAACTGGGGATTACTGCAATATGTCCATTATATGACAAACATTACATGAACATCATGGACTATTTTCGTCAACAAGACCCTGCTTCCCACCATGTTATATTGAGTATTTCATTCTCTTTCGAAGAGAACTTTCAATGGGTGTTCCTTCAAGATATACAGACACTTGTAATACTACAACCTTCTTCCACTGCGTGTAGTGATGGTTTAACTTTATGGTGATACATTTCTTCCAAAATACATATTTAATATTCCAATTAATCAGGTCGACAAGACTGGTCAGCTGTTCAGGTACAATCTTCCAGTTCTGGACTCAAGAGATAAATGGCTCAACAACTTTTACAGATAATTTTTACATGTACATTTATACGAACCCATCAAACGTTCATCCTCGTCATTAAGATTTGAACAACTGCGTTTTCACAAAGCTTCAGCAATCGGCTTCAGGCCGTTGTCTGAGTTTGGCACACCTGCTTGGCAGGTAAAAAGAATGCCAAGCTGAAAATTGTAACTTAGAATTATATATAAATATATATATACATATATACTATTAAATTAAAGAAAAAATATATCAACACACACACACACACACACACACACACGCACACACACACGGGGGGGGGGGGGCTGCCAAGCAGGTGCATAATACGTCGGCCATTATAAAGCTTGTCATGTTCATGTAAGAAATTCCTGAGGTTATCCTGAAGACTCAAAAGCTCGGTTGGCCGTCACAGTGTTGGCAATGAGCCCCTCTGGTTGGAGTCCTAGTTTTTTGTCAGAACTTTTTCATATTAGCCCCATGCAAGAATTTATTCATGTTCATTAAAAATAAATAAACATATACATATATAATCACACAAGACCCAACCATAATTGGAGGGAATAACCAATCAGCTCTCACCTAATCAATTACCCCAGGGAGCTAGGATTTTGATGAATTATCCCCCATGCTTTTCCAGCCAAAAAAAAGCTGCATAAAGCAACCAAGAAAAGCTGTACAAGGTAAGCCCTTTGCTGTTTCAAACCCGATGTGGGTTCCTCTACAGCTGCAGAGATTTACAAGTGGCACATACATGAGAATCCCAATACTTCCAGCCACTGAACCGGTTTCATCACTTGTCGGTGAATCATCAGCGACAGGGTAGACAGAAACACGCACCACCAAGTCTCCCAAACATGTACCACATGCAATGCCAATAGCAATTAATAAAGAAATAACAAGACCCAAATTTGGCCCGTTGTTTGTAGAATCAAGTTTTGCAGGTTTTAAAGAGTCAGATGTTATCTGTTACTTGGAGAGTTAGACTTTTGCATTTGCCAGCTTTAATACGACCTCTGGACTGGTTATAAGGAACAATTATCTTTACCCTCTACTTGCCCATATGGCCCGTGCTGTTGAGCGAAGCCAACACAGCAACCCTGGTGAGCTATGAAGAATAACAGGGGTATAAGACAAACAGCTGCCCTGTTGGTCCTTTTACACAGATTAAATGTTGTTTTGATTAACATGGATGTGCATCGCACCTTGTAGGTTGCAAGGCCAACGTTCTAATGCGATGTGACGACGCCTCAAATGAAATTTGCACCTAATGTTGCTGAGACAAGGCACCGACCGAGGAAGGAAGGGGCCGTGGGAAAGTTAATTTAAAGCAGACTGAAACAGTTCCTCCATCAACCCGCCTGTTTCGAATCATGATCTCTGCAAGAACGACACCCTTCTCACCCCGTACCCAACCTCATCCCATGGAAAACTCACAACGTGTAAGCAGAGAATCGAATGCTGTCATTCTCAAGCCAACAGCGGCTTTTCATTGAAACGTTAACCGTTTGTGGCGGCTATGATTAGTTTGAAAACACCTATCCCCCTTGTGTGTATATATAGTGTTAGTTTGCGCTCATTTGCAGTGTTCATTTTTCTGCTCTGCACCCAATCCACCTCCACTTTAACAGATAATAAATACAAATATTCTAAGTTTGCAATATATCTTTCTTTTTTTTTAATACAAAAACAAAATACACAAATGACATCACTTTCATGGTGTTTATGGGTCCACAGATTACCATAAAACACGCATGTGCCTTGAATTTTGGTCATTCTATACAAAAACGAGAACGTCACTCAGTAGAGCAAATACCTCCGCCAGGCTGAACAGTTTACGTTTTGTATCCCACTGATCGGCCAAATCTACATCCGGACCTGAACCAAAATCCAATCGGCTTGTTCTTATCGCCGAACTAACTCATCTGCCAAGTTTAGTCTGAATCCGTCCATCACTTTTTGAAATATCATGCTCATATATCGTTTCTGACCCGAACTCTCAATGGTGAAGAATCACTTTGAAAATTGAAAAAAAAAAATTTCTCCGGATTCTGATGTTCACCAAAATCTAATCAATTCGTCCACGTGACACACCCAACATGTCCAGCAAGTTGCGAACGAATCCATCCATCACTTTTTAAAAAAAATATCCTGCTCGCAAACAAACAAACAAACAAACAAACAGGGGTGAAAACACGTACTCCATATACCTTCAGTGGCGGAGGTAATAACTGCATGATGAAATAAGGGTGCCCCGTGCAAGAAAAGGTGAAGACCCCCCACCTCCAACCAGCATTAAAAAAAAAACCGTTTGCAGATGTCTGATTAGTCCGAGGGGTGGTCCTCCAAGATATGAAGTGGCCACAAACCAAGGCTTGTTTTGTCATCCTGTTACTTTAGTTATTTATTTATTTATTTATTTTGAAGTTCTAAACCAGTTGAAATTCAGGTGCAAGTGTAAGTTACACCCAAGAACCTCTTCAATAATAATAATAATAATAATAATAATAATAACACAATAACAATCATTATTTTCTTTTTTTTCATTACCAGAACAGTATCACCACTGATAAATTATTATTCTGGACACCATTCTTTTGGGGCTGCCTCATTGAAAAATTGAAAGTGAAACTAAGCTCAAATATTTCAAGAACTTAGAATGACCACGTGATACGATCACAGTCGATTTGTCACTTTTTATCCTTAATACAACTCAGCCAGGCAACTCAGCCAGGGCTCACCTTTGTTAAAAGCCTTGTGAAGCAGAAAATGCAATTGAAGTGAGTTTATCCGCAATTACCTCCGCCACCGAAGGCGGATGGAGGTTACGTGTTCATTCTTGTTTGGTTGTTCGTTTCTCTTTGGGCAGGATATTTCAAAAAGTTATGGACAGGTTCAGACTAAACTTGGTGGACATGTTGGGTGGGTGACAAGAACAAGCAAATTCGGTTTTGGTTCGGGTCCGGATTCAGATCGGGCCTATCGGTGAGATATGAAACGAAAACTGTTCAGCCTGGCAGAGGTATGCGCTCTAACGAGTGCCATTCTAGTTTCAGGTTTTGTGATCGTTGTTGTCGAGCCTGCAAAGTTGGCTTTCCGAGACATTCCAGGGACTTTGCTATAATACAGGACCAATGTGTACGTGGACATATGGCGACACTAAACCTGTTTCCATATTTCGAGGACCCAAGATACCCATTTGTTGCACCATGCTGTGCAATTCCATGCATTGACCACACTGATGAAAAGCTTGTGTATGGCTGCTATGCCATGGTATTCCATGGAATGCAAAGCTCGACAATCTGGACTGGTTGTTCCCTGACATCCCATGAAATTGCTTCTCGCACCCTTTGTCGCATCGTGGAGGTTTCATGTGATGAAAGAGTCACGTCTAGCTCAACCGAATAATATGTCACAGGATTTCCTTCTTTTCGGTGATATATTATTGATGGTCAAGGTTTGGTTTAGCCTGCAGTCCTCCACTTCAGGATCACATTCGACAAAGTTGATTTAGGGATGGTTTGGTCAGGCAAAATTGTCCCATTGAAGGTGCCCCTCTCCCAGCCAATTATCATACCTCAATGGAACTCTGTTAACTCCTTCCATTAGTAGATTATACTTTGAAACTAAGCACTGAGTTCCTTATCAGAATTGATCATCATCACAATCATCATGTTCAATGCTCTATACAAAGTGTAGATTCTGCAGTAACAGTTGCTTCACGAGGGTTATGATCCTGGCCAGGTGGCCACGTTGAGTTTGCAGGAAATTGGAATTTGTTCATGGTGCCGACGATAGCTCACCTACTTTTCGCGAAGGACACCGTGGCATCTAACATCCACCAACTCATGCTGGCAGGTGGGATGCCCAGTTTAACGTCCATCTGAGGGATGGCTAGACAGTTTTGAGGTGACTTTGCTTACCTCTAGGCTCTACTGTCAGTCAGATCAGAATTCTTCCCACTGAAATGTGGTGTCCCATGACCTTACTTAGGACAGCGTGAACAATTCATAAAGTTTAAATTGTTGCAGGAAAAAGAAAAGAAAACGAAAAATGAGGAGTTTTTTTGAACAACGAACACAAAGTTAGCAATTGGTGTTGAAACCAAAACGGAATGCTCCCGAACAGACTCTGTGTGATTATAAACATCTTTTAATCTTATTCATCTGCTTGTTGCTGATTCTCCCACTTTCCTGCTCAAAAGTAAACCGGTCTTTTCTTTTTCAGCTCTGCAACATAGCTGAACATTTGTTCAAAAATAAATCCATCTTCTGCACATATCCAGAGATCAAGACAATCAATAACTACAACATCACTCGGTAGAGCACATACCTACACCAGGCTGAACAGTTTACATTTTGTATGTCATTGATAGACCGGATCTGAATTCAGACCTGAACAAAAATCAAATCAGCTTGTTCTCATCACCTACCCAACTCATCCATCAAGTTTCGTCCGAATCCGTCCACAACTTTTTGAGATATCATGCTAGATGTTGGTTTTGGCCCGATCTCTAAATGGTGAAGAATCACTTTTTAAAATTCTCCTATCTGGATCCGGATCTTCACCAAAATCAAATCAATTCGTCATTGTCACAAACCCAACCTGTCCACTAAATTCCACCTGAATCTGTCTGTAACTTTTTTAGATATCCTGCTCACAGACAGGCAAAAAACAAACGGACAAACAGAGAGATGGGCGAAAACATAACCTCCGTCCAACTTCGGTGGTGGAGGTAATGCGTCTGCGATTTCATCTACACTGGTACCACATACGATGGAACTATTTATTTAATAAAGAATTAATACAAATATAAAAGCATTTTAATGAAAATTGCCATGAATCAAAACAGAGTTCAGAATCATTTGTGTACTCTGAAGTTATTTGAGAACTTGTAAGTTCATTTAGTGTGTCCACCGTGTCCTTGGATGAGCAATTCAATCCTTCTCCTGCGGCGTAGAAAGTCAGAAAGTGCATTTTGTCTCATTTCTTCAGAAATAGACTCAAAACTTTCACCAATTCAATCCTTACGTTCAACTGTTTTGCCACCTCATCACAAAACAAGATCTTTCAACAAAAATGTCATCTTGTTTGATCGTCTCCAACGTCTTGAGCAAATAATACGCAAGCAGATTGATCCTACTCAGGAATCTCGTGGAGAATGCGAAACTATGAAGGACGCTTTCTTCTTTCAAAATCCTGTCAAATGGGATCTTTGAGATGTTCAGTTGCAAAAATTCCTGCCGTACCCTGGCCATTTTGGAAGTAAGTGTTCCAGTACGCTGCAAGAACTTTTGTAACTGCCTTCTCATTGTGCATCGTTTCGGCCCGAAGCCGACGTGGTTGAAATGGCAAGCCGTATTCATTGGCATCACAATTCATTTTGTAAATTGTGCTTTTAATCTGTGCTGACTCGTTTCCACCATAACCTCACCTGGAACGGTGCTGATCAATCATTACTGAGTGGGTCTCTTCAAACGACGATGCAATTTCCAAGTACCGCCGTGGATTGAAAGTGGTTATGATTTCATCACCTACCTGTGGAATTAACTGCTAAGGTCTGTAGTTTAAATCTGTGAAGTTCTGTTGAAATGCAATGAGAATCTGTTCAAATTATTTTAAAATCTTATCGGTTCAGTCTTATCTGGGACATGGTGAAAATGTAACGATCATGTTAACTGCCGGGTGGTCATTCACCTCCTACCTGTCTCTTCTGTTTAAACACAAGCAAGGCAACCTGAAAGCTGAAAGTCACACGAGCACAGTTGTGGAGAACTTTTATGCCACCACATGAAATCACATTACACCACCATCGGTTGTGTTCAACCGGTTATTCACATGGACCAACCTTTACACCATCGCATCCTTAAACTGGTTGGAAATATGTAATCTTACAATGAGTGGTATGGTTGCATCACCGTGCTCACATTTTGTTAATTTCTTCAACCTTTGTTACTTATGAATTCAAATCGGTAAAAAAAATAAACATTTTACTTTTAGTAAAGTCTACAAATTACAGAGTGGATCACAAAAATGAGATAAGCATGAGATTGACACAGACCACCATTTCAAACTTGTCACATTTCTATGGCCCTCCCTGCATAAACAGAGAAATGGCACAAAATAGAAATGTTATCTGAAATTCTCAGTAGGCCAACCAGTCATTGAATAATCTCTGTCAAAAGCACTTTTGCAATGCTTTTGTTCATAAGACTAATCCAGTCAAATCTGTCAGTATGGCTTATATAATTTAAGGTAAAGGAATTTAGAATGTATTTGCAGCCCGAGAAGCATTCTCTTGTTGTCAATCACCAAGAAGTCAGGCTACGAGTGGACAATAATGCTTGTTGTAAAAAATAATTTTGGGATTTCAAGTTACAAGAGTTCTCAAAGTGGTCGACCTAAAATATACATGCTCAATTTTTCTTCTTCGTCTTCTCTGTACAATAATCCCAACAGTGAGGGGGCGGCATCAGTGTGACCACTCCTTGGCCTTTTTCACAAGATCTTGGCTATTGCTTGTTCACCTTGACGTCTTGGTTTTCTGGAGGTTTTCTTGGCATATAGGTTTTCTATTATCATCGATTTTCCGAAACCTTGTGAATTCTTGGCTTTTTTCATTGGCTCACCTTGGCATTTATGAAAATGATGAGTGGTCACACTGGTCGGCATGCTCAATTGGTAATATATTGGAAACTAGCAAATACAACCCGTCACTTCGCGAGCAGGAATATGAGGGGGAGGGGGGGGAGAAAGAGGGAGAGGAGGGAGGGGAATGAGAGAGGACGGAAGAAAATTAACGTTTTTAGACAAAAATGCATTTCAAGTGAAATCAAGGCCTGTAATATATCGTCCATTCGGACTCTCTCACGGCTCTATCTTAACTGTAATTCACCTTCTCATTTCATTTTTTGTCGTCGTTAAGATGGTTCAAGTTTCAGCTTCAGTAAAAGGTGAGAGAACAGGACGAACATTGGCGTTTGTACACAAAAATGTATCTGATCAGATGCAATGTGGGAAGGAGGAGCTATCATGAAGTTACCTTTTTATCATTGTTACTTTTTGAAGAAACAAAGGTATATTTTGATTCCAACTCATGCAAAGAAAATGCAGTAATACATGTCGGCGGTCTATTTATTATTACCCACCCAAAGAAGGTACGTTTTTCATAACGCAGAGGAAAGAAAATCATGAAGTGTTTAATAATAAAAAAAACTTGGTTTTCGTTAGAGTTTTCAAGACTGAATTGTGTGCAAATACAGGATTTATAAACAAACGGTATTTCATATGTTCATGGACATGTAATTCACATGTATGATGTGAAATAAATAAACATGAGAAGGAACATTCCCGAGAGATATTTTTTCGTTCTTATTTTACAAGTTATGTACACGTACACACTTTGAAGAAGTTTATTATAAATCTTTAATTTAAACAAGCTCAAATGAGCTAAAATCCTCGTCCTCTTAATGATGACGTCATAAAAACGAATATGACATCATTGTGATGTATCAGGTTTGCGATAAATTATCTGTGCTAATGCCCGGCTTGATTCCCGCAAACAAAATTCAAACAGCTTGCCTAGTTTCGGAGATAATGGTATAGGTGATTTCCATTAGCGGCGATATTATGGAATAAGCAAAGCCGAGAAGCGAACGTAGAATTCTTCGTACAGTCGATGCTGCAATTTCCGGTTACTTCGGCCTGGATTCGGGATCAACGATCAAATAATGTAAATCACGATTAAAAAAATTATTTTTTGATGATGTGGGAGATATCTTTATTAAAATCAGTAGAGGAAATATATACCATGTCTGATATTTGGGTCTTTCATGTCTCCGACGATGCCTTTATCTCTGGGCATGCATCATTCCCCATGACAAAAACTAGAAGCAAAAGGGTCATAGCCGTCGATACGGATTCCAAATTTCCAGGGTATTGTGTTGTTGTTGTTGTTTCCTATTCTCTCATGTGCATGCATTGAGTAAAAAAAAAACCAGAAGGAAAAAAAAAAAACGGAAGCAAAAGGGTCATCGCCGACGACACGGATTCCAAATTGCCAGGGTATTGTGTTGTTGTTGTTGTTGTTGTTGTTGTTGTTTCCTATTCTCTCATGTGCACGCGTTAAGTATGAAGCTCACTATGTATGCTAATATGAAATAGGCAAAGCCGAGAAGCGAACGTAGAATTCATCTTACATTCGACGCTGCAATTTCCGGTTACTTCGGCCTGGATTCGGGATCAGCAATCAAATAATGTAAATCACGATTAAAAATTATTTTTTGATGATGCGGGAGATATATTTATTAAAATCAGTGGAGGAAATATACACCACGTCTGATATTTGGGTCTTTCATGTCTCCGACGATGCCTTTATCTCCCGGCATGCATCATTCCCCATGAAAAAAAACGGGAAGCAAAAGGGTCATAGCCGACGACATGGATTCCAAATTGCCAGGGTATTGTGTTGTTGTTGTTTCCTATTCTGTCATGTGCATGCATTGAGTAAAAAAAAAAAACCGGAAGGAAAAAAAACCCGGAAGCAAAAGGGTCATAGCCAACGACACGGATTCCAAATTGCCAGGGTATTGTGTTGTTGTTGTTGTTGTTGTTGTTGTTGTTGTTTCCTATTCTCTCATGTGCACGCGTTGAGTAAAAAAAAAAACGGAAGCAAAAAAAAAACCGGAAGCAAAAGGGTCATATCCAACGACACGGATTCCAAATTGCCAGGGTATTGTGTTGTTGTTGTTTCCTATTCTCTCATGTGCACGCGTTGAGTAAAAAAAAAACCGGAAGCAAAAAAAAAACCGGAAGCAAAAGGGTCATATCCAACGACACGGATTCCAAATTGCCAGGGTATTGTGTTGTTGTTGTTTCCTATTCTCTCACGTGCACGCGTTGAGTATGAAGCTCACTACATTCGCTAATATGGAATAGGCAAAGCCTAGAAGCGAACGTACAATTCTTCTTACATTCATTTCTTAAATATATCAAATTAAAGTCTTTTTGCAAAACTCATCTGCAAAAATAAATATTACCTCAACATTACCTTCACAACAACAACTACACCACCGAGAACAGGATCTCATCTGAAAAAAAAAAATCCTCAACATTACCTTCACAAGCACAATTACACCGCCGAGAACAGGATCTCATCTAAGAAAAATAAATACTAGAAGCGAACGTAGTATTCTTCTTACATTCACTTCTGACTTCACCTATAACTTGCTATGAAGCTCACACTACGTTCGCTATAAACACGATTGGGTTTGATTTCTATCTTGTGAATGTTTAACGTGTGGGACAGTGTTTAACTCCCTGTTTATCTGTGCAGTCACGCATAGTGAGGACAGAATAACACGAAATATGAGACACAGACTCTGCACATTCCAAAGCACCGTTAACGGTAACCACAAGTGATGTAAGAATGACGGTCCTGTTGCCACGTGGAAGGTGACCAGAGGCTGGATCTCCACTTAATATTATCATTCAGGTTTTGGCTTCTGAGTTCATCCGAGGATAAGGAGCCTGGACCCGGTACGTGACTTTCACTCCGTACCGACATCTTGTGGTTCTTGAAAGTTTAGTATTTATTTAATGGATTGTTTGTGTTTCAGATCCTGTTATGGAGGTGAAGGTCGAGTCCGAGTTTGTCGATGATTCGTTCCCTCGATACGAAGGTTTGAACCAGAAACTCATTCTTCATGTTATCATCAAAATAATAATAACGAGATATTACTAACTAGATATTACTAACTAGATATCTGCGATCACAAAGTGAACACCCTGTCATCCACAAGAGCCTCCATTAGAGGAAATGTCGGTCCGTGAGGTTCTCTCTCAGCGAGGGAACAGTCTATGGACTCCTTAACTCCCTCAGAGAGGGAACCATCCGTGGACTCCTTATCTCCCTCAGAGAGGGAACAGTCTATGGACTCCTTAACTCCCTCAGAGAGGGAACCGTCCGTGGACTCTTTATCTCTCCCAGAGAGGGAACCGTCCATGGACTCCTTATCTCCCTCAAAGAGGGAACCGTCCATGGACTCCTTATCTCCCTCAGAGAGGGAACCGTCCGTGGACTCCTTATCTCCCTCAGAGAGGGAACCGTCCGTGGACTCCTTATCTCCCTCAGAGAGGGAACCGTCCGTGGACTCCTTATCTTCCTCAGAGAGGGAACCGTCCGTGGACTCCTTATCTTCCTCAGAGAGGGAACAGTCTGTGGACTCCTTATCTTCCTCAGAGAGGGAACCGTCCATGGACTCCTTATCTCCCTTGGAGAGGGAACCGTCCATGGACTCCTTATCTCCCTCAGAGAGGGAACCGTCCATGGACTCCTTAGTTCTCGGTTTGGAAAACGGCAGTCGCTGAGAGGAAAGAGTGCTCGTGTGTCGAAGCGAGCAAACGAGAGAGGAAACAAAGCCTTCGTGAAAAGGTTCGGTGTGTTGAAACAGTCACTCTCGAGGCGCGACGTGTTTTGGAAACGAGCGAACGAAGGAGGGACAGTGTGGAATCTGCCGGTACAAAAACAGCAGTCGGCTTTGAGAGGCTGCCTGCACGTGGAGTCGACGATCGACTCGTACGGGGAGGTGACTAACAGGTTCGGCCGGCGTCGGGCCGCGGAACCTCTGACGGTACTTACTCACCTCACGGCTCGACACGTTTGTCGATCCGCCCGCGGAGCTTGGCCCCTCGACTTGGGCCTTGTCTGGAGAACAAACCAGGCCTGGATTTGTATGCTCGACTATGAGAGAGATCGGCTGAGGCCTATCGTCGACCTTACGCGTGGTCAGAGCGCGCGGAGACCACGTGTGGTGCGAAAGGGGCAAAGGGAGGATGAGCTCCATTTTGCCACGCGGCACGTTTGAGCGGGAGTTCGAATCCGTGGATATCCGCCTGTTGCGAGCGACATTTGTGCTTTTGAAACTGTCCTCTCGTCCATGAAACCTCACCAAGTACTCTGTCTTGTCTTGCATGCATGCTGTTTGTCTTTGTCTGCCCGTGTTGTATAAGGCATATTTCGGTAGTGACCCCCTCGAAACCTGTAGACCGTGGTTCCCTAGTTTAGAACGGGTTGAGGATTGTTAATAAACACGTTGTCGTGAATTTTGCTTGTGTTGTGATCCCCGATGTTCCCCAATAAATCTGGTTAATTCATATGAAGTTGCCACTATGGATTAATTCGTGCCGCGTCGAGGAACGCTCCGTTCAATTGGCATATAAAACCAAAATGGTTCCAGACTGGCAGAAAACGCTCGGCATCTGACACAACCAGTCTGTAACCAGGGGTTCTGTTTCCCCAACTGGCAAGGTACAAGGATTACGTTGGTATCGCGATTGAAGGCGTGTGACCCGAGGCCTGTGCTGAGCCGGCCGGCATTATAAACCCCGGAGACAGTGATGGTGAGGGTGGCGCCTCGGACCAGGTGAGAATCCCGCCACCCTGGATCCGCAACAATATCTTCCGGTACCCTTAATTTGGATTCATGCGAGAGAATTAACAGTAAATGACAGTGGGGTAATCCTCGTTTCTGAAATTCGATGACATACACGTACGCAACAACCACGCCAAGCACGTGGCTTTCTGTGATATCAATCAGAAGTTCAGTGAGGTGTTGTTTGAATACTCTGGCCACAACATCTGGTCTATGTTCGATTTTCTGACCTGAAGGTAGGTTGGCCACTAAGTCCGGGTGTTTCGGATTGCATGTGAAGGTCAAGAAAATGTCTGGCTTTCCGAATTTGCCGACTATGGCCATAGCGGACGGATGGACGGACATTTGGTCCGGCTTTATTAGGTCATCTCGGTAGAGATCACCTAAAAACAAGCTCAAATGAGATAAGATCCTCATCCTCTTAATGATTACGTCATAAAAACGAATATGACGTCATTGTGATGTATCAGGTTTGCGATAAATTATCTGTGCTAATGCCCGACTTGATTCCCACAAACAAAATTCAAACAGCTTGCCTAGTTTCGGAGATAATGGTATAGGCGATTTCCATTAGCGGCAATATTATGAGTTCAACTTTTTTTCTAGGAAGAATTTCCAAAATCGGAGATGGTTCCTGCCTGCGCGTGGGCTTTCTGCATATAAATGGCAAGTTTCACGAAAATCCGATGAAAACTCTGGCTTGTGAAACAAAAAAAATGTCAAAAAATAGGAATGACGTCTTAAAAATTGATATGACGTTATAGTGATGTATCATATGTGTGGTAATTCATCTCTGCTAATGCCCCGTTCGATTCCCGCAAACAGAATATAAAAAGCTTGCCTAGTTTCGGAGATAAGTTTTTCGGCGATTTCCATTAGCGGAGATATTTTGACGTCATAACTTTTTTTTCTTGGAGGAATTTTCAAAATCGGAGATGGTTACTGTCTGTGCAGGGTATTTTTACATGTATATGCCAAGTTTCAGGAAGTTTCGATGAAAACTGTAGGCTGTGAAACAAAAAAGTCCACAAGAAGAAGATGAAGAACAACAACGTGAGTAAGACTTAGAGATCCTCCACGAGGATCTAAAAAAAAAAACACGAATACACCCGTGAATACGTGAAGCAAAGGCTGCAAATGCAGAAGCAGGTCATATTTTATCAACCGCAAATATGCAGGGTCCATGAATAGCGAATCCGCAAATAGTGGGGTCCGACAATACATACCTACATAAACATTTAAAAACACAAGGGTATTTGGGATTATCCATTGTTGAAATAAAAAGGCAAAACCAAGCAACAAATAGTAGCATGCACAACTCTACCGAATTTGTCCAACTAAGAAAGAGCAGACTTGACGTTTAATTCGTGATCTCAGGTGTCATTTCACTCGTGATCTCCAGACTTCTTCAAGCCCATATTTCTGACTCAATGGCTCTACTTAGTACATCCATGGATTGATTCCCTTTCTGACAAGGTGGAAATAACTGACATCACCTGTTTGCAAAGACTTTTTGCTTTCTGACACTGGATGGAGCAAAGGGTAGTTGTTGTCTTTCACAGAGGGAAACTAAGGGCTGGAAGTTGCATTTTAGATCTATGTAATAATATACTGCACATCCATACTCACCTACACTGGGGTGTTTAAAAAGCCCTGCGAATGAGATAGAATAGTCAAAGATGTGTCAAAAGGTGTAATGTAATATAACGAAGTGTAATATAATAAAAAATAATATATTGATATGTTTTCTTTAAATTACCGATACCGTACAATACTTGATATTGCAAACAACATCGCCACATCTTGCACCATTGAAATAATCTCATTCGTATACATTTTGAACGTCCCTCATGTATGTGTATACCAGGCGTAGTGGCTTGCGCCTGTAATCCGGCTACTCGGAGGCTTGGGTTGGAGGATCGCTTGAGGATGGGAGCTCTGCACTGGGCCGCGCTATGAGAGTGTGTAGGGCAGCCCAGGATCATGGTGAAACCCAATCCTTATCCCTGTGTCGTAAGAGGCGACCAGGGTTGCGTCAGTATGGGCATCCAGTGTAAAAGCGATGCCAAATCAGTATGCAGATCATAACGGATTATCTGCTGTGGCGACCCCTAACGGGAGCAGCCGAAAGACAAACATATATATATATATATATATATATATATATATATATATATATATATATATATATATATATATATATATATATATATATATTGTTGGGGTTCTCCGAACCGCATGCATCCAAGAGGTAGTGGTCCCAAGACAGTTATCCCATTAATATACGTGTAGATAGTCCCTTCCCTTTTGGGGCATTCCATGTCAAGTGTGCACACCCTCCCGACACTAATACCTCATTTTCTCCCCATATGTTGGTCATTTATTCACTTGGGTGAAAAAACTCAAAATACCAACTTTTAGACCTGTGGGCCCATCGAGGCCCATTTTAGGGGCCCCCCAAATTTGGGTTCCCTCGGCTGCCCCACAATTTTCCAGAGGCCATATCACAGGTTGTAGTGGTCCGATTTGGCTGATCTTGGTGTCAAAATGCTCGTAAAAGCAAGATCTTTCGAATCGCGTTAAGTAAAATCACTCCAAAACAGTAATTCAAAAAGTTATAGTTTGGGGCACCCTTTGACCTTGGGCCCCAGCTCCCCAGCCAAACTGATGGTCCCGATTTTTTCGTGTGAGCATACCCCTTCATATACTCCAACACCTCAGCATAAATGAAAATGGGATCTCAATGGGTTCAAGTGTGATGATGGTTTTATTGTTAGGGGACTCGGATGCTGGATGGTGACACAATACGCCACAATACATCGCACAATATTTGAACACAATATTTCCAACACACTATATCAGTATATTGTACATACATTTTCCACATGCACATGCAGGAACTGGAAGCGATACTAGTATGAGTAAGAGTTTTTCCTGGCATATTATAGTCAAGATTTTTTGCCAACCAATGTTTTATTAACCTCTGCAATCGAAGATGGATGGAGGTTACTGTTTTCACCCCGTCTGTTTGTTACTTACGAAATCTAAAGATTTCGTAAGTATATTGATCACTTCCGTTTCTGTTTGTTTGTTACTTAGAAATCTAAAGATTTCGTAAGTATATTGATGACTTCCGTTTGTTACTTACGGAATCTTTAGATTTCGTAAGTATATTGATGCCTTCCGTTTCTGTTTGTTTGTTACTTAGAAATCTAAAGATTTCGTAAGTATATTGATGACTTCCGTTTGTTACTTACGAAATCTTTAGATTTCGTAAGTATATTGATGCCTTCCGTTTCTGTTTGTTACTTACGAAATCAAAAGATTTCGTAAGAATATTGATGCCTTCCGTTTCTGTTTGTTTGTTAGTTAGTTTGTTTGTTTGTTTGTAGGCACGATAACTCGAGAACGGAAGAAGCTACCAATGTCAAATTACACCACGTATTCAGGAGGGTGATGGCTAGTGCTGATTAGATTTTGGTCAAAATCGGTCAAAGGTCAAGGTCACAGCAAGGTCAAATATTCGATTTTTGATGGTTTGGTACAGATAACTCGAGAACGGAAGAAGCTTCCAATGTCAAATTACACCACATGATTCAGGAGGGTGGTGGCGAGCGCTGATTGGTCCAAATTTTGGTCCAAATCGGTCAAAGGTCAAGGTCACAGTGAGGTCAAACATAATTCCGTAAATTAATGTGGAGAAATGGAGTATTTTTGCTTCGCTCGACGTTACGAGTTCGTTTTAACTTCGATTTTAATTTTGTCTTCGGTTTTTGCGATCGCTTAGGACGCTTAAAACTTGGTTGTCAAAATTCTGGTAAAAATCGGATGTTTTGGAGACGTTTTAACATTGTAAAAAAATATTTCACTCAACGCGTCACGGGTCGTCCCATGATGCAGTGCGCTCGAGCAGACGCGTCGTTGAGTTACGTTAAGGTATAATTGCGTGGAGAAATGGAGATTTTTGCTTCGGTCGACGTTACGATTTTTGATGGTTTGGCACAGAATCATCGTAGAAACTTCTGGTTTGCGTCGCTAACTTCTCCAGAGACAGCTTTTATTCGACAAGATCAGAGGTCAAGTTGACGATTTCGTAAGTACCAGTCTATGACTGCTTGTTTGTTTGTTCGTTTGTGAACAGTATTACGGAAAAACTCCTTGACGGATTTCGACGAAACTTGGTGGGGGGGGGGGGGGTTAGGTATGGTCCAAGGATCATGCCCTTAGATTTTGGACTTGGTCCAAAGTCCAATATGTCCGCTATGGCGGCCATTTTGAAAAAATATTTGAATTTTTGTTTTTGTATTTCTACATGTTTTAAGTGATTTCAACCCCCCCCCCCCCAAAAAGAAAATTGTTAGAGAAAAAAAACAAAATTTTGCAACTTTTTTTTTCTAAAAAAATTTCGATTTTTTTTTTTTGGGCATTTCTACATGCGCGTCGATCTAGTTATTTGCATGCATCGATCATGTGTATTGAAAGTCTACTGTACAGAGATCACCTCAGATATCATTACCTCTGCCACCGAAGGTGGACGGAGATGATGTTTTCACCCCTGTTTGTACTGTTTGTCTGTCTGAATCCGTCCATAACCTTTTGAGACACCCTGCTCACAAACAGACGAAACTAGGTGGACAAGTTGGGTAGGTGACAAGAACAAGTCGATTCGATTTTGGTGAAGGCCTGGCTCCAGATCCAGCCAATAAGAGGGATAGAAAACATAAACTGTTTAGCCTGGTGGAGGTATGCGCTCTACTGAGTGCCGTTATAGTTTGACAGCTGTGTTTCTTTTTTACTGATTGTGTAGGTTCTACCTGTAACAGTTTTTGGTTCTACGGAAAGAAGTATATCAGGAATGTCTAAAATGCAGGGATCTTCAATGTCAGGAAAAAAGAAACTATTTGCGGGCCCGTTTGGATGAAGAAAATTCACTTTCACTTCATGAGTGTCCTGAAAGGCTTCCATGATGCAGGCAAGTCACCATTTTCCATCATAGTGCACTGTGACATAACCTGAGAGTTTCCCGTTAAAAGTTGGTGTAGATTTTGAAATAGCTGACTCGATACAGTGTTCCTCACAAAAGCTGAATTCACGTACTTCAAGAGCAGTTTCAGAAATAGGGATGAAAGCATGAAGTTTTTGAGTTCCAGCGATGGTTTTGGCTGTTTTTAACCTTTCTTCCAGATTTCGTTCTTCCTTGTCATATGCCTCTTGGATCCCGTAACCGAACTTCATTTCATTCAAACCATTTTCAGCAAAAGCGAAAAGATCTTTTGGAGAAATAATTTGACTGTCGTAAGGTCTACGCAGGCTCTCACGTGTTGATTCTCGTTTGACTACCTCCCACGCCATCTGAAGGGCCTTTGCCATGACTTGTAGCAAAAAAAATGCCATTCTGCATCAATACCATACTCTGATTTGTGACGACATAAGTTTATGAAGGCTTTGCAATTCTTATATTGGCCAGCGCAACCGTTTGAGAAATAGTACAGTTTCTTTACACTTCCACAGCTAGATTTCAAGTGTTCAATGAACATTCTTTGGAAGAGGTGGACTGAGACAGCGTCGTGAGTATTGCATTCTGATATAATCGTGAACGAATCGTGGTTTAATTTGCCATCGTCTGATGTGAAATAGTAAACCCAGGGGTGAATTGTCGCTTGAGAGCAGTTCCAATGGAATCCTTGGGCCCAATCCTGTACGACAAACGAATAGTTCTCTGAGAAGTCTCCAATAATGACAAATTCTCCTTCACCGATTTCGTCTTTCTTATTTTTCAGAAACTGAGATTGGGCCTTGACAACGAAGTTGAGTCTCACTAATTTCACCGCGTGTTCACAGAATTGATCAATGAATTCTTCCAAAGGCAGGACCATGGAGCTCAGTTCAGATTTGTCTGTGGATGTCCACCGTTTAAACTGAATTTCATCAATATCCTCGAGTTCATAAGCATTCAGTAACTCGGTTTTGAAGTCTTCAATTGATGGGCAACTTTCACAAGTTCTGAAATAACATGCCGGTTGTGCTGGGTTACAAAGTATGCATGCTATCACATGATGATAGCTAGGAAGTTCTGCTATATGTGGCATTTTGGAACCAAACATCATGAGTTTCACATTTTTATGTATCATACATACACATACACTGTGTGTACCACCTGAACCGGCCAGGACACACTCCGAGGGACGGAGCATGGTGAACTTCGCGAATCCAACTTTCAAGCCAGGGTTCTTCTCTTTGAATTTCTGAAACAGTTCCTTGAGATTGTTTAGTACCAGGCGCTTTTGAATTTTATATTTTCCATGTTCATTCCTGACCACCACACAGTCCTTTTTTCCCGGCATTATTCGGCTGATATGACTTCATCACTTCAGTAAAATTTGGTTATGGCGGATTTCACTTCGTCAGGCAATATTTTACCCTGTTTGGGATTTGGAGACGATAGCATACCATTTTCTTTCTCTAAATTTTTGGCTTGCACAGCCATTCTTTGGGAGCAACTGAATTCACTCAGCATCCCTCTGATGCTCATATTCCTAGCAAATATTGTCAGTACACGTATTTGCTCTGAACGGCTCGAAACAACATATTTTTCTTTCCGGCTTTTGATCACCTCTGGCATGCAGTTTTCATCACATTTTGACGCTGTATTTTGTATTTTCTCCGAAGTGCTTGGTCCAGCAACTAGTTCTAATTTCTTTCGCACAGAATCTTCCACTTTACTTCACTTTTCAGGAACGTACCCTGGGTTCCTTTCCTATCTGGGTGTACTGGGCCGGTGTATACCCCGGTTAGAATAGGTGTACCAGATCCCTGTGTCGTAAGAAGCGACCAGGGTTGCGTTGGGAAGGGCATCTGGCGTAAAACCTGTGCCAAATCATTCTGCGGATTATAACAGATGATCCGCTGTGGCGACCTCTAACGGCAGCAGCCGAAAGAAGAAGAAGAAGATATATATATATATATATATATATATATATATATATATATATATATATATATATATATATATATATATATATATATATCTTCTTCTTCTTCCTCTTTCGGCTTGCTCCCGTTAGGGGTCGCCACAGCGGACCAACTGTCTCCATTTCGCTCTATCCTCCACATCTTCCATTGACACTCCAACCACCCGCATGTCCGCCCTCACCGCATCCATGAACCTCTTCTTTGGCCTTCCTCTTCTCCTCCTGCCTGCACTCTCTTTTTCACTTCTCTCCCACACTCTCCGTTACTTTGGACAGTTGATCCCAAGTATTTAAACCAATCTACCTTCCCCACCTCAACTCCTTGCAACTGCACCATACCACCACCCTCCCTCTCATTTACGCACTTGTACTCCGTCTTACTCCTACTGACTAACATTCCCCTTCTCTCCAGTGCGTACCTCCACCTCTCAAGGCTCGATTCAGCCTGCTCCCTACTCTCCCTACAGATCATGATGTCATCATTTTTTGGGCGTGATATCAACCCAAGATATATATATATATATATATATATATATATATATATATATATATATATATATATATATATATATATATATATATATATATATATATATATATATATATATATAGTCCAGAGATGATGATTGTCAATTTCAGACATAAAGTCACCTGCCAGCAGGTGACATCATTGGAACGATGATGGCAAACGTCGCCCAATGTCGAATCAAGAATTAGTGATATGTGGACCCCGAACAATAAAACCATCATCACACTTGAACTCATTGAGATCCCATTTTCATTTATGCTGAGGTGTTGGAGTATATGAAGGAGTATTCTCACAGGAAAAAAATCGGGATCATCGGTTTGGCTGGGGGGCGGGGGCCCAAGGTCAAAGGGCGCCCCAAACTATAACTTTTTGAATTACTGTTTTGGAGTCATTTTACTTGACGTGATTCGAAAGATCTCGCTTTTACGAGCATTTTGATACCGAGATCATCGAAATCGGACCACTACAACCTGTGATATGGCCACTGGAAGATCGTGGGTCAACCAGGGGCGTCCAAATTTGGGGGGGGGGTGGCTAAAATGGGCCCCGATGGGCCTCCAGGTCTGAAAATTGACACAATGTTTTACCGTGGATACAAACACTAGCACAAAAAAGTGAAATCGGAGACGATGTGTCAAAATTTCGCTGAAAAATGTGTACACTTGACATGGAACGCCCCTTTTGTCTCACGGAACAACAGGGGTGTGCATTGCGAAGATCTCATAGCTAGGTTTGCTTACATCATTTCTTCTTCATTTCATTTCTAACGTCATTTCTACTCTTCTTTTCTCATTATTCCTGAGGTAAATCTGAGCCACGTGCGCCCTTCGCTGGGAGATGGGTCCTCAGCGAAGGCCAAGCAGGCATTACGCTGGACAGTGGACACCCCTCCTTAGAAAGCACACTCAGCACGATGCCCACGCTGCACGGAACACGTACCGAGGCCGATAATAGAAAAACAACCCCACGCCACGTTGCGCGGAATGCGAGTGTGCAAGGCACAAGCGGCACGTTCCTTTCAACCCATTTCTACACTAATTATATCGATCGGGTTTCGCCCCGTGCACACGATAGCAGAATCGGGCGAACACGAGCGCTGGCCATGTGCGTAATGGCGGATCGGACCGGAAGATGTTGTATGGAACGTGCTCTCAAAGGCAGACCCGTGCGCCACACACGACACTTTGTTATCGTACACAGCCGGGCACGAATGGGCACATCATACTGTCTGTGCATGGGTTTGCCCTCACATCTTACCTTCTCGCCTCTATGGCTAGTGAAGCTGAAAACAGGCAGAGGCATGTTGTACAGCTCGGGCCACATTGGCGCACATGGAGCGGGCACATTGACCAGCGCTGGTCGGGGTACCCAAGCGGGCATGCGGGACCGATGCTGCCCTCGGCCGACCATCAGGGCATGGCCCGGGGGTTCTTGCAAGGCAAGCCATGACGTGGAGTTCGGTGTGGGAGATTCGTATCATGTCGTGAGGTTAGAGCAAGATATTCTTGCGGCGTAGGGTCATCTTTCCGGAAATGGAATGTTGCAGTTTCTGGCCATCGCAGCCGGGCCGCACAGGGGTCAGGGCCAATCGGAGCGCCCGATTCGGGTGGCGTCACTGAGTTTCGGGGTGGCTCCCCGCCCCGCGCCGCGCGGCCAAAAAGGTCCGAGTGGATCCTTCTTTCGCTGTCCGCTGCCCTGCCTCTCCTTCCGCTCAAGCTGGACCTCGACTCCGCCTTCTATCATCATCACTTCAACTCCGCCTTCTGTCGTAATCACTTCGACTCCGCCTTCTGTCATCATCACTTCAACTCCACCTTCTGTCATCATCGCTGGGCTCCTCCTCCTCTTGTCCACCCACACGACTCTGACTCCACCCTCCCAACTCAAGCCCCCCCTTCAAACCCACGGTCTCGACGCGAGCTGTCCGAAGCAGGAGACGATGCGCCAGCTCTCAAGGGGGGGGGGGTACCACGCCACGGAGCATTCCCCCAAACATATTGGTGGCGCGTTCGGGGACTGTGTATCAATTATACAAAGGTACCAAGAGACCGTAGCCTCAACTCCTCTCCTGTCTTGCTTCAATCCCTCTTCATCGGGTTTTCTGTGTCTGTGTGTGTGTGTGTCCTGGCGCCTGTCTATGTAAGTAAGCCTGCAGAAGATTGTCATTAGTATTTTTGGGTTAGGTCTGCTCTGCATCCGCTTTTATAAGTTGCTTGTTTATTGCTGCACCACACTTCCCTCCACTATCTCTGCACAACACACCCCAATAAATCTTGATCATACTACATACCTTTCCTCGCCCATTGTTTATAAACTACTATTAGGAATGTTCCCAGCTCATTTTTGTCTTTTCCTTCATTAGTCCATCATGGTCCGCATCATAGCTTAGCTGGCCGGGGCTTTATTCCAAACAATCCGTTCCTTTTAGCCGGTACGTCCTTGGAAGTGTCGCTTGGCTGCATCCAATCTGGTAAAGGCGTACTGAGGGTGTGTTCCCCGGTAATTAAATGGCGTGGTTATTTTTAGGTAACCTGATCAACTAGACGGAGGACCCCAAGTCATGTGGTTAAGTTATTGGCATCCACGGTCGGTTGAGCGATCCGCCGCATCACGGAATTATCCGTGTGTGACGGCCTACAATTCTGGGGAGTCTGGTGGGAGCCGAGATAGCTCTCCCCACCCCCCTCCCCCCCCCAGTGGTCTTGATATTTCTGACATTTTCTCAACTGAAAGCACAGATGCAAAAAAAGTACAGATACACAACAGATATAGAGTCAATCTGACAGGCAATAGCCTTGTGTTATTTGTCAGAACGAAACAAAAACATTCATATCCAAATTAAATATCAAATACCTCCATAAAACAAACACGTGTTCAGGTTTTTTGCTCCTCCACAGTAGGACAAATCCATTTCAATCTCTAGTAAGACTTTCCTTTCGAAAGCATCCCTCTGATCCAATCGTCCAATGGGTGCCCGGGGCCAACCTCAGCATCAAATGTGAGATTCGCATAGGCTAAGCATTCATATTAAAGTAAAAGCCAAGATTTCCTAAAGCAAGTGACAGAAAATACTCCAACCGTGGATTCCAGGAAATAAAAGCAAAGCTATCGCTCAAAAACAATCAAGCTTTTCTGGAGGCATCCGACATGCACAATGACGTGCATTCGTCTCCATGGTGTGATTAAAAGGAATTTTAAGGAAGCACATGGGATTGGGACAGCAGACAGCATCAACAGGCTTGCCTCTGCAATGGATTATTGTCACTGTGCCAAAAACTTAATTAGCTTGGCTTTTGTTGCAAAACACTCCAGCAATCAATTTAAGCAAGTGGGGAAAATGACAGCGGTTTTTATTTCCCCTCTCCGCTTTGTCATATGCGCTTCCCTCATAACAACGGCACCCTTATCTACAAAGCAATTTCCTTTGGTCCCCATGGCTCAGAAGAAAACTGAAGGATCGATCTCCATACTTTTCCTTCGACCAAACACAAGGCATCCGAGGGCGATCAATCACAACGACATGCAAGTCAACTGCATATTGTACCAAACTTTTCAGGGATAACAAATGTATTCCTTTTTACAATTTACTATCACTGAACCCATCGCTTTGCTGACGATAGTTGAACAGCATTATATATACGTATAAAATATATATGTGTATATATATATATATATATGCATATATATATATATATATATATATATATATATATATATATATATATATATATATATATATTGTTGTGAATTCGCGCCCCGCCGGCGTGCGAACGACCGCGTGTAACCAATAGCGGCCGCTTTGCCCACCGAACGTGCAATTCAGTCGTGACCCTCTCGGAACAACGCCGGGAGCTAGTCACGGGTGGCGGTTTAACCTCACCACAACTCAGTCCGCATTCTCCCCGTGCGAAATAGGGTCCGATCGCCGAATGCTCGATTTACCTAAGTACCCGGCGCAGGTAGCGTACCGAGGAGTTGTACCACGCCACAGGTCGACTCCGGACAACAAACCGCTTAAGCGGTTCATTCCGTGCTACAGGGATAATCGAGCGGAGTTATCGTCGACCTTGACGGTTCAGATTATTTACCGGGCGTTTTAAACCCACGACCAATCCCTTACGTGATGCAAGATGGAGATTCAATAAAAGGAAAAGACGAAGTAAAACGGGGAACAATCGGACAAGCACATTTAATACGGAAGCACGGAAGGCACGTATATTACAGTCACAGGGATACAATAAAAGCAATACATGTATTTACAATCACCGTAAAGAAACACAAGCAAAGAACCAACGCAGATCTACAACCGAATAAGGCAATTCACACGGCAACACTTAAGACAGTTCAACTTCTCAAGACTGGCGCCACCCACAGACATTTACACAAAACCCCAAAAGAAAAGGAAGTCGCGACTTCCCTGAGCGCGTCGTCCAGCCCTTGGTGACCGCAACTCCGAGTCCCTCTGGTGTGGTCCACTGGGCTCGTGCCTCGCGCCTGCACATGTCGTCCGCCCGACAGCTCGGATGGGGTTTTGGGGGAATGGGCCGGGTTTTCGCCGCTATCTCGGTGCAGACGGGGGGCGGGGGGGAATGGCAGGCGCTCCGTCCCACTAGCGGGGTCTCGGCACTGCACCAGCTCCGATCGACCCTCCGACCAGGAACAATCACCAGGGACCAGGTTCGATGACCCGTGGTAATTCGACGACCTGCGCCAATTCGACGACCTTCACCCGACCACGACCAGACCCGAACGAACGAACAGAACCTCAACCTCTTCCTTCGAACGAATGAACCATAAGCAGGGACTCTCCAACAACTCTCGACAATTCTCATTCAGGGACAAGGGCACAGGGACAACCGACCAGCGACTCTCCAACAACTCTTGACAATTCTCCGTCAGGGACAAGGGAACAGGGACTCTCCACGCCCACCCTTTTGTAGGGTCGGGCTCCGCCCTTCGCTCCGCCCTCCGCCCCGCCCCATTCTTGGCTCCTCCTTCCTTCGAGACCCTTCCAGAAAATGCCTCGAAGGGGTACGTTCCTCTCCCCCGGCCGCGTCACACCGCGCATCCGCCAATCGGGAGAGGGCGCGCCACCCCCTCCCCCTTTCTCACCAAGTGCGGGAAAAAAATGGTGGGAAAAGCCCACAGGCGTTGTTGGTTTTCTTCTCCACGTGCCGTACGACGAGGGAAGGAAGATTCGGACGGGAGATAGTTGCGCGGGCGTTTTGGGCGGGAGATCTTGGAGGGAGATATTTAAGCGGGAGTTGTGGGCGGGAGATTCCCCTTCACACCCTTGTTGTTGCTGCCACTCCGCTCCTTTCATCCGTCCCGCGGAGATCGTGACCGCACAGTGCTCGTTGAATGGCGAGTGACGAAGATGGTGGTAACGTAGTTGTGGAAGGTGGCGTCATGGTGTGAATGGCGTGATTGTTGGCGTCGTGTAGTGAATGGCGTGATCGTTGAGATGTTGGTTGTGGCGATGTTCATTGTTGTTCTTGCACCAAAATAACGACAGCAAAAGAAAAACGACTATCTCAAAGAGTCACAGCCCGAATGGATCACATATATTCCCTCTATACAATGGGTTTGGGCTAACTACACATGGACTTATCGATATATCTCACCTGAGGACCCTTTACGGTGTATTGCGAATTTCCACAATCGTAACAATATATATATATATATATATATATATATATATATATATATATATATATATATATATATATATATATATATATATATATATATATATATATATATATATATATATATATATATATACTGCACCAGTCAAAAGTTTGGCCACACCGATTCATTCAAGGGTTTTTATTTATTTCTACTATTTTCTACATTGTAGAATAATAGTGAAGACATCAAAACTATGAAATAACACATATGGAATTACGTCATAACCAAAAAAGTGTCAAACAAATCAAAGTATATTTTACATTTTAGATTCTTCAAAGTAGCCACCCTTTGCCTTGATGACAGCTTTGTACACTCTTGGCATTCTCTCAACCAGCTTCATGAGGTAGTCACCTGGAATACTTTTCCAACAGTCTTGAAGGAGTTCCCACAAATGCTGAGCACTTGTTGGCTGCCTTTCTTTCACTCTGCAGTCCACCTCATCCCAAACCATCTTAATTGGGTTTAGGTCGGGTGATTGTGGAGGGCAGGTCATCTGATGCAGCACTCCATCACTCCTTATTGGTCGAATAGCGCTTCCACAGCATGGAGGTGTGTTTTGGGTCATTGCCCTGTTGAAAAACAAATGATGGTCCCACTAAGCGCAAATGGTGTATCACTGCAGAATGCTGTGGAAGCCATGCTGGTTAAGTGTGCCTTGAATTCGAAATAAATCGCTGACAGTGTCACTCGCAAAGCACCCCCACACCATCACATCTCCTACAGAGATCATCTGTCCACCTTCTCTGCGTCTCACAAAGACATAGCGGTGGGAAACAAAAATCTCAAATTTGGACTCATCAGTCCAAAGGACAGATTTCCACCGGTCTAATGTACATTGCTTGTGTTTCTTGGCCCAAGCAAGTCTTATTATTATTGGTCTCCTTCAGTAGTGGTTTCTTTGCAGCATTTCGACCATGAAGGCCTGATTCACAGTCTCCTCTGAACAGTTGATGTTGAGATGTATCTGTTACTTGAACTCTGTGAAGCATTTACTTTGACTGCAATCTGAGGTGCAGTTAATTGGTGATTTTGGAGGCTGGTAACTCGAATAAACTTATCCTCTGCAGTAGAGGTAACTCTGGGTCTTCCTTTCTTGTGGCGGTCCTCAAGAGAGCCAGTTTCATCAAAGTGCTGAATGGTTTTTGCGACTGCACTTGAATAAACTTTCAAAGTTCTTGAAATTTTCCAGATTGACTGACCATCAAGTCTTCAAGTAATGATGGACTGTCGTTTCTCTTTGCTTTGTTAAGTTGTTCTTGCCATAATATGGACTACAGCAGTACAGCCAAAATAATGGTCTTTTACCAAATCGGGCTATTTACAGGCAACCAACCCGACTTTGTCACACCACAACTGATTGGCTCAATCACATTAAGTAGGAAAGAAATTCCACAAATTAACTTTTAACAAGGCACGCCTGTTAATGGAAAAGCTTTCCAGGTGACTACCTCATGAAGCTGGTTGAGAGAATGCCAAGAGTGTGCAAAGCTGTCATCAAGGCAAAGGTTGGCTACTTTGAAGAATCTAAAATATACTTTGATTTAACAATATTGTTACGGTTGTGGAAATTCACAGAACACCATTCAGGTTCTTTAGGTAAGTTATGTCGATAAGTGTGTGTTCTAGGTTAGATTTCCCCACCGATGTCTAAAGGGAATTATTCATGTGCCGGGCTGTGCATCTTTGAGGTAGTATTATTCTTTGCTATCGTTATTTTTAAACAACGTCTCCTCACCTTCATCTCCACAAGTGCTGCCATCTTTCTGCCAGAAACGGCGTCCACGAGCAAAGTCGCAGGGTGTTTTCAAGCACAGCCGCGTTGTGAGGGTGATTCCTGCCACGTCCGCTTTGACGGCTTAATCAGATCAAAATGACAAAAGGGGCGGAGCCCGGGGGGTGAAAGGTCTGAGGTGAAAGACCAAACACCCCCTCCCAACCCGGTAAAAGGGCGAACCGAGACGCCGAGCAGTTCAGTTGAGTTCGGTGAAGAGTCGAGTAAGAGTTGAGTTGAGGAGAGGAGTCACAGGAGTTGAGTTGACGAGAGGAGTCACCAGCAGTGGAGTTTGGAGCCTGGAGTCGAGCCAAGTCTGCAGAGCCGTGCAGAGTTGTGAGTTGGTGGAGGCAGCCGGAGAGAAGTCGCCAGCCAGGGACATAACGGTCCAAGGTGATCGGGCCCCAGGATGGTCCGAGCGACGCGGAGGAGTGAGCGGGCTCTTAAGAGAGAGCTCTGAAAGCTCTTAAGAGAGAGCTCAACTCTGAAAGAGCAAAGCCCGTTTGCTCCTCTGAGGCCTCGTCGGCCAGGCCCGATTGACTAGGCAGCATGGCTAGGCCTGGACCAACTGAGCTGCCAATACACCAGCTGCCGTGTTGACGACGAGACACACCGAAGGTCGCCGAACCAGGGCCCAGCGAGTCACCACGAGGGTGGCAGGTAACCTGCACGGTCGCACGGAGCTCCTGCGGTCTTCACGGCTCCGCGGAACATTAAAGGCCTACGGGCCCTGTTCTCTTTTCTTTCCTGGGGTTTTTGCATGGAAGTCTGTGGCGCCTTGTACGATAAGTAGAATTGTTATAAGTGTATATAATAAATAGACAATGGCTGTCGGGTCTTTTTGCTCGTGTCTTGTCCCTTACCCCCATTGCTTCATTGATTGCATACGTGTGTGAATAAATGTCATTGTTTGAATATTCACCTGCTCGTTGCGTCCCTTCCTCCATTGAGCTGCCATAATTGCGTTCGGAATAATAGCCGATAAGATAATCGAGTCTGACGGGGCTTGGCGATAATAAACCGCTCGGCAATCGCAAACGGCGCGAGCTGCTTAAAGCAGCTCGTGTCCATACGGGTCCCGTCGAGGTGTAAATCCCCAGCATTTTTGTCTGCGCGAATACTTAGGTAAATCGACAATTCGGCGATCGTACCCTGTCGCGAGTGGGCAGAAGAGTTGGCTGATTTACGGTGTGGTTAAAAATACACCTGTAGCTGGATTTCGGCGTTGTTCCGAAAAGCTACGACTGGATTGCCCGTCCGGTGGGCGCGTGGCCGCAATTAGC
Source organism: Eptatretus burgeri (assembly GCF_056783735.1). Classification (NCBI taxonomy): domain Eukaryota; kingdom Metazoa; phylum Chordata; class Myxini; order Myxiniformes; family Myxinidae; genus Eptatretus; species Eptatretus burgeri. The sequence continues at coordinate 12,133,622 of NC_140973.1, read as the reverse complement.
TAAAAGCGGTCGCCCGCACGCCGAACGGGTGGGAAACCACAACAATATATATATATATATATATATATATATATATATATATATATATATATATATATATATATATATATATATATATATATATATATATATATATATATATATATATATATATATATATACAGTATATTACCATGGAAAAAACAAAAAAACGAAATCAGTCAAACCTGGGAATTCATTCTCATTCTTAATAATCATAATAATAATAATCATAATAATAATAATTTCCAGATGACATCTTTCCGATCTGCCTCTTTCAATGGCAACGATTCTGGTCCCATTCAACAGAGTTTTACCTCGTGAATCATCCTTCGGTATTGTAATTTTTATCGCTCTGAAGGATTCCACGAAACGTCCACAAAACTAAATTCCTTTGAAAAAAGAATAGGCAGGATCCGAGGGGTGGGCGGGACTGTATGGGGATGTCAATCAGCCTGATGGGGATGGGGCCGCTATGCATTTGCCTCAATATCGCACATCTGGACATCAAATAGCATGTGCAGAAATATCATGCCTCGGGAAATCCCTTGTTTTTCAGTGTTATCTTTATGAAAATAAAAAAATAGCCAGGTACGAGTGCTTCACATGGGACAAACGTGATCACGAACCCTCCTCCAATCACCACGTCAAGGGAAAAGCGAACCACTTGATCAAGAACCTTCGAGTCACAGTTTCTCGGCAGCAGATTCGTTACGTCAGCGAATTACATCGTGCAGAACAGCCAGAACAGCGAATTATCCACTTGGCCTGAAGAATGTTTGAAGCATTGAACTAAAATTAATTGCTGGATGATGAGGGTTATGGAGATGCTACCAGCGACAGGGTCATCAATTTCTCTCTCTTCTGGTGAGAAACTCGAGTATCTGGTCTTCTCTTGAGTTTCCCCTGATTGCGGTTTCACACCATAGGAAAGTCGAAAAATCGTAATTGGGGGGCCGGCTGTATATATTGTTGTGGGCCGGGGGTCGGTGGCGAGAATGACCACTAGGTGGGGAAAGCTACGTCATCTCCCACCAGACTCCCAGAATTGTAGGCCGTCGCTCGGATAACTCCGCGAGCCGGCGGGTCGTTTAACCGACCGTGGACGCCAATATCTCAACCACGTAGCGTTGGGTCTATTTGTCTATAACCAAGATACCTGATTAATAAATATGACTAGTTCTCTTTCTTAATCCAGTTGGCGATTTATTACAATTTCAACCATGAACACGGTCTGAAAGATATAAGAATGAACATGATGATTAATAATGATTAAGAATCCTCTATCTCCCCCCAAAGTCTTTGGCATGGAAAATACAAGTGTATAACAAGTGTGTGTGTCTTTCGGCATGACAAAGACTGAGAACATGAAGAATATATGTAACTAGCTTTGAAGCCAATTGAAAAACTGGTGAACCAGAAACCAAACGCAATGTCAGTAATGGTCAATGCTAGAATCACATGTCGTAGTCAAAGTGCCAGGCAGGCTTGCTAGTGCTTCGGCCGGACCATCTGGGTGCAGCAGCTGGTTGGCGAAGCGCAGAGCATTTGGCAACCGTATTGGGTTTGGGACCGCCGACCTGAGGAGGTGATATCGGGGGCGCTGCGCAGATATGCCGAGTTATCTCCGACGACTTAGCCATAGATGGGGTTGTAGCATCATCAAAGAGCCGACGGCAGCCGGGAGGGCTTCGGTTGACCCTGGGTGATTCAGCAGGAAACGTAACAGGTGGCTGCTGTGGAGTGGCATCAGAGTTGGCGGTGGGATGTTGCGGTGACATTTGGCTAGTAATGGATGGGCCATAAGCCTCCTTGTGACTGGTCGGGGTTGTGGTGTGCACGATGTTCTGCCGAGCCATCGATCTCTGCACTCCAATATCACCATCGATCGTCAATCTTGGTAGTGGTGTTAGCGCAGGAATGTACTTTCGCAGGAATTTTCTATTGCGCAGAGTAACCCTTCCTGAACCATCAAATTTCACCACATATTGGTCAAACTGGTGAACCTCGATGATGATGCCTGTTTTGTCCCATTTGAGGAGGTGTGGCCCGGTCTGATTCGGGACGCCAACACAGTCGCTGACAACAAGGGGCAAGAGTCTCTTGGAATGTTCAGACCAGCGCTCAGCGTCTCTCATGTGGAGGTTGTGGAGTGCTTCCTCCCGAGCCACCAGAGTCTCACGCCAAGTGTTATGAGGTTTGTATCTGCCAGGCGGTATTGGGATGAAGTCTTGAATTGGACGGCCGAAAATGCACATCGCGGGAGAGAATTTCGTGTCTGTATGGGGTCTTACTGGAGCATGGCACGTTGGAATGCATCAGTAGCAAGGCCTCCATTAGGGCTAGTGTTGTCCATGATAAGACGCTTCAAAGTCTTGACACCAACTTCAGCACGGCAGCTGCTATGTGGATAAGCTTCTGAGAAGAGTCGATGATGTACACCCCAGTCCTTGAGGAATTAACGTGTAGCGACGGCTGTGAATTCAGAACCACCATCGGAAGCGACTTCATCAGGAATACCAAATGTGACAAAGGTACGTCTTAGGCAAGCGATGGGTCCACCTGCACCATGTGAGGCTCTCTCAACTATCGGCCAGTTAGAATACCGGTCGACCACCACCAAGTAGTTGCATCCTTTGTAGTGGAAGTAGTCGGCACACATACATTGGAATGGATAATCTGGGGGTGTCGGGGGAGTGGGTGGCGTACTTGGATTGGAGGGCGCAATCCGATTACAACGGTCGCACCCGGCATGAAGGGCCGCAATGGCATTGGCGATGCCAGGCCAGAAGATGGAAGACTCGGCTCTCGCAGTCATAGAGATGACCCCTTGATGGGCAGCGTGCAGAGTGGCTAACACCTCGTCCCTGAGAGACAGTGGTATTGTTACGGATTCAACGGTGGCGGGACTCGCACCCGACTCTAGACCCCAGTGTTAAGGATCCACGGTTGGGAGATTTGAATGCCACCCAAGTCGGCTCCAATCCGTAGCCAGTTTGGGTTTTTGCACCCTATTCTAATGTTGAATATTCGGCATCACTTAACCACCGCCGTCTCTGGGGTTATAACACCGGCTGGTTCGGCACAGACCTTGGGTCACACGCCTCAAATTGCGATACCAACGTACCCCGGGACCTTACCAGTTGGGGAAATAGACCCCGGTTACAGACTGGTTTTGTCAGAGACCGAGCTAATTCTGCCAGACTGTAACCATTTTGGTTTTATATCCAAATCTAGCGGATCGTTCCTCGGAGTGGGACGAATTAATTCAAAGCAGAAACTTCATACGAATCAGCCAGATTTATTGGGGACACATCGGGGAACACGACACAAGCAAAGCATTCACGACAATGTTATAATTAATCTATAACCCGTTCTTAACTCGGGAGCTACGGGTTTCGAAGGGGACCCTAATGAGATAAAACTTAGACAACATGCAGACAAAACATGGGCATCATGCAGACAAGACACAGAGTACTTGGTGATGCTTCATGGACGAGAGGAAAAGTGTCAAAAGCCCGAATGCAGCTCGTGACAAGCCGATGTCAGTGGATTTGAGCACCCAGCTCGAACATGCAGCGTGGCAAGATGGCGGCGTCATACTCTTTCATCTCCGGCACCGCTTGCGCACGCCCTCCTCAGCGCGTCCAGACCCCGCGAGGTCGACAGTACCAGAGCGGAAGGTCCACGTGTGCTCCAGCTGGCCCTTCACAAGGTCGAGCATACAAATCCAGGCCTGGCCTGTTCACCAGCAAGGCCAAATCGAGGTGTTGGGCTCCGCAGGCTGGGTCCGTGGCCGAGGAGGGACCACCGGCCAAAACCACTCCTCCACAAAGTTGATCGCCCGACTCGACGTGCAGGCGGCCTCTCCCACTGCCAAAAATGGCAGACTCGACGAGCAGGCAGTTTCTCTTAGTGCCAAATGGCAGACTCGGCGCACTCAGTTTCCCTCTCGCCTCTCGGCCGACTGCAGTTTCACTTCTCCTTCTCTTTTGGGGCGTGCCCCTTTACGAAGCCGACAGACACTCAGGCTCAGTTACTCCCTCGGCAGATCCACCACTGCCTTTTCGGCACTCGCTCGCCTAAAAGCCCACTCGCTCCTCCCTTCAGTTTCACTTCCTTCTCGAGGCCACTCCCCCGCTCAGAGCGCTGGGTGGAGTCTCCTTCGGAGAGGGGAACGAAGAAGAAGAACCTCTCGGTCCACCACCACAAAACGAACACTGAACATGCCTCTTACACCTCCCGACACACATGTATCATCCGTTTACCGAACAACCTGGCTAAACATGCATTTAATGGGAGATCTGGGCTAATCCTATATTTAATAACACACTAAGGGCCATTTCTGTAACAGTATAAGGACACGATCCTTGCAGAGTATGACGCCATCAAATGTATGTAGATTATCTCAAAACTGGAAGTACTCGTGTAGGGATCCAAGGAGCTCATGACGGAATTCAGGGATACCTGACTCGATAAGGTTAAGAAGGCTCTGCATGTTATTGTCACTGGCTGTTGCGGTTCGAACCCTGTCCCATGTTACAGGTTTGAGGCTGAGTGAGGCGTGGGAGGACACAGCAGACGTGGAAACACACCCGTTGGGGGTTTCTGGTGCTGATCTACGTAAGCCACCCAGGAGGTTTTTGGAATGCATCAGGATGATGGGCGTGGAATCAATGGCCGCCATATCATCAGTGAGGGTCAGTTTCACAGGCTCTCCAGTAGGGTGGCGTGAGATGCAGTCTGTGGCGCGATGTCTAATCCCCCGGCACATGGACCATCCGGAACCTGTATCGCAGGGTCTTCTCCTTTAAGTTCTTAAGGCGAGCGTTCGAGATATCCTCTCGACTTCGATCATTAAATATTTTGAGCAGAGGTTTGTGGTCAACATTATGAGGTCTTCACATCCCAGAACAAAGTATCTGGCCTTATCTAGGGCGTCAGCAACTGCAAGGGCCTCACCCTCAACTGGTGTGTAACGTGATTCAGCAGGGTGGGTGAATCTGCTGCCCACGAGCATGATTTTCCATCCTGTGTGACAACAGAAGGGCTTTATGTTGGTGCAGGTACAGTGTTTCTGCAGTAGCCAGAAGCCAATGCCAGTCTTGGACCAGTCTGTAGCAAGGCACGTGGGCTTGCTGAGGTCGAATATCCAGACACCCTCATCGATCTCACTGGCGATGACAGCTTTCGACTCTTCAAATGCATCCTGGAGGTGCTCCAAGTCCAAACCAAGAACGTACATACATCTGTGATGTCCTTGGGTGTTGGGAAATCGAGGATTGCGCATAGGTATTTCCTGCAAGGACAGACACTTTTGGGAGTTATTTCGAACCCAGAAAATTCCACGATATCTTCACCAAACACAAACTTGTCAAGGTTCAGGGTGATTCCATTCTGTCCACGGGTGTCAAGCCACTGAACAGCCTGGAAGAAACTGTCTGCCAGCGAGTCAGACCATAGCAAGACGCCATCAACGCATTTGGTTTTATTGGGGATGTCAGACACGATCTCGTCATAACGCCTTGTATATCCATCGCCAGATGCAATATACCCTAGAGGGGCTGTTTTGTAGCGGTATCTACCCCAGGGTGTGATGTTGGTGGTCAGGTGTCGGTCTTCTCTGCAGATGGGCAAGCTATGGTATCCGTTCCATGCATCAAAGACCGTCTTTTTCTTACCGTTCGGAACCGATCTAGCCTGATGAAAGGGTGATGCCGTGTGATGTGTTTCCTGTGTAGCATGGGCGTTGAGGGCCTGGAAATCAACAGTGCGGCATGGCTGGCCATTCTTCTTTGGATAGACAACCATTCTATGGCACCAGGTGACGGGTTCACCAATGGGGACTGGCTCAAGTACACCCAACTGTACATCGTGGTCTATCCCAGCTTTGACCACATCCTGCCAGTGTAGTGGGACTGGTACCGGTGTGTGGTGTGCCACTGGTTCAGCATTAGGATCCACCATCAGTTTCATGGGCGGGCCATCCATTAGAGGCAATGTTTGATGCTCACATGTGTTAAATGTGCTTGGCTTATAGTGTTCAAGGAGATACTGTTGTAGATGCACGCGATTAGCATCAGTTGCGGGGAACGGCAGCTTTGTCGGGGTGGTGTGGGTCGACGACACTGAGGGCAATGGCACGCTGTGGTGGAGTCTTCCTGTAAGACTGCTGTTGCGTCCGATTGCTGTACTGTCGGGTCTATACCAATCTTGGGGAAGCTATCTGGGATGATATCAAGGGTGACACAGGCTTCTCTGCTGAGGAAGAGCTTGTCCAAGCTATCTGTGACATAGGTCATTTGCCTAGTTTCAACGGCCTGACCCCGTTTGTCTTTGCCCGACAAGCGGAGTACAGTGGCCTCAAAGATATTGATGCCTCCATTGTTGGCAGTGTGTATTCTCATGGTTACTGGGATGAGGTCAGATTTGCACAAGCCAAGGCGGTGGATGATCTTTATACCAGCAAGGCAACTCTGGCATCCTGTGTCTGCCATCGTGGGGACATAGCAAGCCATGGTCTGAGTGGAAAGGTCAAAGCCAAGGGCTGCGTAGTGTTCGCGCATGATTTTGACAGTCACATTAACAAATGGTTGAGGCTTTGAACTCTTCCTGATCCATGTATTAGAGAGTTTGCCATAAACATGGTGGTCAAGGGTGATGGAACGCTCACAGTGTGATCGACCCGCATTAATAACGTTATCAAACTCATTACATTCACGCCCAGATATGTTAGGAGTTTCATTCGACCATTGTGCTGATACATGAACAGTACATAAGGTATCAAACACAGCATTGTCATTGTTATTAGAAGAGGCACTCGTGCGTTTAGGTTTGTTCCTACTGCGACATACACTCTCCATGTGATTGTCACGATTGCAATACCCACATCTGTGACTATATGCCGCACATTCTGTCTTGCGAACATGGGCTGGGGTGCTCTTCCGGTGTCCCTTTTTGCCACAGTAGGAGCATAGGTCGTTTCTGTCCTTGATGGTTACTTGCTTGGCCTTTTGATATGCGCTGCTTGCTGCTTCCACTGAATGTGTCCAGTAGTGTAGACGCTGACCGTTTGCCAGATTTTTTAGCCTCAATGAATTGGAAGACGTCCTCCAGGGTCATGTCCTGTTTCTTGTCACCAAGGAGGTCAAGCTGGATCTCAGGGTTGACAATTCCTCGTGTAAGAACATCACGCATGATCGCTTCTGTGTAGTTAACTTCAGCGTCACAACTTGGGCATTTGATTAGGAATTTGCATATTCCCGCTTGACCACGTAGGCGGGCCCCAAAGCTGCGCACTGTTTCATCACGGTCTTGACGCATATTATGTAATGTTACTCTGGCCACCATAGTGTTCTCTTCACGAACAGCAAGTTTTTTTAATGGCTGCCATTACCACCTCTATGGGTTTGTTTGAAAGGCTACCACCTGTCGATCTTGTTAGATCCTTGCGCAGGGGTTCGTCACAGCACTCTAGTAACTGCACTACTTTATCGCGGCCAGTGACTTTGGTTGCATTGACGTATTCAGACCATCGTGACTCGAAGTAAGCCCACTCTTCACTGGAGCCAGCGGCGACGATTGTGGGCCTTTTGACTTTTTCAACCTTGGCGGCATGTCCAGAGGCGTGTATGGAACTGTGGGCAGTGATGAGTGTGGCCACGATAGCAGGATCGAGGTCTTCAGTGGTGTAGTCACAACCGGCGATTGGGCATCCTACAGCAGGCATCGTGGCCTTGGTCAACTTGCACCATGTTCATAAATATGACTGTAGTTCTCTTTGTTAATCCAGTTGGCGACTTATTACAACTTCAACAATGAACATGGTCTGAAAGATATAAGAATGAACATGATGATTAACAATGATTAAGAATCCTCTAATTAACTACGCGATTTCGACTACCTGGGAAACCATGCCCTCGGCACGTCTTGCTCGAACCGGGTCACTCTACCGACTACGGTAGAGTTCCAACTACCGACTACCAACTCCGGTTCGGGTGCAGCCGAGCGGAAACTGCCAAAGCCGTGCCTGTTGGGATTAACGGATTATCGGGGATAAAACCCCGCCTAAACTCAGATCCGAACCATGCTGGACCAATTCAAGAAGGGACGGAAACTGACTGGGGGCTTTCTAACAAGTTTTATTTACAGTAAATGAAGAAACAAAGCAAGACTTAACGCGAATATGCAAGAAGTATTTCCAATGTTCCAAAAACACTTATTCAGTTCTACTTAAAGACGGGCCCACACGCAGACACACACACAAAATGAAAATAAACCCAAAGTCTTTATTGGACCCTCACAGCCGAGGAGAGAGACAAACTGGGGGTCAGAGTTCGGTTCGGTATCTGGCTATTGGAGAAAGGGGGTACTCCGTGCTGTGGCACCTGACAATGGTCACTGGTTTGGTCCCCAGTCGCACATGTGGGACTCGAGGTTTGTGGCGGAGCTCAGGTGGTGAATGGCCGGGGTCCATGGAGGGCGTCGGGGTTGCCCTTTCCTTCCTTGTGGAGGGCCAGCAGAGAAACATTCATCACCTCGATCACCCCTTCGTAACAGCAAAAACCCTTTCGTGACAGCTAAAACCTACCAAAAACTCTTCGTGAGAGCCAAAACCCACCAATACTCCCCAAGACCCCAAAAAGACCCCTGCCTCAGAGAGTGCTCAGGAATTTATGGACCTCCCTCAGCAGGGAGGGGCCTTGGTGAGCATGCCTCGCTGTCCGCCTTTGATTGGACAGGGTCCCACGGCATACCTTTCCGGGGCAGGGAAACCCCAGCCACTCTTCCACGCAGCTTCGAACGTCTGTGGAAGCTGAGAAACCGGAACCGCGAGATCTTGCCTTGGTACATCAGGGTGCGAGAAGGCAGCTGGTTGGTGGTGGATCGTGATGGGCCCAGGGGTCATGCAAATTGGATGGTTGTTAGATGGCTTGTTAGATGAAGGTTCGTTGGGTGGAAAGATTTAGTAACCTAACTAAAAAGAAATCACAACGCACGCCTTTGATTCTCCCACTAGACAAAAGGAAAGGGATCTGACTGCACACATACTTCACGACACAACTGACTTTTGGGAAATCTGTATGTTGAATGCTTATGGTTTCCAGATCCGTAACAATATATATATATATATATATATATATATATATATATATATATATATATATATATATATATATATATATATACATATATTGTGACGTCCACGGGACTTGAACAGTCCCGCCAACGTAGAATGAGCCGAAACGATGGAGGCGGTTTATTTTCTTATAACCCAAAGATGGCGGTTTTAATCGCTCTACCGCTAACGGGACGAGGAAGGTGGCACGAGTCGCTTTTCACTGAGTTAATAATGTTTATTTCTCCAACAGAAATAATAATAAGACTCGGCAAGAGGAGGGATCCGGGGCGATTTGACGGGATGGTGGTGTGGGTTCGGGCGTGGGGAAAACACAAACAATTCCAATGGATATACAAATCTCAAACCCTCTAAGGCGCCAGGTATACACACACACACAAACACACACACACACAAACACACACACACACACACACACACACACACACACACACACACACACACACACACACACACACAACGTAGCTGGTCCTGGTGGTCAGGCTGGCCCGTGGTGTAGGCGCAACAGTCCCTGGATTGGCGCCGGACGAGCTGGCGTCGCGCTCGTCTGGTGTCGACCTCCTGGTCTAGGCCCAAGACCGCTCACAGCCACCAGGGAGCCAGTTCTGGCGCCAAGTTGCGAGCAGGAGAGGGAGGCAGGTCCGCCGCCGTTCGACCCCGTACTCCCAGCCAGCAGAACCCCAGAGCCAACCGAGGTGAGGCACGAGGCACAGCAAGGCCACGAGACACGATCAAACCAGGAACGAACCAGCGCAACAATCGAGCATGCTCTGAGCACAACAGCCTCCACCAAAAACGGTCTTTATTTTCAATCTTCTTCTTCCCCCCTTTTCCCCGAACAGAACCTTTTTATCCTCGAGTCCTCGTCACTTCCAATCAAGCCGTTTTATTGGCCCTCCGCCGTCGCCTTCCGCCAATCGTGATCACGGGGCGGAGCCATCCGCAGCACTGTCCTGTGACGTCACGGCAAGCCAACAGGGAATACTAAAAGGGGTTTATGCAGACACACTTACGCTAACCCGTCTCCCTGTCTAATTACGTGACAATTATCATTTCCCCCTTAAAGAAATGGACATTTACTAGACAACTTATCACCACTGAATTGCTACTTATTACATCGAGATCCTGGTGCAACTCGAACAGCATGGCATACCTAATTAAACATCCTAATTACCCTTTGAATGCATACCCCCCCTCCCCCCTCAGACGTAACAATATATATATATATATATATATATATATATATATATATATATATATATATATATATATATATATATATATATATATATATATATATATATATATATACTTATATATACTTGCATGTTGTCGTGATTGTTTCAATCAGTTGCTTTAGAAATGATGTTGATGGAAAGAAATCATCTATCTATCGCAGAAGTTCCTTCAGATAATTTATGTTGATAACCAAAAGTGAGCCGAGCCGTGACATGAAAAACTGTTGCGTGCTGTGAGCCATGACGTGACGTAACGGACCATCCAAGTTGTGCCGTGCCAGTCCGTTCTAAGCTGTGACGAACTGATCCATGCTATAAGCCATGACGGACCATCCAAGCTGTGGCATGTTGAGCTGAGCCATGCCTTGTGCCGGACCTTTCCATGACAGACAGTTCCGAGCTGTGCTGAGCCATGCCATGCCATTACGGACCGTTCCAAGCCGTGCTGAGTCATGCTGTGACATGACGTGATTTGTGCAGTGTGCCGGATCATGCCAAGGAGTGCTGAGCCATGACATGCCATGACATAACGTGTGCCAGATCGTACCAACTGCCATGCCATGACATGAAATACCGTTCTGAGACGAACTGTGCAGTGACATGACATGCCTTAGAATAGAACTCAAAGACTTACTTGAATTGTGTTTTTTTTATTTTTGTTTCATAAAGAAAGGAATGATTATTTTAGAAATACATTTATTATCAAAGTGATAACAGAATTTCAAATGACTGAGGAAAATTACTAACCCGTATAAATTTTTACTGCAAAATAAAAAATTACTAATGTCCCACCTCCAGCATTCTAGTTGTGAAAACAACTGGAATGGTCATGCAATCAAACCGAATTCAGATGCATGTGGTAAAAGTTTTTGGACGGCATAAATTCACCTTTCCTGAGTGGAAACAAAATGGCGAATGGTGCTTATACTGATATTGCATGTGCCTTCTTTTCAGTGAAGAACACGATGTCACTTCCATGAATGTGAGGTCACTTCCTCCATGACAGAAATTAATACACGGATTATTAATATGCATACCTATTCACGAAAAAACAATATTATGAATTTGTTTTATGTTCCCAAGGATCAGACGTTACTCTTTTTTTTTTAATTTCCCAATGCAATTCTCATTGAGTCATGAATAATGCACCACCATAAAGGCTGAGCCTCGCGCTAGATGTAATGCTGTAATGACGTCCTCAGATGTAACGCTGTCTTTGTCTTACTACACTGCCATCTTACTAAGTCCGTCATCTCGGCACTTAGCGTATGGATAGTCAGCACATCACCTATGGATAGTCAGATAGAGTCAGATATATGGGTTTTGATGTTAAACTGCCATCAGCGAAGTGACGGGACAGGTTGAGTGCTGGATGCTGGGATGATGGGCACGTCTGTGGAGGCCTAGCCCAGCACCACACATAACTAATAACTTTATGACGTCACAGACAAAACTTTGTAATGACATTCTAGCGAAAAGCACGTGACAGACAGAGAGAAGGATAAATGGAGAAATCCAGCCACTCTAATATTAAGGGGCAAACTAGTAATCATCTCAAAATGCAAAGCCCGTCTGCATCCACTTGGTACTTGAACTAAACTTGGTGAAAACATCAGCAAAAAAAAAAATTGTCAAATTTATTAGTGTTCTCCATATTCTTGTCACAAAGGTTTGTTGAAAAATTTAATGGCAAAAGCTCAAATGTTGAAAAAAAAGAAGATTTCCAGCTCTTCCCACGAACCTCAATCATGTATAGAAAAGAAAAAAGAAAAAAAAAAGCATTTCAAAAAAATGTGAAAACATAGAGGGATGAAACTTCAAAAACACAACCAAAGACCACATTATTTATGACCACATTACAATGTAATCAAGTTCGTCCTTGTCACACACCGTTCGTCATCCTTCTTCATCCATCACAATCACACAAAAGTAAAATGCCAAAATATGTGATGGTAAACCAGAAAAGGATTGTGGTGTCGTAATGTGGTGTCATTTGGTTGTTTCTTTGAGATTTCATCCGTTTTTACATTAATCGTATTTTATCATTAATATTATTTTTTGTTTCTGCAATTTTTTAAAAGTAATAAGATGCTTAATATTTCACATATTTTGTTATTTTGGTATGGATTAAATCCATCTATGTTATTAATTTCGGCTCATGGTACATTGTAACCCTCCACACCTCAATCCTTGCTTTTGGTTCAGTCCAATTTGTGGAAGACCACATATGCGAAACGATGTGATTATCATTTTTTAAAATTAATAATTAAATGCTTAATGTTTTATTTATTTTGGTATGGATTAAATCCATCTATGTTATTAAATTGTTTTACTCCTCGTTTCAGTTGATTTGTGGGATGGTTTGGATATGTATACTTTGTATAGTTTTTGGAATGGTACTGTCCAACTTCCCCCCTCCCACGATCCTGGCCTGGTTTGGTTGAGTTCACATTTACATTCGATTTCTTCTCATAATAAAACGATTAATGTTTAATATATTTTTTTAATTTTGGGTTGCGTGCACTTGCCCAAAGACAAAGTAACTTCCTCGTGTTGGAATCACCATCATGGCTTCAGCAGTTATTGAGGTAGGTTGGGCTACAGTTTGACATTGTTTTGAGAGGGGAAGAAGCAGAAGAAGTACAAATTGACGATTTAGCGATCTCTCATTGTGGTACTTTACCGAGGTATTCTGTCATCTTTTAAAATATTGGTAGTTTCGAAAACGCTCGAGAATAAAAGGTATTGCCTTTAAATGCTTATGACTTCACTCGAGTAGTTTATGAGCTTATTATTGTGTACACATTTGAATGCGCGGCCATTTTATGGATCACGCGGCCATTTATATCACTCTACATGGAGTATTACCATAATCCATGATATTACAAAACAGGGCCATCTCACACTGTGTAGTGGATGGGATAATAAGGCCTTTTTATACTCACTGTGACTTTGCCCTTTGACATTCTGACCCAATTCTCGATATTGTCACAATAAGAATGTGTTGAAAATTTAATGACAAAAGCTCAAATGGCTTTTTGACAAATGACACACACCCACACACAGATACTTTGAGACCTGGGAGAGTTCCTTTCCACCTTCTGAAACCTACATGTGTGGAGATAACAGCGAACAACACACAAACACTCCAACACAATTACCCTAGCAGTGTAAGTGTAATAAGGTGTTAAATTGATTGTTAAATGAGAAAAGAAAGGGTCTGGGGTAAGGAGAGCATTATCCAGACTCGAAGGCTTAATACAGCATCTGTCTGGAAGGTCAGCCAAGTCATACCTTGGCCAAAGAAAATTATGCTACCCACCGCCACCTGTTGCATATGAAAGAAGAAGAAGAAGAGGATACTAGTAGTTTTCAATGGATTCTTGAATGTTTGATATGAGACTAGCATAGTTTTAGTGGCTGTCACTTTGGATCAATTGTGTGAAAGTTGACACATTGAGCAGATGTACAGCATATTGAATGGTATCAATAAAACAAATTCTATTTTCTAGATTTTCTTTTTTTAAGTCAAAAATGCGTTTGGTTTCCAAGGAGAAAAGTAGGATTGGTGAATTGAGCTTTCTATATGTTGCAGAGTATTCATTTGAAAGGTTTTAGATATTTGTGTTTAGCAACCACATCTTATCATGGCATTCAGTGCAGATCTTACACGAGGGTGACGTCACAATTACTTTGGAGGCAGCTGCCCTTTGCCTGTGTTTGCAATTGAGAATAGTCATTGCAATGTGTGGAAAGCAAGCAATATTTGGCTTGTACAGGTGTAGAATAAGGTGGAGCAGTCTGTCTCTGTCAAGAAAAATGTGGAGAAAGATGCCTTCCCCCAAAAATCCTCCTCGATCCTCGTTGTGTGTTAAGTGCAGGTTATGCTGGCTGGTTTTCCATTGCCTTCCCAACAGTCAATCAAGGAAGGAATTTGTAATCTCTTCAGGGTATCAGCAATACTTCATCGATTCTTCGCAAAATACACCATGGGATCTTTGACGCCCACCAACTAATCCAAGCATATGAGACACCCAGCTTAATGTATATTTACCTCTGCCACCGAAGATGAAGGAGGTCATGTTTTCACCCCTTTCTGTCTGTTTGTTTGTTTGTTTACAGGATATCTCAAAAAGTTGTGGACAGGTTCGGTGTGTGAGAAGGACGAACTGATTAGATTTTGGTGAAGATCCGGATCCGGATCCGACGACGAGAATTTTAAAAGTGATTCTTCACCATTGAGAGATCGGGCCAAAAATGATACATAGCACGATATCTCAAAAAATTGTGGACGGATTCGGACGAAACTTGGTGGAGAGGTTGGGTATGTCGCAAGGACGAGATGATTCAATTTTGGTGAAGATCCGAATCTTGATCTGGATACGAGAATTAGTTAATTTTCTGAGTAATTCTTCACCATTTCGAGATAGGGCCAAAAACGATACAGTCCTGTATAGCATGACATTTCAAAAATGTAATGGGCCCGATATGTTCTCGTGGATCAGGCATTACGTGGTGGAGGTGTGCACTCTACCGAGTGCCCTTCTAATTTATAATGCAACGCCATACCTACGAAGTACCAATCCGACAGTTTATAATCGGGTCGAGAATCGAACCCAGGATTAAGAGTGCAAAGCTAAATATGCTACTTCTATTTTACATCAGACTAGGTGGAGCTTATAATAACGATCCCAATCTTTTGAGATGGTGAAAAGTGAAGTCCAGTGGATAAGGGTTACACAGAGTGAGTTCCACTAGGGACAAGTGGGCAAAGACAGAGGGTGTTCCAGTCCGATTTCACCATCGGGATTCGCGCCAGGTGCGTAGGCGCGCAGGGTTAATGCAGCGCGTGGCAGGCGTGACATTCGATTAGCGCTTGATCCCAGACGGGGCCACAAAAGCGCGCTTGCCTTTGAGCGGCATTGCCGGCCCGTGAAACGGGATGCCAGCTTTGATAAGACAGCATGAGGCACCTCCGCATCCTGCCATCTGTGATGAAATATGACGACTCGAGGAGCCCCGGGGGGGAGGCACGGATAGCCATCAAACCGACCTTGACTCGAACGCAAGGTGACGGACGTGAAAAAGGGCAGGATTTAAAAAAATTAATTATTTATAATTGTATGGAAAACATGTCTTCATGCTAAAACAGGCATGTTGTCAAAGGCTGGGAATGAATTTGTCACCCACAAAATCCTTAAAATTACTTTCATCAAAACTTACACGCAAATCCATAAGGTATCGATGATGTGGTTTTTTTAAATTGTTTATAATTAATTTTTTCTTTACAAGATCGAGGCTCATGGAAGAAGGTGGCAACAGAAGATATATGTACTAACAGTGGGGCAATGATGCAAATATTGGACACAAATTAGAGAATGAATGAACAGGAAAATGACATAAAGGGAAAAGAGAAAGAAAGAGAGTAGGAGATAATAAAACAGAAAGAGAGGGAGTATGAATGACACTTAACTTTTGACTCCTTTTATTATAAAAATATCAAAAAGAGAGTAAACCCAACGCAAGTTTCAAAACAATACAACAAAGTCACAAAATCAAAACGGAGAGCAATTAGTGAATTGCAACGCAAATATAGAAATTGCAAAACAAAGGAGAAAAACACAAGTAAATTAGGATATATGACAGAGACAGAGACAGACAGACACAGAGTTCTTTTATTACTTTTATTATAAAACAGCAAAAGTTAAAATCAAACAGGAAGTTGACGTTGACATTCCATTTCAGGAAAGAGAAAAAGGAAAAACAAAACCAACAAGAAAAAGAGAGATTGCAGACCCTCACCAGGACTTTTGTGTGGTGTTTGCGTAGTTTCGTGTGGTGTATTTTGTGTGGTGTTTGTGTATTGGTGTGTTACATAATTCATGAGACATAACTAGAACTGCCACTTTATAACTGCTGGCAGTGATGACCGGGTACCAAGACATCCCGCTTTGATGCACCCCGCTTTGAATGGACATCTCACCCTGACCCATGACGTTTATTATCAATATTCAATTGAATTTAGAATGAGATGAAAATAAATTCAATTCCAATCAAATGGAAGACCAAATAGGTGCAGTACTGCATCGGAATAATTCGAAGGAACCCGAACAAGCAAAACGCAAAGATGGAGTCATCAGGTGAAACCTGGATAGGATTTCGGTTTCAGCTGCTGCTCCTCTACCTTCAGACCCATCCAAGTGCAGCCAAGTGAGCCTTATTCAAAAAAATCAAAATCAAAAAGAACCCCAATTCAAAAAATTAAATAACTCTGGCTGCCAGACCATGTGTCCGATCAGGTTGAAATTTAAAATAAATCTTCTTCATCACCATGAGATCATAATTTGGAACTTTTACATTGATCAATGAAGTGGTTCAAGAGAAATAAAAATTTTTTAAAGATTTTTGCTCAATCCAATACGGTTGCCAAACTATATGAGCTATCAATTATTTATGAATACCCTAGTATCCCCAAGGCTTTGGGGAACATTTATTTGAAGTTTCCCCTTGATCTGTCCAAACCGTTCTGGAGAAAAATTTTTTTGCATATTTTAGGGTAAATCCAATATGGCTGCCAAACCATGTGACCTATGATGTCATATGTGTGAACGTTTGTTTCCTCATGGATAGGCGATCATACTTGGAAAGTTGTGTTTCAATCTGTTATGACCATTTCAGAGAAGAAGATTTTTGAAGATTTTTTTTTTTTAAATACAAAAAAAAACAATATGGCTGCCGAACCACATGACCGATGACATCATAATTTCTTTTTCTGTGGACCAATATATCCCGAGAAGACCCACCAAAGTTTCCATACTTTTTTTTTTGTAGAAATTGTCGAGGCTCGTATGAGAGCTAACACAACGCACAGCAAGGGGGCAATGAGACAAGAGGGGTGGAAGAGGGAAGGACAAAACAAGTGGGGAACAGAGACATTAGGAGATCTGTGGAAAGGTGAGGGATGGGGGTGGGGAACACAGTGTGTACAAGATGGACACGACAGGGACTTTCAGGAAGGAAAGCAGGGAATTTGAAGGTGGTGAGTTTGGGGTGGATTAACAGGGGTAGAAAAGATTGTGGTTTTGGATGGGGGATGATAAGAGATGGTGGTGAACAGCTGTTTTGAAGGCCTGGAGGGAATAATGGGATTGAAGAGAGTGTGGGGGTTATTCCAAAGGTGGGGAAAAAGTGGAATGAAAGAGTGAAGGTGAGCAGTGATTCGTGATTTTGGTAGTTTTATCAGAACGGGGTTATTGGCGGACCTTGAGCGCCCTGCGGAAATATGGTGGGGACATATCGCAGACAGAGCAAAGGGAGGGGGAGGGTGGGTGGGAGACGAGACCGGAGAGGAGACGGTAGTAGACTAAAAGACCACCGACCTCCCTGTGGTGAGAGAGTGAGAGGCCCAAAGACTTAACCACATCGTGATCCTAAATGTCCTGGTTTCCACAGCGTGAAGCCGAGAAAGGTGAGAGGCGGGAGCACTAGTCCAGAGGGGAGAGTAGTAAGCCAAGAGGGTGAGGCCGAAAGCTTTGTATGTGGTCAGGAGCTCAGGTTGGCCAAGGAAGGACTTTGCATGATGGAGGATTCCCAGTCGGCGACTGGCTTTGGAGGTCAGGTTGAAAATGTGGCTTTCCCTTGAAAGATAATGGCAGATAGTGAGACCCAGAAGCTTGAATGAAAGGACTTCTTCCAGAGGATTGTTGAGAAAGTCGATCAGATGTTGAGAAAGTAGATACTGATCAGATTCAGTGATCGATGTATGCAATTATGACGTCATAACAAAGGCACCTATGACACCAAAAACAAAAATCACCCTCATTCCCAATGAGGACGACTAGCTGTGTGCCAAGTTTCAATTTTTTCCTTGGTGTGGTTTCGGAAATACAAAGGTCCAATATTTTTCCTCTTTTCTAACATGCTGCCACACCACATGACATGCGATGTCATAATTATCATTAGAACATTCTAAATGAGGTGTCGCTCCTCTGTTGAAAATTTCATCGCAATCTGACAAGCGATTGCAGAAAAAAACACACGTTCTTTGTAGACAAACAAACAAACGGACCCAAATGCAGTACCTTCTCCTCTGGCTATGGTAACTCGAAGGCATTCGGACAAGCACACACCTCTGCCACGCAATGTCTGATCCACTAGAACATATTGGGCCCAATATATTTTTTGAAATATCATGCTATACTGTACTATATCGTTTTTGACCCAGTCTTTCAATGTTGAAGAAGCACTTTATAATTTTAAAATTCTCATATTCCGACTCAGATCTTCACCAAAATCGAATCAATTCGTTCTCATCACACACCCATTCTTTAAACCAAGTTTCTTCCGAATCCATCCACAACTTTGTTAGATATCGTGCTCAATTTCTATTTAGCACTATCTCTCAATGGTGAAGAATTGTTGAAAAAAATTTCTAGTAGCCAGATCCGGACCTTCACCAAAATCTAAGTAGTTCGTCCTTGTCACACACCCAACCTACCCACAAAGTTTAATCTGAATCCACCCACAACCTTTGAGATATCCTGCACACAAACAAATAAATGAAATTGCTCGTTGAGCAAGGAATTGCCAGAATAACTTTGTCATATCTCCATGATCTCTGAAAAAACAAAAACCTGGAAATCAATTTGGTTCTTATAAGTCGATAGTGCTACTGTTTAATGAGTTATAGCACTTAGTTTGGTCATGATCATAACTTGGAAGTCAATCGGACTTGAAATGGCATTTTTATCGCAATTTGAAATTTTTGACCCGACCCCCCTGACATTCGACCCCCGACCGCTAAGAAGGGTGTTGGTGTGACACCCCAATGAGACATATGGTTGGATGCAGTATTGAAAGATGCACATTTTGGATTTGGTTTGAAGTCGACACGACCATTTTAGCGGATGTTATTGCGAAAATAAGAATTTCTGTTTTTCGGTGACCTTGACCTTGTCCTTTGACCTGGCTTCACCAAAAACGACAAGTGTCTAAGTTGGCCCATGACCAACTTCTGTACCCAGTTTGGTCATGATCGCTGAAACGGTGTGGCTGCTACAGGGTAAACAATCAGACAGACAGACAGACACACAGAAAGATACACACAACCGACCAACATAATTGCCGAAATCCGAAGGATTCGGGCAATTAACAAACAGAGAAATGAAAAATCGCTCAAAGAGCGACACTTGGCGAAACAGAACAAAGCAGAACAGCACTCGTTAGAGCGCTTATCTCTGCTAGGTTTAACAGTTCACATTTTGTATCCCACTGATGGGCTGGATCTGAACCAATATCCAATCTGCTTGTTCTTGTCACCTAACCAACTCACTCACCATGTTTTTTCAGAACTCGTCCACAACTTTTTGAGACATAATGATTATATATATATATATATATATATATATATATATATATATATATATATATATATATATATATATATATATATATAAATATTAGTTGTAGCCCTATCTCTAAATTTTAGAAATCAGGCCTATGTTGACCTTTCGACCTTAAAAATAATTGCTGGTTGAATTGAATGACCAAATATGCAACTCTTCAAATTTCAAGTCAATCAGATGAAAATTGACAATTATAGAAATTTGGCCTATGATAACCTCAAAAATAATTGGTGGTGTATTTCATTGAGCTGATATGCAAATACTGTTCAAATTTCAGATCAATCAGATGAAAATTGAGGATTTTAGAAATTGCAACAAAGTTGTTGACCTACGGCCTATGTGACCTTTCGATCTCAAAATCAATAGGCTTCTTGCTTATGACCAACTCAACCACCTTGTGAAGTTTCGTGAAGAGCGGTTTAAAATTGTGACTTGCAGATAATGGAAACACAGACAGAATCACAGACCAGACCAACCAATATAATTGTGAATCTTCGATTTCACAAGTAGCAAACACACAAAGAGAAGAACACACGCTACCGAACAAGATACTTGAAAAGGCTTTGATTTTTCAAGTAACAAACAGATAGACCAGACAGACAGACAGGAGTGTAAACATTGCCTCCATCCACCTTCAGTGGCAGAGGTAATAGTGTTATAATGTTAGCAAATTGGGAGAGCAAGAATGGCGATGTTTCCCCAAGATAAACATAATACCTCCTTGACATGACGATCTATTACTAAACAAATTCCTTATCCATAATCATTTTCCACCGAGCCCGAAAAGGACTTAACAGCATGAGTCTCTTGTAGAAAGGCCAAGTCAAGGAATTTACTTCTATAAGTTTTCTGACTTAAACCAGGTGGCGTGAACCTCCACCACCATTTTCATTTATCGTTCCAATCTTAACGCTAAGGTAGTAGAGGATAATAATATCTTCAAAAATAAGAGAGATCAAAATCATTCACGAAAAACCTTTTTTCACCTTTACATTAGCCTTTGTAATCAATATTTATTTAACCGATGGTAATGCTCCTCACGGATATCAAATTGATCTGGCTTACGCACCATAGCTTATGTACGCATTCAAGAGAAGGCTGCTCGTCTGAAAAATAATTATCTGTTCGGTTAATATTTATTTTCCTGAAGTATTTTGGAGAAAAAGTTTTATCTGAGCAGGTGAAACAGGTGTTGGTTACACAAATCTTTCACTGCTTCAGTCTGACAATCGTATTCATCTATCTGGACTTATTAGAATCAGTTTTGCTCATTGGGTCACATGAACTACCATGAACCAACGAGGCAAAGCTGCCTTCACTATTACTATATACATGGATCTCTACAAGACACACTCATTGCTCATTGTAACAAGTGGGACAGCCGGAATATTTTTGTTTGCATGTATTTTTAGAATAATAATCCATAATTTTTTTAGAAGTCTTGTTTGATGAGCAATACATTTTTATGAGAACAATTTTAGAATAATCTTGAGGAAAATATATTTATGTACCGTATTTTAAAAATTATCTATTTACTAAGTACTACCACGAGTATACTCGAAGAGGTTAAAAGCTCTTTGCCTCCTGATTGCCTGGCATAGCGAGGGAACCCCAATGAGGGTGATGGGATTATGCGGATGTCCATCAGGACTCAATGGACTTTAAAATTGGACCACGATGTTGCGAGCTCTCTCAGCCACCAGGTCAGGTCAGGTCAGGTATGTGAGCATGTGCCAGGGCGGCAAGTCACTGCATCCACTTTCCGCCGGTTCTCCACAGGCCTCTGTCGGGCCATCCACGAGGAAGATGCCTGGCCCATCCCCAACGCCTTGAGATGCCGATCAACCTGCTGCAACCACAAGGCACGTGGTCAGCCCGTTGGCCTCTTCCACTCACGAGGCTTCCTCGCTGAGAGAATCTGGTGAGCAGGATCAGCGTCAGGAAAATGAGCTGCATCTCCATACAGTTGCAGCTGACACTCATGGATGCTACAGGTAACAAACCTTATCTGAATCTCTCTCAGCAACTGCTCATTGGACATAAAATCTGACCAGAGATAGCCAAGGATTCTCCGAAGAGATCTTGTACTAAAAGAGTTAAATCTCCATTTCAGATCCTTGGTCAGAGTCCAAGTCTCAAATCCGTAAAGCAAGAATGGAAGGACCAAGGATTTAAAGACTCAGACTTTCGGTCTCCAAGGTAGGTACCAACAGCACCACACCCCATGATCCAGTGAATCCTTGACTCCCCAGGCCCGACCCAGGCGTCTATCGACCTCTGGCTCACAACATGCAGAGACATGAATATCACTGCCAAGGTAAGTGGTCACAAACAGGTACAGACAAGATAGCAGCATCCAAGATGTAATCTCAGTGGCTCCGACTCTTCATTCAGCTCCTCGAGGGCCCCTGGAAGGATATCCAGCATCTCCGCAAAGATGACTGAATCATCTACAACATTAAGGTCAGAGATCCTGACATTCTAAAATGATGCACCCCAGCTTGATCTCTCTGACATCCTCCCCAGAATCCAGTTCATACAAGTGCTGAAATGTATGGGGGCCAGTACACACCCCTGACAAAACTCCAGTAACAACTAGAAATAATTCGGAGATGGAACCATCACATCTCAAAGTACTCTCTCAGTACTCGAGTGTACTGCAGCTCAGAAATAGAATTGATCAATTTTAGTGGCACCCCAAGAAGATTAAGAATCTTCCAGAGGGCATCCAAATTCAATGAATCGAACACTTTGCGGAGATCAACATAGGTTACAAGCAGCCCCTGCTGACACTCTTGTCTGCATTAGCTGAGGACCCGAAGGGCAAGGATACGGTCAATCGTTGACCTTTGGTATAAAGTCTGGCTGCTCTGGGCACTTGTCCTCAATCAGATGGTGGTGAACCCTTTCAATAATTATCAGAGCAAAGACCTTGAATGGCACTGAGAGGAGCATCACCCCTCGGTAGTTGGTGCAGTCCTGTTGATCACCTTTCCCTTTCCAGAGAGGGACAACAAGGCCCTTCTTCCAGTCCAAACAGAGCGAAGAACTGCATGCAACACTACCAGTACAGCATTTTCACCAGCCTTGAGAAATTCAGCATGGATGCCACATATCTCAGGAGATTTTCCCCCTTTCAACTGGTTCAGCACAGCCTCTGTTTCCACAAAATCTTACACGAGCCTCGACTTGGTATACAAGAAAAAACAAAACAAAAGAAAAACAAAGGCAGTTCACAGTTTATTTGAGGGTCAGCAATATGGTTAGTTACACTCTTGACATTCAACTCAACAGCTGGTGGGTCAAGCTGGTACAGCTGCTCAAAGTAACTGGCCTAGTGAGCCTTTACTTTGGAGTCCTCTCTGAAAAGCTCACCACCCTCCTCTCAAATTGCAGTACATCGAGAGACGGGCTTGGATGAACGCCATGCACAAATTCCTCTGGAAGCAGGATGAGAATTACTTTACCATGGGTGATACTTTCCACTTCACAGATTCGTCGTACATAGGCCTCCTTGTCCACCCTCAGCGCGAAAACATTTTTGTGCCTCAACTCCTTGAACAGCTCAGCTCTGCCATTAAGCCTGGCCCTGTGACTCGTGTCAATGGTATCCAGTGTTTGTTGGGAGAAAAAGTTCTTCTTAGCCCTATGGTGAGTTCCAAGACATCCACCAGCAACATGAAGGATGATAGTCTTGAAGGCACTCCACAACTCTTCAGGATTCCCAAAAACTCCCAGACCCCACAAATCCCCACTCATAATGTTTGCAAATTCTTCAGCGACCTTGTCATCCTTGAATTTACCAACATCCAGCCGAGGCTCAGAGGGTACCATTCTAACAGATGTAAGCTGCGACTCCAGAGTTTCTACAACAAGCCTGTGGTCGGTATTGAGGAACTGAGCACTCGGTTCAACCCTGCAGTTCTGAATCATCCTCCAGCACCCATCAACGAGCACATGGTCAATCTCTTTTGCCACACAACTAGCATTGGAATACCTAGAACAGTGATGAGCCTGTGGGCACTGAAATCATGTACCCGTCACCCTAAGTCCGTGTCTTCTTGCAAAGTCAAGGAATTTAGTGCTATTCTGGTTCACAGTTCAAGACCAATGGGAACCAACACACGTCTCAATAACCATCCTTGTCAGTGCCAGTCGATGCATTGAAATCCCCCAAGACTGGAAGAGTATCTCGCCTGGGGCAGAGATCAACCAAAGACTCGAGCGCAGCATAGAATGCGTCCTTCACGGTGAGATCACTCACCTAAGTTGGAGCACATAAAGAAACCAGGGAAACGACACCCAAGGAGTGATGAATCCTCAGTCTCATAATTCACTCATTGACTGGTGTTACCTCACTTATCATGAGAGTCCTCAGACAGTGCTGCAATACCGATGTTCAAACACTGAAGCTCAGATGATAGCAGAGATAGGTGATCATCCTCTCTTCGGGATAGGACATTCCAGACACCCACCCAAATGGACCGCCTCAGGTTAACCTGAGGAGACTGCTGCCTGGTGGACGACACCTCAGCACCAACCCGACACACCACCGCAATCCGACCTCAGAAGGTTACCCTGTGCTTTTCCTCCTATCATCAAAAAATGAGGGTTCAAAAGACTTTGCCTCATCCCGTCATCCAGTGAGGTGCCCTGCGAAGGGCAGCTACACAGTATCTGCTTCCACAGAGTGTGTTTTCAGTTTTCTTTGCGTTTTGGGGTTTTTTGCAGAATGAAGTCTTCTTTGGTGGTTGCAGTGCAGATGCTGACACCAACCTCCTAGAAAAAGGTAACCCAACAGAAGGAGGACGTTCACAGATGCAGTTGTGAGCCAATGGCCATCCTTGTCTGGTGCCCAAGGAGCTCCTCTGCCCCTTGACAGGTTTTGTTTTTAATCCGACTGGGTGTCCATATCCATACACCCACTTCATCAGGAAACTTGGTGGGGGAGACGGTTTAGTCGCCGACAACCCATCCATGAAACAGGTGAGTGCAGGTTTACATGGTAACTATCGCAAGTTACAGATCTGACATGGCCTGACCGGACAATGATGTACCTGCCATCCTGCCAGCTGACAATGAGCCACCCCTTGTAAAAAAACATAGGTGAGGCCCTGGCACAGCTGAAATGTCCTGTGGGCTATCAAGGAAGGATATAAGTAGGGTAAGAATACTGATTCTGGCTCACTTTTCCCCATGTAAATGAATGGGGGATTTTCAGCGATTTATATTTTTTTTCCCTAAAAATAAACCCCCCTTTTTATCCCAAGGTATATTTATTTGTCTCCCCTTTTAACTTGGAGGTTGAACCTCATTGAATTGAACAGCTCACTCATTGAACCTATAAAGATTTGTTCATTCTCAAATTCCTTCAATAGTTTAATTTTCTTTGCACAATAATCCCCATCTAAAATATTGACAAACAAAACATTTGAATCTTTATATTTTTGAAGATACCCCTTTTGTGCCATTACGAAATGATAAACTTCTCTTAATGCTCTTATCTGACCACCTCCTGAGCCACAGGTTATTTTTTGTTAAGCCCCGCCCACTTTTCTTTAAGCCCCGCCCACTGTTGCTAAGCTCCGCCCACTTTTGCTAAGCTCCGCCCACTTTTCATAAGGTATTTTCTAAGCCACGCCCACTTTTCCTAAGCTCCGCCTACTTTTGCTAAGCCCCGCCCACTCTTACATCATTTCCAGTTCATCTCTGACTCACAAAGAAATCACTAGAAAATTACAGGATGTTATGGTTTTGAAAAATTTCCCAATGAAGGCTTGCCTAGGCTTGCCCAGGGAATTTCCAAAGGAAACCACACCCACCAGTCTTTCTCTATAAAAGCTTCAAACCCAGGCTCCATTTTAAACATTTGTTCTTGCTGGCAATGGTGTTCTGTGTGCTTGTCTCGAACTCTCTGTCTTCTATGGAACTAAACCTTCAAGTTGATGAACTGGATTCAAACCTCTTATCTATTGAGGTAAGATTTTTTATTTTCCTATTTTCAAACTTTGATTGAAGCATACTCATTTAATAATTAAATAACTTAATTAATACATTATTATTTTCTCTCACAGGAAATTGTGTCTGAAATACGAAATGAAAATACTGCTTTTGCTACAACTTGGGGAGAAATTGTTGGCTTGGTTGAAGACCTTATGAGCGACCAAGACCTTGAGTGGGATGACTTTGGTGTTCCTTGGAACTCTCTGTCTTGTATGGAACTAAACCTTCAAGTTGATGAACTGGATTCAAACCTCTTATCTATTGAGGTAAGATTTTTTATTTTCCTATTTTCAAACTTTGATTTAAGCATACTCATTTAATAATTAAATAACTTAATTAATACATTATTATTTTCTCTCACAGGAAATTGTGTCTGAAATACGAAATGAAAATACTGCTTTTGCTACAACTTGGGGCGAAATTGTTGGCTTGGTTGAAGACCTTATGAGCGACCAAGACCCACAGAACGAGTTCGTCCTTGATGACCCAACCAAAGAGTTATACCTTGGAGACCAGCAAAATCCTGAAAAAGAGTTTTACAGCAATAGTACTCATTGTGAGTTATCAAGACAATACCCACTGAACAAGTTATACCTTGATGAGCCAGAATACAAGTTTTACCTTGGAGACTCACAAATTTTGAAAAAATCAAGAAATGAGTTCTGCCTTGATGGTTTAAATAACTACCTTGGAGACTCAGGAAAAGGGTTCTGCCAAGATGGTTCTAAATATGGGGCCTACCTTGGAGACTCACAAATTTTGAAAAAATCAGTAAATGAGTTCTGCCTTGATGGTTTAAATAACTACCTTGGAGACTCAGGAAAAGGGTTCTGCCAAGATGGTTCTAAATATGGGGCCTACCTTGGAGACTCACAAATTTTGAAAAAATCAGTAAATGAGTTCTGCCTTGATGGTTTAAATAACTACCTTGGAGACTCAGGAAAAGGGTTCTGCCAAGATGGTTCTAAATATGGGGTCTACCTTGGAGACTCACAAATTTTGAAAAAATCAGTAAATGAGTTCTGCCTTGATGGTTTAAATAACTACCTTGGAGACTCAGGAAAAGGGTTCTGCCAAGATGGTTCTAAATATGGGGTCTACCTTGGAGACACAAATTTTGAAAAAATCAGTAAATGAGTTCTGCCTTGATGGTTTAAATAACTACCTTGGAGACTCAGGAAAAGGGTTCTGCCAAGATGGTTCTAAATATGGGGCCTACCTTGGAGACTCACAAATTTTGAAAAAATCAGTAAATGAGTTCTGCCTTGATGGTTTAAATAACTACCTTGGAGACTCAGGAAAAGGGTTCTGCCAAGATGGTTCTAAATATGGGGCCTACCTTGGAGACTCACAAATTTTGAAAAAATCAGTAAATGAGTTCTGCCTTGATGGTTTAAATAACTACCTTGGAGACTCAGGAAAAGGGTTCTGCCAAGATGGTTCTAAATATGGGGTCTACCTTGGAGACTCACAAATTTTGAAAAAATCAGTAAATGAGTTCTGCCTTGATGGTTTAAATAACTACCTTGGAGACTCAGGAAAAGGGTTCTGCCAAGATGGTTCTAAATATGGGTCCTACCTTGGAGACTCACAAATTTTGAAAAAATCAGTAAATGAGTTATCCTTAAGAGACTTTGTAAGTTGGTTTTACTTTGAATACTTGAAATGTGGGTTCTGGATTGATAACTCACAATGTGATACATATCTTGGAAACTCAACGGGAATGTGGTTATACCTTGAAGACTTGGAAAGTTGGGTTTATGTTGGACACTTGAAACTTTTTTGGGGGCTTTTATTTATTTATTTATTTATTTATTTATTATTATTATTATTTTATTTATTTATATTTTGGAGACTTTTGGAGTTGCTATCACTCTTTGGGATCTAAACCTATCGATGTAGTTCTTTGTCGGATGGTGCTTGATGGGAGCAAGATCAAGAAAGTTCTGGGAAGAAAGTGCAGGCTTACTCCCCCTTTTTACGTCATCAAACCTGAAAGCCTTAAAAGACAGAATTGGAAGAAGAAAAAAAACGTAAAAATATATATATATATATAGGTGGAAATCTCATTTTGAAAAAGACATTGTGTTGGGCGAGGATTGAGTTGGGGTTGAGATTTTGAATGTGAGGGTTGGGGTTGAGATTTTGAATGTGAGGGTTGGGACACACACACACATACACATCAACAAACAAAAGTTAAGCCTTGACTATTCAGTTGAGGATTCTGTGTTTGGGGTTCACAGATGTAAGAACGTCCACCCCTTGACACACATTATATACTGTTATACACCTCGGACTTGGCCCTCGAGTGTCCACAACGGTGTATAGTAGGAGGGAGTGAAGCGCCAACCTATTGCTCCCATTGCACACACACACACAAACAAAAGTTAAGCCTTGACTATTCAGTTGAGGATTCTGTGTTTGGGGTTCACAGATCTAAGAACGTCCCCCTTGACACACATTATATACTGTAATACACCTCGGACTTGTCCCTCCAGTGTCCACAAAGGTGTATTATCTGCTTAGTTTTGTCTTTTGTAATTCCTGTGAATAAAATGAACCTAAAATCTCTTCCCCTTCCAAATCATATATTTTATAAGTCCAAGGAACTGTATCTATTACATCAACAATTTTAAAAAGTTCTTTCGTCCATCGTTCAGTAAAACCCTTTTCAAAATGAGATTTCCACCTATATATTCTTACGATATCACCAACTTTGAACTTAGGTTTTCTGACATTAATCTCTTTTTCATATTTTAATTTTGTAAATGTTTCTGATGGCTTCATATTCGTTGACGTGTGAATCGTGTCATTATACTTATCCACAATATCCTGAATAAAAGATGACCATTGTTGTGAACCGAGTTGTGTGAATTTTTTATATAGTCTCTCTTTTAAGGTACGATTAAAACGTTCAACAACAACTGCCTTCCCTTCATTAAAGGTACTGTATAATGTAATACTGTTATTTTTTAGAAAATTCATAAATGTCTTGTTATAAAACTCTCTACCCTCATCAGTCCACAATTTCTTGGGTTTTCTCTTACTTTTATTAAATATCTGTTGAAAGGCTAACATAAGAGTATTACCTGTTTTGTTTTTTAAAGGGACAACCCACGCATATCTACTCCTCAAATCAATAACGGTTAAAGCATACTTGTACCCCTTATCATTATTGAGTTCAATCAAATCAGCAGACCAGATATAATCAACTTCCTTGGAATAAACTTTCCTTCTCTGAAACTTTGTGAATATTGGTTTATGTAATTCATCAGCTAATTGCTCTTCAGTCTTAATGGCATCATTAGAGCCTATAAGTTTTTTGAATTTCCAAGTCCAAGTTTCAATTTAGCACTAATCATCTTCTTCACGATGAACCTATCAACTTTTTCTCTCAAGGTTGGATTTTGTATCAGAGACAAATTATATAACATTTCTCTATCGGCTTCATGCTTTTCTTCCAACGTTGTGGTATTCCCATAATCAATATCGTGTCTCATGCACACTTCATCAACTCTATTGATTGGTTTACTCCAGGATTTAGGATTGTCTGCCTCATCTAATCTTTTATCCAAGTTTGTGCCTGGACCACAGAAAGAATACCCTGGAAGATGTAATTCCCCTGGTATTCCAGTAGTTGTAAATTTACTTCCTGATAAAAACTTTTGTATATCTCCTCCGAGTTTGTGTTTGGAGATAAATTGATTTTTTTGAACCACACACCGAACATATACCTTTTTGTATAACCCTGTTATTTTTACTTTTAATATATGAAATATTTTTAGGATTAGTTTTCTTTTTACATTTGAGACAATAACTCATTTATTTATGAGAAAAATTTCTGCAGAGTGCAAAAACCTTTTTAGTTTCCAACATGCACATTTGAATCTTAATTTTTAAAACATAAAGAATCCTTAGAAATGCCTTCACTCTCTCCTCCATTTATTTAAGAAAAAACTTGAATTAAAATGAATAGCTTGACGATGCTAATAGTTTTGTTGAAAGTATTGCAAATAGACTTGTTAATTCTTTGTATTCCTCCCTGGTGAGATAAGTTATTTTCTTTAATACCTCTATTCTTTTTTGAATCTCACTGGTTTCCATATTTTGATATTTATTCATTCTCTCTCTTTCCTCCCTCTCTCTCTTCTCTCTTTCCTCCCTCTCTCTATTCTCTCTTTCCTCCTTCTCTTTCTTCTCCCTCTCTCTATTCTCTCTTTCCTCCTTCTCTCTCTCCTCCTTCTCCTTTTCCTCCTCTTCCCTCTCTTCTTCAACTCCTTCCTCATCCCTTACTATCCTTGAATCGTTTACACCCCATAGAATATTATACATATATTCATCAGGATTTCTTGTTATTCCTGTATCCAAAATAATTTTTTTACAACAGGAAACCAATAAAATTTCTTTTGAATTTCTAAAAGAGCCTTACCTTTTCTTAACCTTATAATTTTTTCATTATTTAACATTCTAATTAAATCTAAAGTTGTCGGTTTATCAACATCAGCATAATGCCAATCTTTTATTGAAAATACCTCATTCTTATGTTGTAGAACATATTTATTAAAATACCGAATACCCTTTTCTTGAAGGTATGCTTGAACACAGAAATGATAATTTTCTTGAAGCCTTCTTGCTGTCATTTATGTATTAGAAATATATGTTAGAATAATATTATGGCACGAAACACCTCCCCATCTTCCCATAGTTAAATCATTTTGTATTTCCTTACTTATTATATATAATCCTGTTTTTTCTGTTTTCATGAGATAAACAAGGGCAAAACCATTATTATATTTACCCTTATTAAATTCTTTTATTTGTTGTTTACTAATCGTGGCTCCACAAAACTCATTCTCGATACCAAGTGGATAATATTCTTCCTTACGAGACTGATTTAATTGTTCCAGGTCTTCGAGGTTAATTTTAAATGACCAATTATACCCTAAATCATTCATATCATACCCCCATTGTTCTATTCTCATACAAACGATACGCCCTTCTTTGTAAAAATTTATTTTAATTCGAACTGTGAATTCTGTATGACCTGGAGATAATATCAACACTTCTGTATCTTTAGAATACACAGCCGTTTTATTTAAGTATATATATATATATTGTGATAAATCGCTTAATCTCACCAAGTCATTCGCGTCAGTCGGGCTTGGATAATTTTTTAATTTATAAGCATTTTTCATGTTAATATTTTTGTTTATATTATATTTATGTCGTTCAGCCTGTGCCTTTGTGTAATAATTTGATAAATCAATATCCAGTTCTTGAGATACACCAAAGATAGAACCATCTTTACCAACATAAGTCATTTATATTAGATTAAAAATAATATCATAAAATTTTTTATTTTTGTTGAGTTGAAATAACACATATAGACATAATTGACCACAACACTTGGAATTTAATTCTTGGACTTGAAATGTTTGATAAACACCATTCTGTAAGAATTTTATGACTTCAACAGGTGGTGGAAGACCAAAACTATCAAAATAATATTTGTCTTGACTATTAAAAATACAAACCCAATGAGAACCGTTCCCATCATTATCTTCTAAGTTCATAATAATATTCTTTGTATGTTTCGACACATTTGTTAATTCATCTCTCATACAAATAACCACATTATGAATTTTTAATTTCTTACAATATTTGGCAAGTTGTAAATTTGATGTTGTATTCTTTCCAAATTCTTTCAACCACTCATCAATGCTCATTTATTTATTAGAAAGATATAATCCATTACCTCTTTTCGTTAATTTTACACCTGCTTGTGCTATAGAAGAAAGCATATCTCCAACTAACAATCTCGCTTTATCAGGCAGACCTTCAAGTTTTTCAGCAAAATCTACAATTACACCACTTCCACTAATTTGTTTCTCCAACTCTTTGTTATGTCTTTCCAATTCTTTTTGAGCCTGGAGTTGAGCCTTCCTTTCGTTGGCAGTTTTGACCGCTGTTGAAATACCACCCGTCAATGCTCCAACCGCACTTAAACCAGCAAATAAAGGAATTAGAAATGGGAGAAATCCTCCACTCGTCTCTCTTATTGAATATTTTTTCAACATTGGTTTTGTCATTTTAATTTTAAGTGAGCCAGTGTCATTCAAGATTTTAACCTGTTCTCTTGTGAGCAAAACATCAATTCTTACTGCTCCTTTTCTCTGAATTGTATTAACGTTAATCGTACAAGGCTTTTGATTTTGAACACAAGATGATAGTTTATGAAGATTGATTTGATTAACATATACCCCAGTTGGTACTTTGCCACTCATTTATTTAACAAAAAATTATGTGAGACTAATCATCACACCATTATCTGTATTAATCTGCAATTCTGTTTCTTCCAAAAGCAAACAATATGTATCAACTTCTTCACTCTCTCCTCTTTCAATGTATAGGGAAGTATCCACTCGATTAGACTTTATAGTTTCTTTTTGAGCGCTCAGGTCAAACGTATAGATTGTATACAAACTTTTAAATGCTGTCATATCCAAAATAGGTTCTTTATTTCCATTACTTTCACACACCTTTTGGTAAGACTTGTATGCTTCAGCAAAATCATTTTTTTCCCAATTAATTTCCAATCTATCTCGTGGATAAAATGTTCCATCTAGAGAAACGCGAAGTTGTTTCACCTTAGCATTATCACTCAATGCATTATTCTTATCAGTCGCAGTATCACCATCTGGCTTTTTAAAAATCATCCACAGATATCGTGGCTTTCCTTCCAGAACACCCAAATTCCACGTGTAAGTAGTTTGATTGAGTTTAACGTGTTGACATCTTCTTTTGAGGTATGATACACTGAGTGGTTTCTTTGAGTTAAGTCTTCGATTCAACATCTCTTCTGTTTTAAGATTAGGAGTATATTCACTGATATACCAACTCATCTCCTCAATTACAAATTTATTCTGATCACCAAAAGCATTACCAACACCAAAAAGCAATCTATTTTCATTATCATTCCTTTGTAGTTGAAATCTAATTTTAAGACCATACAGAACTTTATCATAATCACAAAATCCAAATATACCTTTAAGAGGAACTGCCACAGTAAAACTATTTTCTGCTTTTGTATCATCATTATACATTCCTTTCCTTTGAATATATCCAGGGTCTGTGTTTGTTCCCGTTGACATATCAGGAATAAAACCTTCGACAGACCCCTTTCCCATTCTATCACTGAATGTATAGAGTGTAAATTTCATCATTTCAGATACAGCAGAGACATAATCAACCGCTTCAACTTCTTGTGTTCCAATATACAATCGCACACTATCAAACATTTTCCAGAAGAAATCATTTACAAGTGTAGCGTTTGTGTTATTCCCAGCCTTAGTGAATTTAAATTTACACAACAAGAAACTTTCGGAGAGATTCAAATAGGTTTGTTGATTATTTATTTCAAAACTTTTTGTACCATTTGTATTCCAGTCTGTTCTAGTTATTGCATTTACCTTGAAGTAATCTTCTTTTTTAGTGGAGTTTGAGATAATAATAGTATCATCCAAATCATAGATACTATCAATTGCTTCCATACTTGTATTTATTTAGGAAAAAAGATGTTAAAACTTTTGAAACCCTGATCCAAGTATTTGAATTATTTTCTGTCGTTCTTGGGGGGACAACTGAGTTTTACCTTTCTTAATTTCTTTTATTGCTTGTAATTTATGAGATTCTTTCTGAGCATCTTTTATACTCTTTACAGCACCTGCTACATTTCCCACAGCAGAAGCAGTTGAACCAATTAGGTCTTTATGTTTAAGAATAGTTGAACCAATACCCATGAGAGTATCAATTATCCCATCTCCTCGAAATTGATGTCCAACACCCCTTTGTCTCTTAGGTTTATAGTATCCTCGACCAAGATACATACCTTCACCCTTGTAGTACGGGGAAAGGAACATCCCATCCCCTGTAATTATTTTATATTTTCCCAACTCGTGCTTCCTCACAATAACCATCGTATTTATTTATTGAAAAACTTCACGTAGGTGAATTCTGATGGATATAACTTCTCCATTAAAAGAGATCACACGATTATCTTGGTCGGTTATCCTAAAATTTACTCTGTGTATGGTTTTTCCTGACACAGGTAGATAAACCAAATTTTTAGGCTCCATATTGAATTTATAACCAATTGGGGTTGAGTATGCGCTGAATGAAAATATTGTATTTGTTTTTAATCCATCATTATAAGCACCATCAATCAAATCACAGTGAATTAACACCGAATTTATTCCTGAGGATATTTGAATGACATTATCACTGTAAAACGTCCCATTAGTTTCAATCTTTTTTGAGGAGAAACCTAATAACTCTCTAAATGAATTATCAATTGTGAAATCAACCTTGTAGTTATTTTTAACTTTAATCGTTGATTTTGAAGTATGTTTTTGAATGTTTATAACAATATTTTTTGGTTCATCACCCTGTTCTTTCATAAGACGAGCAATTTCGGAAGATATTTGAGAAATCTCGTATGCTCCGGGTGAGACTGTTATCGTTTTGTATCCACTTCCCGGATTATAACTAAACTTGTCATTTTTCTCGGTTATATTAAATAAGGTATTATAAGTCTCCATGGACAATAAAGATGCTTCATATTCTTTTGTTGTGTCAAGTTGTAGTGGGTATGGGAATGAAGATGTGTGGTCGCTTGTTGTGAAATCAAAACTCAGGATTGTGCTTCTCATCTTATTTAATATGAGATAAAATGTCTTTATATTGAGATTTATTAATTATTTTCATGTTCATCAACTGGTCTAAAATGGCTGATGCTTCATTAAAACAATTGTTATTTCCAGCCTTCTTACTGCCGAACAACAATAACAGTCTATTAACTAATTGCGATGGGTCATTTGGAAGAAAACTAATACCTGAACCAAGGATACTTAAAGCCTGAATAATGTGTTTCTCCTTCTCATTCTTCCTACTTTTACCAGAAAGAATAACCTTATAATTTAGAGTGTTCAGCAAATCAATATATACTCTATCATCATTATTTTCCATATCCAATGGTTTATCAATATACTTTGATTCATCCCTCACAGTTGAACCTTGTCTTCCATCTTTTGTGAGAAGAAACATTAATCTCGGAGTTAGTTTAACAGGGGTTGAGCAGAACTTAAGAACCTTAATTCATCATTAAATATCAATACCTTTTCTTGAACAAGATGAAATATTGCTGGTTGTTCTGTTGGAATGAGTCCTGCTTTGGTTTTTGAATCCGCTGAATATTCATTGTTTTGAACAGCATTCACAATATAATCAGGGGGTTGATTAATCTCTTTCAGTTGTTGAAATAAACCTTCATCATCATATTCTAATTCTCCTAAATGCTCTAATTCTTCCTCCGTCATTTGACTGAAACCTTTTAACATTTGAAGCTTTCTAGGAGTATATTCTACTGTGGGAACTGTGGAAACATCTTTCATTTTTTCTTGGGAAGTTTTTAAAAGTGGTTTAAAAAATTTCTCTTGTTTTTTTTCAAATGCTTCTTCGCCCGTTAGTTTCTGTCTGCGTTTCTTCTTTATGTCTTCCTGTTGTTTTACAACTTTTGAAACCAACTCTTGATGTTCCTTAAATCTTCTTGCTCTTTCTTTTGTATCCATTTATTTATTGTAAAATATCATTTAATGAATTGTAAAGATCAACAGGGAAATTTTCCTTTTCTTCATCATTCAAGTAGATGTGTTCAAATAAATCCTTTTCTTTAAATATTTCATCAAATTCTTTATTAACATTAATGCGAGTTGTAATTTCTTCTTCACTAATCCTTGCATCTCTGCTTTTCATACGTTTGTGTTGAGTTTCTTCATCAACATCAAAACCGAATGATAAAATCTTCACTCCGCTCAGATATTTAATAATTTGTCTCGTTCCTTCTGGATTAGTTTCTAATATCCCAACACCACCAGATTTTAGTTTCTTTAACTCACTCTTACAATGTGAATATTTTGTTGTACCAAGAGAAACCTCCTCAAATATTTGTCCTTCATTCCTCAATCGCATATGTTCCTCCACTGAAATATAGTGATAATCTTCACCTTTTACTTCTCCAGGTCTTATTGCTCTAGTTGTTGTTGATACAATGCGTATCACGGGGTGTTTTTTAAGTAAATTTACAATATTCTCATTTGTACTACACAAGAACCTTGATTTATGAAAGTTTTTTCCAGAAGCAGATTTACCCACAAGATTTATAATAATAGTTGTCATTTATATATGTAATTGTTTATAAAACAAAAAAATATATCCCTTAATATCTCATCTTGTTTCACAACAATATATTTATATTTTTCAGTCGTGTGCTTCATATAATCCTCAAATTTCTTTTTACTACATAATGTAGAACAATTATCTCTCCAAAAATTATTGATATCTATTGAATTTAACTTGAATAAAATAAAAGTATTAGCATTGTTTCTGATGGAACGACGAGGAAGTTGAAAGTACGATTGACTAAGATAAATACAATTACAAGAAGAATGTCTCCCTCTTGTGTAGTAGCTGTCCATTACCGTTTGGTTTCTCTCATTAACACAATCATCAAAGATAACGAGGTTCTTTTTTGATTTATCCAAATCTTGGGGAGACGGTATATCATCCGTATTATCACTAAGAATACAAGTTATAAGATTTGATTTCTTTTACATCTCTGTGTATCACAAAATAGTTGAATTATATCTTCAATGTTATAATCATTTAGGTTTTTTTGACGTTTAAATAAACCTATTATATCTTCTTTTTGAAGACCAGCATTAAAACCTTGTGAGAGTAGTTGATACTCTGGTTGAAAACTCGACTTTGTGAAAATTATTAAATTATCATAATCTAAAAAGTTGGGAGTGAGGAGCATTTTTAAAAGTAAGCAGGTTTTTCCACATCCACTTGAACCAACTATGAGACATCTTAATGAATTTAGGAGATTTTTATGGTTGTTAAATTTTATCTTATTTTCCCAAATAGGTAAAAAATCATTCATTTATATATTTGAAAAACAGGTTATTTAATTTATTATTGGCTTTTTTAGAAACTCTATATTTTATCCTAAGTTCAGGTTTAATTTCAAGATAATCCATTATTTTATTTATACAATATCTTGTGTTGATATTTCCCTGAAAATTACATCCATGAATAATATACAACAACAATCCTTTGAACATTTCTCTTATACGTTCAGTTTCTTCCCTTGTAAGGAAAGGTGTGTTATCATCCTCATACTTTACATTCATTTCTCTAATCAATCTTGTAAAGTAATTCATTTTTGGTGTAAATCTAAAAGAATTATTTTCCTTTTTATATTTTTTATTATCATTAATTAGAAGATAATCACAGAATATACATTGTTTATAGGCTTTTGACTCTGTGTTTAATCCCCGTCTTTCACACGCAGGACAATTCTCAAATTTGTCATATGGAGAATCAGGAAAGTCTAGCATATTTATAAAGTAAAACTTTACTTAAACTGAAATTCATCTATACTTTCAGTTGTATATTACCATCGATATCGATATACTTTTTTTCATTATCAGATTCAACGACAACATTTTTTATATTAAAGGTAATTTTAAAATTATCGTTAACTACTATTGAACGAAATGTCATTTCACCTGATATATTAACATCCTTTATTTCATCAAGATTTACATCTTTAGGGTTGTTGAAAAAAATACAAATTTCTCCTTGCATATTACAGATGGTCTTATCTTTTCTTTCTAAAGCTTCATCCATAAGGTTTTTGTTCTTTGATACTTTTTCTTGTTTCATTGCTTTTTCTAGTTTTGAATATATTACTAGAAGGAGAGGAGAAACTTTTGTTAGAGATACTTTAATTGATGTTCTACCAGGTATACTAAAAGCCCTTCCACTGAAGGAAATTGAAGAACTCATATTATTTACCATAATAGTTTTTATCCAATAGTTGTTATATTTATCTTTGTTCAATTTTACATCCTTGACATATTTCTCAGTATCTTTAACAGATGAAGAGATTGATTGAAACTTGTCTTTTGTGTCTTGAAACATTGTATTTATTAAGTGAAAAAGTTGGAGGATAAAATGTTTTTAAGCACAGATTCACCTATAAATTAAACGAAATTTTCATCAAGAAAATTTTAGTTTAAGCAAAGTTTTATTCTATAAATATGGTGAATACAACGTACTGCGATGTTTGTAATCACGAATATAAACATTATAGAAAACACCTCCGAACCAACAAACACACATTTAATCTATTTCATCAAATATCTCCTCTTGAGTTGGAAAGAAAACATTGTGATATCTGTTCAAAGGATGTTTTGAAGAGTAGTTATAATCAACATCTTCAATCACAAAAACACAAGAAAAATGAGTTTAAAGTAAAGGGAGACTATTATATTAAAAACACTGATGAGGCATTTAAAGGGCATATAAAAATAAGGATTTTTCAATTTGGAGAACCCGGTCCATCATCAATAGCTGAATCAATTGAAATAGTGAAACCCGATGTTAAAAAATTTATTAAAAAGACATTAAAAGAAATAAAAACTTTAAAGTTTTATATGGGAGTGAAAATGAATATGAAAAGACAAGATGAAGAACAAACTCCTTATATGAGAACAGATCTTCATTTTATAACATCATTTCAAGATTTTTTGAATAGTGGGGTTTATGAAGAACTATCAAGACAAGAGGAGGATGTTGATAATACAGTGGTAGGAAGTGGATTCAATATTAAAAAATCATCTTTTTAGATATACACATTCTAAAATCAAACCCTCTTAAAGCTTCTTCTTATATTGAATTACCAAAAGAAATAAAACTAAAGAAGGCAGTTGTTAATATTAAGAACAATGATAATAAATGTTTTCTCTGGTCTGTTCTTGCTCACTTACATCCACCAAAATGTAATTCAGAAAGAGTAAAACAATATATGAAATATGAGAATACCTTGGACATTAAAGATTTTAAATTCCCAATGCCATTAACAGATATTCCTAAATTTGAGAAAAAGAATAATCTTTCTATTAATGTATATGGATTAACGGATACAAACAAAGTTCAAATATTAAAAATTTCAAACAACTATAAAAATGAAGAAACACACATTGACCTTTTATATTTTAGTGTTGGAAAGAATTCACATTACACATACATCAATAATTTATCAAGATTAATCTCTTCTCAGGTATTCAGAACAGCAAACAAAATATATCCTTGTAAGCGATGTCTTAATTCATTTCATACAAAAGAACGATTAGAACAACATTCAAAATATTGTAGTAATCATAAATCAGCTGTAATTACAATGCCTAAACCTGGTGAAAAGATTTATTTTGAAGATTATAATAAATCTATCATGCACCCATTTGTGATATACGCTGATTTTGAATGTATCCTTAAAAAGATAAATACTGCTTCTCCTAATCCAAAAGAACCATATACAAATAAATATCAAAAACATATTCCTTGTGGTTTCTGTTATTATATCAAATCATCTGTTGGAGAAAAGTATAACAAACTTGAACATTATCGTGGAAAAAATGCTTCACAAGAGTTTGTAAAACGATTAGAAAAGGATTGTATAAGACTCACTAAATTAATGAAAGAAACAAATGAACCGATGAAATTAACCAAAGAAGAAAAATTAGAATTTAGAATGAACAATATCTGTCATATTTGTGAGGGGGAAATTAAGGAGTCTAAAGTTAGAGACCATTGTCATCTTACTGGTAAATATAGAGGTCCCGCTCATTCCTGTTGTAATCTTAATTATAAATTACCTTCTTTTATTCCAGTCTTTCTTCACAACAGCGCCAACTATGATACACATCTATTTATAAATGAACTTTCAAAAACACCAGGGAATATTTCTGCTATAACAAACACAAGTCAAAAGTATATTTCATTTTCAAAAATGATATTCACAAAACCTATAACTCGTATTAGGTTTTTAGATTCTTACAAGTTTATGGGAACACCACTAGCCTACCTCGCATCAAATCTAAGCTCCACGGACTCTTTTCCAAATCTTAATTCATTCTTTCCAAAAGAGGAAATTCTCACTAAAGAGGAAATTCAGATTAAAGAGAGAATTCAAAGTAAAGAGGAAATTCTAACTGAAGATGAAATTCTAATTATAAAGAAAATTCGAACTAAAGAGGAAATTCAGATTAAAGATGAAATTCTGATTAAAGAAGGAATTCTTACGAGAGAGGAAATTCAAACAAGGAATGAAATTCAAAGTAAAGAGAAAATTCTTACAAGTAAGGGAATTTATCCTTATGATTATATGGATTCATTTATGAGATTTAAAGAAACACAACTTCCTTCAAAAGAAAGTTTCTATAATAACCTTTATGAAGAAGAGATAAGTGATAAGGAATATAAACACGCACAAGAAATATGGAAAATATTTAAGATAAAGAACCTTGGAGAATATCATGATTTATATCTAAAAACAGATGTTTTATTGTTAGCTGATGTGTTTGAGGCTTTTAGAACACTCTGTCATAATAAAAATTGTTATGGATTAGACCCTGCCCACTATTTCACAGCTCCTGGTTTAGCTTGGAGTGCAATGTTGAAAATGACAAAACAAGATATAGATTTAATCAGTGATGTTGATATGCTTTTGATGATTGAGAAGTCCAAGAGAGGTGGAATATCACAAGTATGTTCAAAAAGATATGCTAAAGCAAATAATAAATATCTCCCAAATTATGATAGTGAAAAAGATAGTAATTATTTGATGTATTTTGATGCTAATAATTTGTATGGATGGGCAATGTCTCAATCTCTACCTTATGGTAAATTAGAGTGGGTGGAAGAAAAGGATTATGAAAAGGCTTTGATGAATATTGTTATTTCTTCTCAAGAGGAATTGAATGACGAAGAAGAAGGTTATTATTTTGAAGTTGATTTGAGGTACCCGAGTGATCTTCATAATAAGCATAAAGATCTTCCTTTTGCATGTGAGAAAGAAACTCCAAAGAAAGAATGGTTAAGTGATTATCATAAAAGTTTTAATATTAAAGGTAAATCAACAGAAAAGTTATTAACAACATTCTATGATAAAGAGGGATATGTTTTGCATCAGAGAAGCTTAAAACAGTTTTTGAGAGAAGGATTGAGAGTAGCTAAAATTCATAGAGTTTTAAAATTTAAACAAAGTCCTTGGGTGAAAAAGTATATTCAATTCAATACAGATATGAGAGCAAATACAAAAGTAAAATTTGAAGGGGACTTTTATAAATTAATGAATAATGCTGTATTTGGAAAGACTATGGAAAATGTTAGAAACAGACAAAACATTAGATTCGCAACATCTTGGAAAGAAGCTTCGAGATTGATAAATAAACCAAGTTTTGAGAGAGAAGAGGTTTTTTCAGAGAACTTTTCTGCAATTCATATGAAAAAGGAAAGTATTGTAATGGATAAACCAATTTATATTGGAACAGCAGTTCTTGATTTATCAAAGATATTGATGTATGATTATTTGTATAATGACTTAAAGAAAGAGTATGGTGAAAATGTTTCATTGTTGTATATGGATACTGATAGTTTTATCCTAGATATAAAAACTGATGATGTTTATGAAGATATGAAGAAAAATATTGGAGTATATGATACAAGTAATTTCAGCAAGAAGAGTGAGTTATTTTCCAAAAAGAATGAAAAGGTTATTGGTAAGTTTAAGGATGAGTTGGGTGGAAAAGTAATGAGTGAGTTTATTGGATTGAGAGCAAAGGCATATGCTTATAAGTATGGTGAACAGATTGATAAGAGGTTAAAGGGAATAAAGAAATATGTAATAAAGAAATCAATAACTTTTAGAAATTATTATAATTGTTTGATGAATAAGAAAGAAGAATATAGGAAAATGAATACAATAAGAAGTTATAAACATAACATATATAGTGAAGAAGTAAATAAAAAGGCATTAGGAGCCTTTGATGATAAGAGATTTATTTTAGATAATGGAATAGATTGTGTTCCATATGGATATTGTATGATAGAGTGTATAAAATAGATTATGTTTTAACGATGGGAAGATGGGTTAGGGTTTTTTAAGGGCTACCGCCGCGTTTTTCACAATATATAAATGGTTAAACCAAGTATTAATCAAACTAAAGAGTGGAGAAAATCTCAGTCTTGGTATATAAATGGAAAACATAATGAATGTGAAAAATATCAAATAAGTCTTATTGAAAAAATAACTAAAACAAAGGTAAATAAAACAAATAAGCGAATTAATTTAAAAACTAGTAAGTTAGAGGATGTAAAGAAAAAAATGAATATCCTTGAATGGACTGAAAACTTTGATGGTTATCAATTGAACAATGAAAAACAATTTACTATAATCTCAAAATGATATGTGGCTCAGGAGGTGGCCAGATGAGAGCATTAAGAGAAGTTTATCATTTCGTAATGGCACAAAAGGGGTATCTTCAAAAATATAAAGATTCAAATGTTTTGTTTGTCAATATTTTAGATGGGGATTATTGTGCAAAGAAAATTAAACTATTGAAGGAATTTGAGAATGAACAAATCTTTATAGGTTCAATGAGTGAGCTGTTCAATTCAATGAGGTTCAACCTCCAAGTTAAAAGGGGAGACAAATAAATATACCTTGGGATAAAAAGGGGGGTTTATTTTTAGGGAAAAAAAATATAAATCGCTGAAAATCCCCCATTCATTTACATGGGGAAAAGTGAGCCAGAATCAGTATTCTTACCCTACTGATATATACCTGCTAGTTACCCATTCACTCCTTTATATAGCTCTTGCAACCCAGAAAGCTACTCCCTGGCGTGAGATTCGTCCACTTCCTTTGCCTGTTCTTCGATGTTGGGATTCACTCGATCTCTAATCAATACCAAGAATGATGGTGGACTTAACTTGGAGGTTGCTACTTGGTGCATTGAGCTTGGAGTTATGATGCAGCATTTCATTAACTTCCCAGAGAAATGTTGCTTTTGTGGTGAAAGAAAAATAAAATGATACAGTGCCTTCAGAACGTATTCATACCCCTTGACTTTTTCACATCTTCTTGTGTTTCAACTTGAATTTAAAAGGAATTAAATTTAAATTTTTTGTCACTGATCTACACAAAATACCCCATAATGACGTGAAGTGAAAACATGTTTTTAGAATTTTTACAAATTCATGAAAATTCTAAAGCTGAAATGTTTTGCATCAATAAGTATTCAATCCCCGTTGCGATGACACTTCAAATTGATCTCAGGTGCATCCAATTTCCTTGGATCATCCTTGAGATTTCTACAACTTGATTGGGGTCTACCTGTGACCAAATCAATTGATTGAACGTGATTTAGAAAGAAATACACCTTTCTATATAAGGTCCCACAGTTTACAGTGCATGGCAGAGCAGAAACTACCATGAAGTCCAATGAACTATCCGTAGAACTCCGAGATAGAATTGTGAGAAGGCATTGATCTGGAGATGGGTATAAAACAATTTCTCAAGTGTTGAAAGTTCCTAAGAGCACAGTGAGCTCCATCGTTAGGAAATGGAAAGAATATGGAACTAACCCGACTCCTCCTTGAGCTGGCCGTCTGACCAAACTGAAGAACTGGACAAGAAGAACCTTGGTCAGGGAGGTGACCAAGAACCAAATGACCTTTGAGAGAACTAGAGAGTTCCTTGGCTGAAATGGGAGAACCTGCTGGAAGGACAACAGTCTCTGCAGTACTTCTCAAATCTCGGCTTTATTGGAGAGTGGCCAGACGGAAGCCTCTCCTGAGAAAAACGAACATGACAGTGTGCTTGGAGTTTGCAAAAATACTCATGAAAGACTGAGAGCATGAGGCAAAAGAAGCTGTCATTTGAGGAGACAAAATTGAACGCTTTGTCCTGAATGCAAAGCACGATGTCTGGCAGAAACTGAGCACAGCTCATCACCCATCTAACACCATCCTGACCTTGAAACATGGTGGTGGCAGCATCATACTATGGGGATGCTTTTCAGTGGCAGGGACTGGGAGACTTGTAAAGGATAGAGGGAACAATGAATGGAGTCAAATACAGGCAAATCCTTGAGGATAACCTGCTTCAGAGTGCAAAAGACATTAGACTGCGGTGAAGATTTAGGTTCCAACAGGACAATGACCCCAAGCATACAGCCAAAGCAACACTGGAATGGCTTCAGAACAATAATGTGAAAGTCCTTGAGTGGTTCAGCCAAAGCCCAAACTTGAATCACATTGAGAATCTGTGGAAAGAATTGAAGATTGCTGTTCACTGCAACTCCCCATCCAACTTTACAGAGATTAAGCAAGTCTGCAGGGAAGAATGGGAGAAAATCCCCAAATCCAGATGTGCAAAACAGACATACCCAAGAAGACTCGAAGCGGTAATCGCTGCCAAATGCGCTTCTATAAAGTATTAACTCAGGGGGTTGAATATTTAATGATGCAAGGTATTTCAGATTTTCGTTTTTCA
This sequence comes from Eptatretus burgeri, assembly GCF_056783735.1. Classification (NCBI taxonomy): domain Eukaryota; kingdom Metazoa; phylum Chordata; class Myxini; order Myxiniformes; family Myxinidae; genus Eptatretus; species Eptatretus burgeri. The sequence continues at coordinate 12,089,360 of NC_140973.1, read as the reverse complement.
TTCATATGTAAAACTTTCTCAAAACATGTTTTCACTTTGCCATTATATTATGGGGTATTTTGTGCAGATCGGTGACAAAAATTTTTAATTTAATCAATTTTTAATTCAGCCTGTAACACAACAAAATGTGACAATCGTCGAGGGGTGTAAATACTTCCTGAAGGCACTGGATTTCAAATATACCAACAATGGCACCATCTTCAACCAATTTTCTTATTGATGAAAAAACCTGTTACATGTCTGGCTTCACTTCTCTCCAACACTTTTTTTATCATTGGGCACCTGCTAAAGAAGCAAAGCAAGTCACAAGATCTTGTTAACCTGACTTTTACCTTTGGAAAAATGACAATATATAAAACCAGGAAGGCAAAAATTGAGAGAAATGTGTTGGAACAGTTCTGTTGGCTTGAAGGTCTTCATTCACTCACGCATTGTTTCAGAGTATTAAGCAGCAGAGTATTATAACATTGTTCAAAAGCTTAAGGAAACCTGGACCATAAATGAGGAGCTTTGCAGTATTTCCCCACAAGGTGCTTTTCTTTTATTTGCATAAATGTGTTATTTTGTTTTTGGTGACCTTAAACATCTTCTGTCTTGGTCGTGCTTTCTCTTTTAAAATGCTCCACCTTGCCTCCTGCAGCCTTGAACAGGTACTAGCAGGGATGAGGAAAGTGAGCGACATTGAATAGAACCGTGGCAATTCCAACAAAAGCACTACTATCGTATGCAGCACAAGGCTGCAGGGTAGCATCATTGGCTGATGGCACAGCTGTGCCGTTGATGTAGTGCCCTCTTCTGGTTCGGTCAGGAATTTGTAATGTGTTGAAGGTGCCGGCGATAGCTCGCTTACTCTTCTTGAGGGACACCGTGGGATCTTTAACGTCCAGCAACGAAGGCCGGCAGACAGAACGCCCGTTTCACGTCCATCCGAGGGATGGCACACACATTGATGAATCACCTTGCCTGTGAAACACCAGAATGACGGTTTATAGTTGTGTCAGGATTCAAACCCAGGATAGACATCTTCGAGGTGAGTGTGCGTAACACTTGACTGAAGGTGACAGCAACTTGTAATTTGGTCAGGATGCTGGCGGGACCTCAACTACTCTTTACGGAAAGACAGCGTGGGATCTTTTATATTCACCAACGACCAGTGCTGGCAGATGAATCCTCCAACTTCACGTCCTTCCGATGCTTGGTGGACACGTTGATGCCTTGCCCTGCATGCTAAGCATCTGGGTAAGAGTTCATTGTTGGGTCGCAATTCGAACACAGTCTTGACAGCTCAAAGACAAGTGCACATGGAATCGAGGTTATCCTGCCAACTCCTTTCAGAATAATTTTTTTGTGGATCGTTTTTATAAATACTCTACTCTACATTTATTATCAAGACGAGCAAATACCACCCATCGCTTCGCTGACGGGAATACTAACTAAGAGAGGGAGTGGGGGTGGAAGAAAAAGAGGGGGGTTAGAGAGAGGGTTGGGGGGGCGAGGAGGTGTTGGGGGTGCAAGGAGGGGTGAGAAATTTTCATCCCCTCCTAGATCCCATCTCCTTACTGATCTGCACGATGTACACCCCAGTTTGACTCCATTCCACAACCCTTCATTGGAGTATACATAAAAATATATATACTGTACTTCCAGCCACTTTGGTTTGCTATATTTCATTATATCTAGTGTTACATATGCAGTGCTGGCAGGATGGCCTAAAGGTACGTACACTCACCTCTCAGCTGTCTAGACTGGGTTTGAATCTCAAAGCAGCTATGAACTGTTATCCCGGTGTTTCACAGGTAGGGTGATTCATCAATGTGTGTGCCATCCCTTGGATGGATGTTCAACTGGGCGTCTCATCTGCCGACATTAGTTAATGGATGTTAAAGATCCCATGGTGTCCTTTGTGAAGAGATGGCGAGCTATTGCCGGCACGATGAACAAATAGCAAGTTCCTGCCCTAACTACTGCTGGGAGGGCAACGTCAAACCACTGGAGTATCATCCTTTCGAAGAAACTGCTTCGTCAGCTGCAACAGAGTATGGTGGATCAGAATCAGAATTACAAATGCAACTACACACCCTTGGAAGAAAATATATTTGGTCACCACTTCCATGAAGCCGATCAGGCCATTGTGGACGCGTAGCAATATCGCTTTTCTTTCCTCTTTCTGATTGTTTATTTCATCATCCTGTGCCTGTTGGAAGATGAGACTTTTCTTGAAAATTTAAATCAAGGCATACACTGGTCTTCTGAGCTGTTGTTACCTTGGGCACCAAAGGTGGACGGAGGTTGTTTTCACCCTGTCTGTTTGTTTGTTTGTTTGTTTGTTTGTGAGCAGGATATCTCAAAAAGTTATGGCCGGATTCAGACGAAACTTGGTTGGTGAGCTGGTTGTCACAGTGACATGAACAAGCCAATTAAATTTTAGTTCAGGTCCAAATCCAGATCCGGCCTATCGGTGGGAAACAAAATGTAAACCAATCAGCCTGGCGGTCGCTCCACCGAGTGCCCTTCTAGTTATTGTTGTTTCTTATTCTGGTAATATTTCAGGCTCTGCCATAGACTGGTGGTCCGTAGTGGGTGTAAGAGCCCCGATTCAGGGGTTTGACTGATTGTGGAGCTCGTGATGGCAGGAATTGGGACAGAGTTCCAGCAGCAATCACTTGCTCTTCGCAAAAGAACACCAAGCGATATTTAACGTCAACCAGAAATAAATGCTGGCCGTACAGGTCCCCAGCTTTAAACGTCCCACGAGAGACAGCAAGGCCATTGATGCAACATCCTGCCTTTGGAATACCAAGAGTTTATTGCTTGGACGGGAATCAAACCCAGACGAGACAGTTCAAAGGTAAGTGTGCGCAACTTCTGCACATTCCTGTAGAACTTGCTCTTTTGACTCCAAACTATGAAATGGATGTTGACGATATGCCTTCATCTGATTATTCAGGTATTGTTTCCCTTCAATCACTCCCATCGTATCTCCATTGGGTTTGCTCACGTTTCCGACTATTTTTCCAATGAACACCGCTGAGGAAACGTGGAGGGTCAATGTTGCTCCCCTCAAAGGACGACGGCTTCCTCATGGCCGGCATATGAAATTTCTCTCACGTTTTGGGGCCTTTTTTCGACACCAGCTCCCACTGCACCCTTTCCAAAGTCAACATCCCTATTTTGTGGCCAGGCATAGGTTTTGCAGAGGCAAGGGTGGTCAATTGCTCATGCCAGGAAAATTCTGACTTCACATTTCGGCAAGCCTTGAATGTTATGAGGGATTAAATAAAAACTGAATACGGTACAAGATGGGTCCATTTGCATCAGCTACCTCTATCCAGTAAACTGTTCGCTCCCATAATCTTTTGAAGCTTTCATTTAGATTCTATCTCCTCCCATCGATAACACACACCTGGGAAGATCGAGGTCTTGCTTCTTCATCATACATTTTTCCTTTTGTCGTCTTTGCAGGACCGCGATAAATACCCTGCTGGATGCAAATCAGTCGGTACACTAGATAATTCACTCAATCTAGTGAAGGCCGACTGTAAAAAAAACAAAGGCCAACGCGACAGTATATTTCTTGCCGTGCCAGATATAACAGCCACTTACTAATACAAATCTACTTGCTAAACTGACACTATTACCAGCAGCTCAGGACGAGGCCTTTCACGTCTTTCTTTCCTTTCTTTTTTTTTGTCTCATCGTCATGGCGAGGGAACAGTGCCAAGTTTGCAGAATCAGCACGTGCACCAACACAGCCTCCCCCGGGCTGCCTCCAGAGTGCAAGGCCCGCTCCTGGGTTAGCTCCCCCTTTCCATTCCGTGGGCCCAGGTCTCGGGGGAACCGTGGTGCTCTAGCAGTGAACTCTTGCCTTTCCGCAAGCCCATGAGTGGCCCTGCATCAGACAGCTTCGGCCAATAACTCCAGAGCAAACGGGCAGCATGGCAGTCAGAACTTGTTAACCTTTATACTCGTGAAAAGAGCTGAATTATGAAAGATTTAAGGCAATATCCTCCTTACCTTTGCCAGGTTGTCGAGTTCACTCCTGCACATGCTTACTTCCAAGGCAAATTAAAAATCGATTCTAATTGCATGTGATTTCACAGCACAAATTATTTTTCATTATGTATCGGTGTGTCAATCTGAATAGCTTGTTGAACGTGTGATTTAGTTCGGTGAGCCGGTTTGCTGGTATCAATTTTTATGCAACAAATGGACACAAAGGAATGCCAGTATGAAATAAAAGTGCAGTCGTAGTTGTGAATCATGTTTGTGTTTGGTGTGGCATTTCCTTTTGGTTGTTATCATCGTAAATTGACCTTTCAAAATTAGATTGTGAATGCGAGCCGGTAACTTGTGGATCCAAATAACGGTTACAAAAAAAATCATCCATCATGTTTTTAATCCAAAAGCAGGTGTTTCACCTTCATGTGATAGGTACCAGCTAAGATATACCAGGTTCACAGCAGGCCAAACACAACAGTAGATCAAAGAGACACGTTTCTGAATCCCTGAAGATAGGTCAAAACAACTGATGTGGGCATCCCAGAGGGCTGGGGCTGGTGGTGTATTTGAACGTGACTCTTTCAAGCACAATCAATGGAACGTGTCCATAGGCCTGCATCTCCGGTAACTCCAAAGGGGTGGCCAATGGGGGGAACGGGTGTGAAAGCATGCAAAGCTGTTTCATGTCTGTGGCCATATCCACATGCGTGTATGCCCAACCCTTTTGTCTCTGACCCTCAGGAGCTGGGCCATTGGCAATGCCATAACGGCAGCTACGCAGGAATGTGGCGGTAGACCAAGGCTCTTGTGCTGTGATGGTAGCGTGTGACATTGGTGACACAATACCAAACCATGGGTTCTCACTGGCCCGCGCACGCTAACCCATGGCTCGCCAAAGTGCCTGGCGCCAGCCTGCGATGCTGTTCAAAGGCCGAACTTAGTGTCATTGTCTGTAGCTTCCAGAGCCTAGCCCAAACAATGTGGAAGTGGTGAGTGTGGCGTACTGAGGAATAGCAAGTACAAAGTGTGGCTTGGTGATGTTATCTAATCATTTGCTCACCACGACAATTAATTCTAATGCCTGAGCACAACAGCATACGATTTCCGACCAGTTAATATTTCAATCATAGATATGGACTTAAATATTGTTGTTACTCTTCTATTACTGCATTTAAGTGTGCACATTAAAGCAAAATGAGCAACCATCGTTCTGTTATATACTCAAACAGGGGAATAGGGTGGAATTGATGACTTTCCCTGTGTGCAACATCGATATGCACCAAATCAATCCCCTTCAACCCCCCCCCCCCCACATCCCACCCCAGCCCACATAACTATGTAATAGATTGATTGTTCCTTGCATAGTTTTAACAATAATGTTGTTACGTTTGTAGGGGGGTAGGAATCTCCTTAGAACAGTTAGAGCATACTAATCTCTACATTTCTGTGTTCAAGTAGTCAGCCATCTCAGTGTATTAAGTAGTGAGATGTTGGCTAAAGAATTGTCCTGTTTAAATTTGCATCATACAAAGGGTGATGCGTTGTTAAACAATTAACCAGCATTTAACATAAAGGAGCTATATGTAAGACCGTCTGTGAGACACAGGTGAGGTGCCGTGTGGAGCCTTGAAAAAGAGGGGGGGAGGGAGGAGCTTGAAAGGTGCATCATGAAAAGAAAGAGAGAGGGGGAGGAGTTTTGACGACAACCAAGGGGAGAGCTTGGATCATGTCGCGAGGGGTGGGTTGAACGACGGACCGATGCTTTAAAGGTGGATTGAAACACATTGATGGATTGAGAAGGTTGAAAGTGGAAACACTACAACATGGATGAAACATACCTTTGTTGTGGTTGAGGAAATTCGCAAACCACCATTCAGGTCCCGTAGGTGAGATATCTCTGTAAGTACATGTGTAGTTAGCCCAAACCCGTTGTTTAGAGGGAATAAATGTCATTCATTCGGGCTGCGACCCTTTAGGATAGCCGTTTTTCTGTTCTATCTTTATTTTGAGCCAACCACGTCTCAACCGCCATCACACAACAACCACCAACCACAACGCCACTTCACAACAACAACAACGCCGCCAACAGCCACGACCTTTACCGTCACAACTCGCTCTCGCAATCATCGCATCACCGCCATTCCAAGCGTCACCGTGGCCAGGGACCACCACAATAAACCCTCCACCACCTTCACCTCTCCTCCTTCTGCCGCCATTCCCGCAACGCTTGTGGGCACCGATCCTGGACTCGTACAGGGCGCGCGCCGAGCAGCGGGTGCAAAAAGCGGCCTTTCCGGGGAAGTCGGATCAGGAATGATTCACGCCCACTTCTGTTACGTCCTATCAGCGAGCGCGGGGCGATTTGGCCCCGCCTCCAGGCGCGTCGGAGTATAATCGATATATTCAAATTCGAGGATCAGGAATGATTCACGCCCACTTTTCCTCCGTCCAATGGGCGAGCGTGGCTCCGCCCCCGAGCCGATCCTGATCCGAAAATCTGCATATGGTTTCTCCTGCTGACTATAAAGCGCGGGGCGAATCGAGTGAGAGAAGAGTTTCTGTTTCGGGCTCGAGTGAGAGAAGAGTTTCTGTTTCGGGCGTGAGTGGAGGTTTTTCTGTTTCGGGCTCGGGCGAGTCGTGGTGGTGGTGGCGGCGGTGGCGAAGTGTGGCAGCAGCAGTCAAGACGGATCTGGAGGAGAGGCGGTCTGTCGGGGAGCTGCAGAGAGGAGAAGCCGGGAACGCGGTCGCGGGACCCAAGCAAGCCAGCTAACCTCTTTCCCCAGAGCATCAACCCCCCCTGTTTCCCCCCGCGCTGAGATAGTGCGAAAAGGGGGCCCCGTTCCCACCCCATTCCAGGCAGTGCCAGCGAGGCCCGTGGAGGAGCGCGGAGTCGGGGCACCGCCGCCATTTTGCGGCTCATCACAAGACGGGTAGGCTCTACGCGGTCTCTACGCGCCCACAGCCCATGTCTGCCCTCTTGTCGTAGAGGGTGGCCCTTTTTCTTTTGCTTTGGAGTATATGTGTTGTCGGCGCCGTCTGTAAAGTAAAACTGTGTAAGTGTTGTCGTGTGTTGGCGTAGTCGGTAGTAGATCTGCATTGTTTCTTTTGTTGCATTTGCTTTTTGTGCATAATTGTTGTGTTACTTTTACATTTGCTTTTGGTGCATAATTGTTGTAATTGTATATGTGTGCTTTCCGTTTGCCGCGGAATAAATGTGCCTTATGTTGAACTGTTTTTCCCGTTTCGCTTCGTCTTTTCTTTAATTGAATCTCCATCTTACTTCACGTAAAGGGTTGGTCGTGGGCTAAATACGCCCAATAATTAATCGGAACCGTCGAGGTTGACGATAGCGCCGCTCGGTTATCCCGATAGTACGGAACGGGTCGCTTAAAGTGGCCCGTGTCCGAAGTCGACCTGCGGCGAGGTGCGATCGCCCGGTCTACCCTCCGTGTGGGTATTTAGGTAGGTCGAATTTGGCGAACAACCCTATCCCACGCGGGGGGGCGATTGGCATGATCGTGGTGAGGCCGAAAGGCCCACCCGTGACTAGTTCCCGGCGTTAGTCCGAGAGGGTCACGACGGAATTGTCCGTCCGGTGGGCGACGTGCCGCGATTCGAGTTACGTGGCCGCTCGCACGCCGGCGGGCGCGAATTCGCAACACTATGTTCCACGCATCCCCTGCCGATCCCTGACACAAAAGGCAAGGGTCCATCGAAATACATAATTATAAAATAATAACTGCCTGGAGAATGCCAATGGGTTCATGGATGTCCTTCCCTCTAACGCAACAGATGTGTGTATGTATATATATATATATATATATATATATATATATATATATATATATATATATATATATATATATATATATATATATATATATATATATATATATATATATATATTAAGACCCAGCCACATCTCTCACCTGTGAATGGAGGAAATAGCCAATCAGCTCCCACCTCATCGACTAGGCCCAGGTGGCTCGGATTATATAAATGATTGACCCCTCCTCTGCTCCTCTCGCCAAAGCAGCTGCAAAAAGCTCAGCACTTACCTTACATAAGTCTTCTTGGGTTGCTTTATGCAGCTACTTTGGCGAGAGGAGCATGGGAGGGGTCAATCATATATATATATATATATATATATATATATATATATATATATATATATATATATATATATATATATATACATATGTTGTTGTTTTTGTTCGTCTTTCGGCTGCTCCCGTTAGGGGTCGCCACAGCGGATCATCCGTTATGATCCGCAGACTGATTTGGCACAGGTTTTACGCCGGATGCCCTTCCTGACGCAACCCTGGTCGCCTTTTACGACACAGGGATAATGATTGGGTTTCGCCATGATTCCGGGCTGCCCTACACCCTCTCATATCGCGGCCCAGCGCAGAGCTCCCGTCCTCAAGCGATCCTCCAAACCAAGCCTCCGAGTAGCCGGATTGCAGGCGCACGCCACTACGCCCGGTTTTATATATATATATATATATATATATATATATATATATATATATATATATATATATATATATATATATATATATATATATATATATATATTGTGGTAGATTTCCCGCCCGTCAGCGTGCGAACGACCACGTCTAACCAATAGCGGTCGCTTCGCCACCGAACGGACAATCCAGTCGTGACTTTCTGGAACAACGCCAGAAACCAGACAGGGGTGGGTTTTTAATCCCACCACGGCCCAGTCCGTATTCTACCCATGCGAAATAGGGTCAATCGCCGAATATCGATATACCTAAGTACCCGCGTGGGTAACCTACCGAGGGACCGTACCTCGGTGAAGGCCTGCTTGGACACAAACCGCTCAAACGGTCCGTTCCGTTCTGGGATAACCGAGCGGGTATTATCGCCAGACCTCGCCGGACCCGATCACTTTACCGGCGATTTAAAAACCAACTATATTCAAGTGCAAGATGGGGCAGTTCAATGAGGGAATGGACGCAACGAACAGATTTACATTCACACAAGGACATTGATTATAATAAAGCACGTATGCAATTAAACAAGGCAAAACACGTATGCAATTATACAAGCAACAAAAGCACGACAAAAGAACTACAACCGTATCCTTATTATGTACAGTCACTTGCACTTAACAGCAGTTCCTACTTATTAGACGGGCCCACGGGCACATGTACGCACACACACACCCAAGAAATGGTGGCAGAGGCCTTTAATAACGAGCTCCAGCTTGGAGGACAGGTGAGCTGAAACCCAGAGCCTATCTCGAACCTCTCCACTTCGTGTGGTCTTCAAGTTGTTCGGACCTGGGCCCCAGCGAGAGTGAGCTGGATCAAGGCGCTGAGCCGCGATCCTTCCCGAGCTCCCGCGAATCCTCCCGCGCTTCTCAACATGTGCTGATGAGACGAGGCGCCGATCCTTCCCGTTGATGCGTCGCTTCCCCGAGGAACCACCTCCCGCGCTTCTCAACACGTGCTGGTGAGACGAGGTGCCGAACCTTCCCGTCGATGCGTCGCTTCCCGGAGGAACCACCTCCACGAATCGGTTGATGAGTCGCACCAAGCCGGGAACCAAAATGGAGAACAAAGAGCTCCACGAACCAAGAAGAAGAAGCCACCACTCGCAGCTCGAGCCGAGCGACCGGCTTAACTTCCTTCCAAACAGGGCAGCTTTAAGCAAAAAGCTCTCCCGAGCCAAGCAGAAGCCGAAGCTCACGGAACCGTCAAAGCAAAGAGCCTCCAAAAAGCCTCCTCCCGAGTCAGGCCTCAGCCGAAGCTCACTGAGCCAGCCGAAGCAAAAAGCTTCCGAAGGCCTCAACCCTAACCCAAGCCAAACAGGACCCGGAGGTCTGCTGAACGACTACTCTCTGCCGAAGCCAAAAGCTTACTAACCAGAACAAAGAAAGGATCTCGTCCTTATCCTTCTCCCGCCCTTCCCCCACTCCCAGCGTGACTCATGACTCATGCCCTCATGCTCCATCCCCCGCTCAGCCACGGGTGGGACGAAGTTGTTGACATCATGAGTCACGGGAGGGCAGGGTGGTTCTTCCTCTTCACAGAAGTGGCGGAGGGATGTCTCCATTGTTCGTACTCTAACTATTAAATCGATCCGCAGCGCATCTAATCGATTCCTGAACATTTAAACAATGGAAGGTGAGCTATCTAGGGAACAAGCACTTATCGACATAGCTAACGAAAGGAACCTGTATGTTGTGTGCAATCGAATTCCCAAATTCGTAACAATATATATATATATATATATATATATATATATATATATATATATATATATATATATATATATATATATATATATATATATATATATATATATATATGAGGCGCCGCGAGGAGGAGTGATGAGGGACACATCGGCCATTTTGGAGTTAATGCCATAAAGCACTATTTTAACCCTTACGATGTCATCCGAGCCTATCATCATCATATCATTAAAAAACGTCACTTACATCACTCCTACTCGTGGGGCCTCATATATATATATATATATATATATATATATATATATATATATATATATATATATATATATATATATATCTTCTTCTTCTTCTTTCTGCTGCTCCTGTTAGGGGTTGCCACAGAGGATCATCCGTATGATCCGCATTGTGATTTGGCACATGTTTTACGCCGGATGCCCTTCCTAACACAACCCTGGTCGCCTCTTACGACACAGGGATATGGTACACCTATTTTAACCGGGGTATACACCGGCCCAGTACACTGGTACTCATTTCGCTGACCTCGGAAGGATGACAGGCTGAGTCAACCCCCTGGTGTATTAATTCAGTGGCCCAACGGGGCTCGAACTCAGGACCTTTTGGATCCCAAGCCGCTGCCCTAACCACTGCGCCAACACACCAGGCTGCATATATATATATATATATATATATATATATATATATATATATATATATATATATATATATATATATATATATATATATATATATATATATATATAAACATACATATATATTGTTGTGGGCCGGCGGTCTGTGGCGAGAATGACCACTAGGTCGGGAAAGCTTGCGTTGTCTCCCACCAAACTCCCCGGAATTGTAGGCCGTCACTCGGAAAACTCCGCGAGTCGGCGGGTTGTTTAACCAACCGTGGTCGCCAATATCTCAACCGCGTAGCGTAGTCTATTTATCTACAACCAATTTACCTAATTAACTACACGATTTCGACTACCGGGGAAACCTCGTCCTCGGCACATCTTGCTTGAACTGGGTCACTCTACCAACTGCGGTTGAGTTCCAACTACCGACCACCAACTCCGGTTCAGGTGCAGCTGAGCAGAAACGGCCAAAGCCGTGCCGGCTGGAATGAACGGATTATCGGGGATAAAACCCCGCCTAAACTCAGATCCGAACCATGCTGGACCAATTTAAGAAAGGACAGAAACGGACTGGGAATATTTCTGCAAATGTTTATTTGCAATAAAAAGACAAAGGCAAGACTTAACGCGAATATGCAAGAAGGAATATTTACAATGAGCAAAAACACTTATTCAGATCTACGTACAAGACGGGCTCACACACAGACACACACACACAAAATGAAAAGAAACCCAGAGTCTTTAATGGACCCTCACAGCCATGGAGAGAGAAGCTGGGGGTCAGAGTTCGGTGGTGTACCTGACCGTAGGAGGAAGGGCGTGCTCCGTGATGCGCACCTGACAAATGTCGTTGGTTCGGTCCCCAGTCGCATGTAGGCACTCGTGGTTCGTGGCGGAGCTCGGGTGGTGAACAATCGGGGTCCACCTAGGGAGGTCAGGGTTTCTCTGTCCTTCCGTAAAACTCCTCGTAGCAGCCACCGTGAAACTCCAGAACCCCGAACAGCCACCGTGAAACAAAACTGACTTCGGGACCCCCAATTTTTGATAGGAGGGAAACCACAGGGTAACATCGCTGGGTCAGATTGCGGGAGAGTGTGTCGGAGTGGTGCTGAGGTGTCGTCCACCAGACGGCGGTCTCCTTGGGTTAACCTGAGGCGGTCCCTTCGGGTGGGTGCCTGGAATGTCCTATCCCTAAGAGAGGATGATCACCTGTCTCTGTTATCATCTGAGCTCAAGCGTTTGGACATCAGGATTGCAGCTCTCTCTGAGGTTCGGAGACCGGATTGCGGCGAGATAATGGTGGGTGGTTACACCTACTATTGGTCTGGTCACTGTGATGGTTACCATACCCAAGGAGTTGCTGTCGCTGTGTCCAATAAGCTGACCCCAATGATAATTGAGGTAACACCGGTCAACGAGTGTATTATGAGATTAAGGATTCGTCACTCCTTAGGTGTCATTTCCCTGGTCTCTGTTTATGCTCCGACTGAGGCGAGTGATCTCACCATTGAAGGATGCATTCTACGCCACGCTCGAGTCTGTGGTTGATCAGTGCCCCAGACGAGATACACTTCTAGTCTTGGGGATTTCAATGCATCGACTGGAACTGATAGGGATGGTTATGAAGTGTGTGTTGGTCCCCATGGGTCAGGAACTATGAACAAGAATAGCACTAAGTTCCTTGACTTTGCAAGAAGTCATGGACTTAGGGTGGCTGGTTCATAGTTTCAGCGCCCACAAGCTTATCACTGGACTTGGTATTCCAACGCTGGCGGTGTGGCAAAGGAGATTGACCATGTCCTCATTGACGGTCGTTGGAGGATGATCCAGAACTGCAGGGTCTACCGGAGTGCTCAGTTCCTCAACACTGACCACAGGCTTGTTGTAGCAACTCTAAAGCTGCACCTTAAATCCTGGAGAATGGTACCATCCCAGCCTCGGCTGGATGTTGGCAAGCTCAGGGATGAGAGAGTAGCTGAGGAGTTTGCGAACAGGCTGAGTGGACACTTGGGGGGTCTGGGTGCTTTGGGGGGTCCTGAAGAGTTGTGGAGTGCCTTCAAGACCACCGTCCTTGATGTTGCCGGTGGATGTCTTGGAACTCCCCGCAGGGCAAAGAAGAATTTTGTTTCTCAAGGGACACTGGATACCATTGACCAGAGTCGCAGGGCCAGGCTGAATGGCAGAGCTGAGCTGTTCAGGGAGCTGAGGCATAAAACTGTATGTGCACTGAGGGTGGACAAGGAGGCCAATGTGCGAGGAATCTGTGAGGGGATAGAGCATCACCTGTGGACAGGTGATTCTCGTCTCGCTTACAGGGGAATTCGCGCATTGCGTTCATCCAAGTCCATCCCTCGGAGCACTGCAGTTAGAGCAGAGAGTGGTAGGCTCTTGACAGAGGAGTCTGAAGTGAAGGCCCGCTGGACCTGTTACTTTGATCGGTTGTACCAGGCTGATCCCCCATCTATCGAGTTGGACGTCAAGGGTGTTACAATCCCTGTTGCTGACCCTCGAATCAACTGTGGTCCACCTTCGCTTGTGGAAACACGGGCTGCGGTGAACCAGTTGAAACGGGGCAAAGCTCCAGGGATCTGTGGCATCCATACCGAACTTCTCAAGGCTGGTGGAAATGCTGCACTCGTGTCGTTGCATGCAGTTTTGTGCTCTGCCTGGAACACAGGCATCATCCCAACTGACTGGAAGAGGGGCCTTGTTGTTCCTCTCTGGAAAGGGAAGGGTGATCGCCAAGACTGCAACAACTATCGAGGGGTGACGCTGCTCTCAGTGCCGGGCAAGGTCTTTGCTCGGATAATTCTTGATAGGGTTCGCCATCATCTGCTTGAGCACCAGCGTCCAGAGCAGTCAGTCTTTACACCAAAGAGTTCAACGATTGACCGTATCCTTGCTCTTCATGTCCTCACCGAACGCAGACGAGAGTTTCGGCAGAGGCTGCTTGCAGCCTATGTTGATCTCTGTAAAGTGTTCGATTCAGTGAATCGGGATGTCCTCTGGAGGATTCTTGGTCTTCGTGGGGTGCCACCAAAACTGATCGATCTGATGTCTGAACACTACTCTGGTACTGAGAGTGCTGTGAAGTGTGGTGGTATCATCTCTGACTTATTTCCAGTTGTTACTGGAGTTTGTCAGGGGTGTGTACTTGCCCCCACACTTTTCAGCACTTGTATGGACTGTATTTTAGGGAGGATGTCAGAGAGATCAAGCTGCGGTGCATCGTTTGGGAATGTCAAGATCTCTGACCTTGATTTTGCAGATGATGCAGTCATCTTTGCGGAGACTCTAGATATCCTTTTGGGGGCCCTCGAGGTGCTGAATGAGGAGTCTGAGCCGCTGGGATTACGGGTTTCTTGGGTCAAAACTAAGATCCAGGCTTTCGGTGACATCTTGGATGCTGCTGTCCTGTCTGTGTCTGTTTGTGGTGAGGATGTTGAGGTCGTGGAGAGATTCACTTACCTTGGCAGTGATATTCATGTCTCTGCTGGCTATGAGTCAGAGGTCAATAGACGTCTGGGTCGGGCCTGGGGAGTCATGGATTCACTGGATCATGGGGTGTGGCGCTGCCGGTACCTGTGCGGGAGGACGAAAGTCCGAGTCTCCAGGTCCTTGGTACTTCCAGTCTTGCTCTATGGATGCGAGACTTGGACTCTGACCAAGATTCTGAGACAGAGACCAAGGATATATATATATATATATATATATATATATATATATATATATATATATATATATATATATATATATATATATATATATATATATATATATATATATATGATACCCGTGCGCATGCACGGGATAGCAGTACGACATAGCTGATAGCAGACGACAGACCGTACACGGGGAATTACAAAAATACGCATTGTGCAAAATGCAAGTGGTATTATTAAAACGCCAAGACTTCCAAAACAATGTCGGCATGTCCGCTAAGTGCCACAGCAATTTCATAAGGATCGTGTGATGGCGAGCTGAGTTTTTAGTGTGCAAGCTTGGTATTATTATATATATGTATATATATATATATATATATATATATATATATATATATATATATATATATATATATATGTATATGTATATATATATATATATATAGATATATGTATATATATATATATATATATATATATATATATATATATATATATATATATATATATATATATATATATAATTCCAGCAATGT
The DNA here is from genome assembly GCF_056783735.1 of Eptatretus burgeri. Lineage (NCBI taxonomy): Eukaryota > Metazoa > Chordata > Myxini > Myxiniformes > Myxinidae > Eptatretus > Eptatretus burgeri. The sequence continues at coordinate 12,074,302 of NC_140973.1, read as the reverse complement.
GTGTGTGTGTCTGTCTGCGACCGCCGTTTCTCGACAACCGCTGGTCCGATCTGATTGAAACTTGCCAAGAATATTGCCGGGGACTCGCGGATGTGCCTTTTCAAGGTTTTATATTAATCGGACGAGCGGTTCCCAAGTTACGGCCATTTTATTGCTTTTTTCAGTGTTGGAAAGGTATATATATCGTAGCTGAAGTGTCGTTCCACCTTATCATGCCATTTTCCCCCAAAGATATCTCAGAATAATGATAACAGCATATTAATAATAATAATAGCACAATAATTGGCAGTAATAAAAAGAATAACGTGATGCAAGGGCCAATGTCTGTCAACCAATAACGACCTTCATATTGTCTGTCAAACAATAATGACCAATAACGTCTGTCAACCAATGACAGGACACGGTGCTCTGACATTACGAATGACGTCACAATTAATGTTTATATATATTTTTGATTTTTTTTTGCACGATTGACGTCACAATTCTTCTTCTTCTTCGTTTGGTATGACGTCACAATCGACGCTGGGGATCTGATTATGTGCCTTTTCAGGGTTTGATATCGTTCTTCATCCGTTTCAGCTGTTTCCCAAGTGTTTCCCAAGATTTGAAAGCTGTTTTTTCCCAAGGTTTGAATTAATTATAGTGCTTGGTAGACATTTGTGAATACATTTACAGAGAGAGGAGGGGGAAAGAGGGGGGGGAGAGGAGGGTGAGAGAGGGGAGGCAAGAGGGGGACGAGAGAGGGGAGGGAGAGAGGGGGTGAGAGAGAGGGGGTGAGAGAGAGGGGGAATCACAATTCAAGAGAGGGGGAGAGAAGAGGGGCGAGACTAGGGGGGAGAGAGGGGGGGCGAGAAAGAGGGGGCGTCACAATTCTTCTTCTTCGTTTGCTATGACGTCACAATTGACGCTGGGGAACTGACTATGTTTCCCAGGTGTTTCCCAAGTTATGGCCATTTATGATATGGTTGGTTCGATCTCATTGAAAAAATGCCCCAATCCATTCGTCGTTTACGAGAGCGAAGGAACGAAGCTGCACATACTGGCATGCACCGACGGGCCCGCACCTACGGGCCAACACCTACGTGCCCACACCTACGGGCCCGCACTAGTATCTATAATTCCAGCTGTGTGTGTGTGTGTGTGTGTGTGTGTGTGTGTGTGTGTGTGTGTGTGTGTGTGTGTGTGTGTGTGTGTGTGTGTCTGTGTGTCTGTGTGTCTGTCTGCGACCGCCGTTTCTCGACGACCACCAGTCCGATTTGATTGAAACTTGCCAGGAATATTGTCGGGGACCCGTGGATGTGCTTTTTCAAGGTTTGATATTAATCGGACAAGCGGTTCCCAAGTTACGGCCATTTATCTGTCAACCAATGACAAAACACGGTGCTATGACATCACGAATGACGTCACAATTAATGGGTTTTTTTTGTTTTTTGCACGATTGATGTCACAATTCTGCTTCTTCTTCGTTTGGTATGATGTCACAATCGACGCTGGGGACCTGAGTATGTGCCTTTTCAAGGTTTGATATCGTTCTTCATCGGTTTCAGCTGTTTCCCAAGTGTTTCCCAAGGTTTGAAAGCTGTTTTTCCCAAGGTTTGAATTAATTGTTCAAATTATTAATTAATCCCAAGGTTTGAATTTTCCCAAGAGAAACAGCTGTTTCCCAAGGGTTTGAAAGCTGCTTTTTTCCCAAGGTTTGAATTAATTGTTGTGCTTGGTAGACATTTGTGAATACATTTACAGAGAGAGGGGCGAGAGGAGGGGGGAGGGAGAGGGGGGAGGGAGAGGGGGAGGGAGAGGGGTGAGAGAGAGGGGGCATCACAATTCAAGAGAGGGGGAGAGAGGAGGGGGCGAGAGAGGGGGACGGGAGAGGGGGTGAGAGTGGGGGCGAGAGAAGAGGGGCGAGACTAGGAGGGGGGCAAGAGAGGGGGGCAGGAGAGAGAGGGGCATCACAATTCTTCTTCTTCATTTTATATGACATCACCATTGACATTGGGGACCTGACTCTGTTTCCCAGGTGTTTCCCAAGTTATAGCTATTTATGATACGGTTGGTCCGATCTAATTGAAAAAATGCCCCAATCCAGTCGTCGTTTATGAGAGCGAAGGAACGAAGCTGCACCTACGGGCACGCACCTACGGGCCCGCACTCCTATATATCAATATAGATATATATATATATATATATATATATATATATATATATATATATATATATATATATATATATAACAATATATATATATATATAACAATATATATATATCAATATATATATATAAAAATATATATATTTATATATATAAAAATATATATGAATATATATAAATATATATATATATATATATATATATATATCATATATATATATATATATATATATATATATATATATATATATATATATATATATATAAATCAATATATATATATATATATATATATATATATATATATATATATATCAATATATATATATATCAATATATATATATATATATATATATATATATATATATAGTCACGGATCTAGGGTGGGTGGATTCTCGCCCGACTCTTGGCGCCACCCTCACCACCTACGTCTCTGGGGTTTATAACGCCGGCCGGCTCGGCACAGGCCTCGGGTCACGCGTCTTCAATCGCGATACCAACGTAATCCTTGTACCTTACCAGTTTGGGAAATAGAACCCCTGGTTACAGACTGGTTGTGTCAGATGCCAAGTGTTTTCTGCCAGTCTGTAACCATTTTTGGTTGTATATGCCAATCGAATGGATCGTTCCTCGACGCGACACAAATTAATCCATAGCGGCAAGTTCATCCGAATCAACCAGATTTATTGGGGAACATCGGGGATCACAACACAAGGAAAATTCACGACAATGCTTTTATTAACAATCTTTAACCCGTTCTTAACTAGGGAACCACGGACTACAGGTTTCGAGGGGGTCGCTACCGAGATATGCCTTAAACAACGTGCAGACAAAGACAGATAGACAGACAGCATGCAAGACAAGACAGAGTACTTGGTGATGTCTCATGGACGAGAGGACAGTGTCAAAAGCACGAATGTCACTCGCAACAGGCGGATGTCCACGGATTCGAGCCCCAGCTCGAACGCACCGCGTGGCAAAATGGCGCTCGTCCTCCTTTTGTCGCAGACCTCACGCACACGGTCTCCGCGCGCTCCGACCCTGCGTAAGGCCGATGGCACAAGACCGCCAGATCAACGATGGGCCTCAGCCGATCTCTCTCAAGGTCGAGCGTACAAATCCAAGCCTGGCCTGTTCACCAGACAAGGCCCAAATCGAGGTGCTGGGCTCCGGCAAGCGGATCGGCAAACGTATCGAGCCGTTGGTGTGAGCAAGGACCGTCAGAGGCTCCATCGTCTCCTCTCCTGCCTTCCCACCTCAAAGCCCGATTTCTCTATTCAGTTCTCTCTTACTGTCAAAAATGCTGACTCGACGTGCAGGCAGGTTCAGCCTCTCTCCAGGCAGATCCAATACTGTCCCTCTTCGAAAACACGAGCGCGCCTCGAGAGCGACTGTTTCCACACACCGAACCTTTTTACCAAGCCTTTGTTCGCTCGCTTCGAAGCGACTCCGAGCACGCCTCGAGAACCCGACTGTTCTTCACACACAGCACTCTTTTTACGAAGCCTTCGTTCGCTCGCTTCGACACACGAGCATCCTCTCAACCGACTGCAGTTTTGTACTTCTGCCAAACTCAACCCTTTTCTCTCTTTTACAGTTCTTTCGTTCGCTCACCTCGAACCACTCGCCCCTCCCCCTTTTCAAAGCCGACAAAACTCCTCCCCTCAGTTTCACTTCCTCTATTTGGCCACACCCTCTCAGCCGACTGGGCGGGGCCTCGTCCGGGATGGGGAAGAAGAAGAGGGAGCTCTCGATCCTCCACTGTATGAACAATAAACATGCATCTTACACCTCCCGACACACAGGTAACGTCCATTTTACCATACAACCTAGCTAAACATGCATTTAATGGGGGATCTGAGCTAATCCTATATTTATTAGTCCAATAAGGGACATTTTCGTAACAGTATCAACATACACATATATATATATATATATATATATATACAAAACTCCTCCCCTCAGTTTCACTTCCTCTTTTTGGCCACACCCTCTCACATATATATATATATATATATATATATATATATATATATATATATATATATATATATATATATATATATATATATATATATATATATATATATATATATATATATATGTTGTTGCATCCACGGGTTCCGAGACACCAGCTTGTCACTCAGGGGAATTAATCCCCGGTTGTCCTCGGTAGAGCCGGACCTGGGGCCACCACTCACAATTAACGTTGTGGTATGGTGGGTTATTTTAAAACCACAAACGCCACCCAGTCAACTACGAGTTCCAGTGTCCACCGTCTAATTATTCCGTTTAACTAGAGGTCACATTACCTGAGCGGGGAGCGCGCCCTCGGCAAAGCACCAATGTTATCTCAATTAGGTTTTAATTAGGGTGGCCGAGCGTTTTAAACACTGGTGCATGGTGACTATTTTTTGGTCAAATCTGTGGTAATTACCTCCCAGTCTATCTCGGTTCAAACAATGCCAGACCAATGGAAGGAAAGGACAAACACGGACAGGTTGGAAATCGACAAATAATTTAATAACAATAAAAGAACTTTCTATTTGCTGAGGTAAATAAAGAATTTCAAAGCAAAATCAATCAAATAGCCAGGAAAGAGACAAAGAGCAGATGCTTATCAGGGGTTGACTGACAGCTAGACACAGACAAGGGTACGCAGCAGATCATTCAGGAGGGGAGGGGGAAAGAATCGTCTCGCTCACCAGAAAGTCATCCATGAAGCGAAAACGTCCTGAAATGCATGCGTGCGTGTCACATCTGTCGCCAGCACCCAGGTTTGCAGTGCACCCTCTCGTAAGGGCAGCCTTGAACGCCAGTCTAAGTCTGGAGGGTACCGAGATCGTCCGTCGTGGGTTTAGACCCTGGTGTTGGTGATCGACCCGTGCCTTACTTGTTGGCAGCACTGCTCACACCCACACGCGCACCACACGCTCGCTTGCCGAAGCACTGGGAAGGACGAATTGTCTCGTTGGCGCTGGTCAGACACCTACACGCTCACCACACGCACCACACGGTGGACATACCCACACAATACACACCTCTAATGCAAATGACAAAAACTGGATGGTGAAAACGGCTGGATGAGGTGAGCAACAATCAACACACAATCCCAAACACCACATCCACATGTGCACAACACTCAACGAGAACCCCAATACTCGCACAACCAACACCTCTTCATGCCCAACACGGACACGAAACCAGCTGTTTTCCTGCCCCGGAAACACAAAAACAACAAGCGCATACACGTGCTCACCCACACACATACAACACCAGATCACGTGTTAGTAAAAACAAAAAAGAGCAGAGCACCCCTTCAATGATGTGATTTGACATTTGTTTTTGCTTTTGCAAAATAAATAAAAAACACTCCTCCATTTGACCTTGAGCACCAGCACGTGACCGGAAATGAGCGGTCTTATCAAAATAAAAACCGGACACGTGCCGAGGCTCTTGGCTATTGTGTCTGATGAAGCTAGCTGCGAAGCCAGTGAAAAGTTGCCTGAGACCGGGTCTGCTTTCGCTTTTTTAGATCCTCGTGGAGGATCTCTAAGTCTTACTCACATTGTTGTTCTTCATCTTCTTCTTGTGGACTTTTTTGTTTCACAGCCTACAGTTTTCATTGAAACTTCCTGAAACTTGGCATATCTATGTAAAAATACCCTGCGCAGACAGTAACCATCTCCGATTTTGAAAATTCCTCCTAGAAAAAACGTTATGACGTCAAAATATCTCAGCTAATGGAAATCGCCTAAAAATTATCTCAAACAAGGTAAGCTTTTTGAATTCTGTTTGCGGGAATCGAACAGGGCATTAGCAGAGATGAATTACCGCACATATGATACATCACTGTGACGTTATATCAATTTTTATGACATCATTTCTATTTTTTGACATTTTTTGTTTCACAACCCAGAGTTTTCATCGGATCTTCGTGAAACTTGCCATGTATATGCAGAAAGCCCACACACAGGCAGTAACCATCTCCGATTTTGGAAATTCTTCCTAGAAAAAAAGTTGACGTCATAATATCGCCGCTAATGGATATCGCCTCTACCATTATCTCCGAAACTAGGCAAGGTGTTTGAATTTTGTTTGCGGTAATCAAGCCGGGCATTAGCACAGATAATTTATCGCAAACCTAATACATCACAATGATGTCATATTCGTTTTTATGAAGATATCATTAAGAGGACGAGGATCTTAGCTCATTTGAGTTTGTTGATCAAATTAGTGGAGTCGATGTCTTCTTCTTCTTTAAAAAAAAAATATATATATATATATATATATATATATATATATATATATATATATATATATATATATATATATATACATATTAGAGGGGCATGCAGTCAAATGTAAGACCAAATACTGCATTGGAGTGATCAGAAGGAACCTGAACAAGCAAAAAGCAAATATGGAGTCATCAGGAGAAACCTGGATAGGTTTCGGGTTCTGGCATCTACTCCACAACCCTCAAACCCATCCAGGCGCAGCCAAGTGAGCCTTACAGAAAACTTTATGCAATAATTCATTTCTCCTTTGACAGATAGATAAAGAAAGAGAAATGAAGAAAAAGCAAGAGTTAGAATGAATGAAGAGAAATGTGAAAGGAACAAAGAGCAAATGTGTTGAGAAGAACCCGGACAGATAGAATACAGCAGTTACTCGCCAAGCTCAAATGCAGCAACAGGTACAAGCTACCAAAGGTCCGTCAGCAGGGAAGCACAGTCCATAAAGAATCAGGATATGGTACAAACACAAACAAATGAAAGACCAAATACTTCATTGGAGTCATTAGAAGGAACCCGAATAAGTAAAGATCGAATATGGTCACATTGGGTCATCAGGAGGAACCTGGATAGGTTTGGGGTTCCAGCTGTTGCTCCACAACCCAAAAACCCATCCAGGCACAGCCAGAAAAAATTCTGCAAGAATTAACTTCTTCTTAGAGCTTAGACAGATAGATGAAGAAAGAGATATGAAGAAAAAGCAAGAATTACAATAAATAAAGAGAAATGTGAAAAAGTAGAAAGAAATATGAAAGAAACAAAGAGCAAAGATGTCAGGAAGAACCTGGAGATAGTGAGTATTTTGGTGCATCCTAGGTGCATTGATCTATCTATAATTCCAGCTGTGTGTGTGTGTGTGTGTGTGTGTGTGTGTGTGTGTGTGTGTGTGTGTGTGTGTGTGTGTGTATGTGACCGCTGTTTCTTGACAACCACTGGTCTGATCTAATTGAAACTTGCCAGGTATATTGCTGGGGACCTGAGTATGTGCCTTTTCAAGGTTTGATATTAATCGGACAAGTGGTTCCCAAGTTATGGCAATTTATTTACCAAACCAATGACAGGACACGTTGCTGCGTAGGCGTGGCCGATGGGGAAAGAGCGCGTTCCCCATTACGGGTTACAACGTACGGACTTCCGGATAGTGATGACTTACTCTATTCTAATAATTTCTCGATTTCTTATGCGCATTTATAGATAAACACAATGCCCCAATCCAGTCGTCGTTTACGAGAGCGAAGGAACGGCTGTGTGGTTGTTTGAATTTAGTTTTTTTTGCACGTACGGCCACTCGCGTACGGGCACGTACTAGTATCAATAAATGGCTGTGTGTGAGTGTGAGTGTGTCTCCTCCATAACTCCGAAACCATGAAACTTAGCAGCCTGAAACTTTTCATGCATACTAATAAAACTCCAAGGAAGTGCAAGACTGATATGAAAATTGGGTGTTTGGGTTCAATTAAAGCACCCCCTTTGAGGATAATTAACAGCCTTATTTAATTACATCCTTTATCAGGTACATCCTCCATCACCGCTCTCAATGGGGGTCTTAAGGCATATCCTAGGTAACCTTCCTGGGGGCTGAAGCCACCATGTTTTGTGGCCTGCTCAACCATGCCTTGACTTGGAACAGGCTCCAATGATTTGTTAACGATAAAGTTTTTTGTTTTTTTTCGCTTCACTTACTCATATTATCGAATGCCTCTTCATCATAGCTACAAATCACTGGGTACATTGCAATGCTTATAAACGTTCAGAGACGTCAGCGTTCATTGCTGTATTCCATTTCTGCACATGTGATCACCACAAGAATCTCTTAAACTAAGGAGAATTACAAAATGTAAGCTCCAGAATCGAACTTATAAGCAGATCGAACTCAAGAAAAATGTTCATTTGTCCAATTCGGACATGTTTAACATTTTAGGTGTCTCCAGGAGGTGTACGTTTAATATGACAGTTTGGTGATTGCCAATTGTGTGCCAAACGAGCAGTTTTCTGTCAACCATTTTGTTGGAGTGCTTAAACCACTAGGTGTGCGCTCTACAATATTCTCACTGTCACTGAATACTATATCGATCGACTTGAACAATGTTCAGGGGTCACTTGCGTGTGTTGGCCATGTGTTGCTCTGCGGTGCAATAGGCAGTGGCTGGCTCGCTGAAAATGTGAAATTTTACTTTACATGACGTTTTCCGTTTTTGTTCTTCCATTATACGACCTGTCACTTTGGCATAGAAAAATACAAATAAAAGTTAAACATTTTGCTTTTAAAAGTTTTTTCAACCGTTTTGTGGAGGGCTTGGTGAAGCCTCTTGGTGCGTTCTTCAAGTTTCAATGGCGATACCATGTTTCTCTCCTGAAGGGAGGAAGGCAAAATAAATTATGTGATCATTTTGAGAAAAAAATGTTTTCAGTGATGAAATAATGAATCGCCGCACCAAGGCAAGAAAGCCGAGAGGTACGCAAGCTCACTGTGTGTTGCCTGGATTGGAATCCAGACCCACCTATAAACTGTCATCCCGGTGTTTCACAGGCAGGGTAATTCATCATTGTGTGTGCCATCTCTCGGATGGATGATAAACTGTGCATCACATCTGCCAGAATCCCACACCCCTCTCCCTCCCAACCCTACCCCCTCTCCCCCTTTCCAAAACTGACCTCTCTCTCTCTCTCTCTCTGGCCCCTGCCCTCCCTCTCTCCACCCCTCTATCACTCTCTCTTCCAACCCTCCTCCTGGTCCACCACCCCTTCCCCTCTCTTGAGGAGACTAGCAGGTACGAATTGGATTTGGAGTGAGCCGACTTGTGGGGTGCAAAGGTCGCTGTATGTACGAGCATGCCTGCATGCAGGCAGACCATTGCCAGGAAAATAGCATGCATATTAAATGCTCCCTCCCCAGGTCTCAAAGTGAGTGTGTGTGTGCGTGCGTGCGTGCGTGCACCTGCGCACGTGCAAGTTGGTGTTGCCTATCTCCACATGAGGTGGGTGCACTTGAGGAGGTGAAACAGAGAACTACCAGGTCTCAAAGTGTGTGTGTGTGTGTGTGTGTGTGTGTGTGTGTGTGTGTGTGTGTGTGTGTGTGTGTGTGTGTGTGTGTGTGCGTGTGTGTGTGTGTGTGCGCGCGCGCGCGCATGTGCGTGCCTGCACACATGCAAGTTGATGTTGTTGCCTATCTCCACATGAGGTGGGTGGGTTTTGAAAAGGTGAAACAGAGACCTTCCCGGTCTCAAAGTATACATCTCAATATGTCTGTGTCGTTGATTGGTATCTACATATGCCGGTTTCAGAATGTGGAATGGAGTCCTCCCAGGGCGCATTCAGAGTATCCCCTTCATTTCAGTAAAGGGTCACGATTCATGGACCAAGCTGTGAAGTTTTCTGTTCTGAAAGTTTTGTGCCGAGGGCTCTTCAGGATTGTCACTGAGCCCCGGACAGCTTTCAACTGTAATTCGTTTGTAATAATATTCCCAGGGATGTTTTTTAGTATATCTGTGAGCTCCATTGTCCTCATTCCCGTAGCTCCAACTATCACTGGTACAACTTTGGCATTCTTCAGCTTCCAGGATCTTTTCACTTTGTTCTTGAGGCCTTGATATTTTGTCATTTTCTTGATTTCTGCATCGTTTAGTCCAAAATCACTGGTATTGATCAGTAACACCTCAATCAGCAATGCCTTCTTCTCTGTTTTTTGTACCGAAGTATGATATCTGGCAGCAATGCTTTGTTTTCGATGTTCACGCTCGATGGGATCATTCGGTCGTACTTGAGCGGCACTTTCATGTTTTCAGTGATTGCTTTTGCTTCATGTTCCCAGAAATTTTCTGGAACTGGGATATTAAAGCATTAGCAGATGTGCGTAACTTTACAAACTCTGTTGTGTCGTTGTGTGTAAAGCTGTTCTTTGCTGATGCCACCTCCTCCCCTCACCTTTTTCTCTCGTTTTTTTCCCCCACCTCACCCCCCCCCAACCTTTCTCTCTTTTTTTTTTCCTCCTCACCCCCCCCACACCTCTATCTTTCTCTCTCTCTCTCTCTCTCTCTCTCTCTCTCTCTCTCTCTCTCTCTCTCTCTCTCTCTCTCTCTCTCTCTCTCTCTCTCTCTCTCTCTCTCTCTCTCTCTCTCTCTCTCTCTCTCTCTCTCTCTCACTGTCTCTCGCTGTCTCTGTCTCTCTCTGTCTCAACCCCTCCCTCCCGCAGTGTATAGCAACGTTTGTTGAGGTGTCACTCTACCTATCTCCATCTCCCCTTCCTCGTTCCCCCCTCATTCCTTGTTCCCCTCCCTCCTCCCTCCATCCTCTCTTCTCCCTCCGTCATCTCCCCTCTCTTCCCTTCCCTCCATCCTCACATCTCTTCGCACTCCCCTGCCTCCTCTCTCTCCCCGCCCTGCCTCCTCCCTGCCTCCTCTTTCCTCCCTCTCCAGCCCCTCCTCTCCTCTCCCCTCCCTTTCTCCTCTCTTCCTCTGTCTCCCTCCTCCCCCCCTCCTCCCACCTTAACATCCTCGTCAGCGAATCGACGGTTGTATTTGCAAGTACATAATAAAAAATAAGCTTTATACATTTGATTAAGTGGATTTTGCTTGCCTAATATAACTCTTGAAAGTAAATCAAGAATTGGTGATTAGAATGAGCTCTTTATTTAAAAGTTTACAGCTATAGTAATTGTTAATGGTAAAAACAGCAAAAGTTATAAAACAAGAAGTGGAAGAGGCATGTGTTAGCATTGCGTAACAATCAGTTTGAGTGTGTTGTGGAATTTTGTCTTGTCTTGTAACCCATTGTCTTGGATTACGTAACCCACTGCGATCAGAATGAGGCTGCACCGGCCAACTCTTACTTATGGATTTTTTTCGTTTATGGACATTTTACGAAGGTTTTGTGATTTTCCTGGGATATTTGTTAGCTTTGACGTACATCAGTGTGAAAATTTTCAGCTTTTTACCAGACCAAGAAAGAGCTGAAACATGTAGCCTTTTCAAGAGAAAAGGATGCCTTTTGGCATGAATTCATATGTATGTAAGACACGATGTACTTGGTTTCTGTTTCATATCTCAAAGCTATTGTTTTTCAGGAATTGTTATATCTCAATGACATGTGGGATGTTGTCTGTTCAAGACTGATATCGGGATTTCAAGATGGTGGTTGGGATTAATTTCCCGATACACAGACGTTGCCTGCTTGCGGCACGAGTATATTTGATTTGTCCTCCGTTGCTGGGTGTTTGCCGCAAGTACATATAGCATCTCGCCAATTGCATTTGGCGAGAACAAGAAAATATTGTCTAATCTGGCCACACAGCGACCGTGATGTTACAATTTTTGACGTGTAGGCAGCGATGAAACCAGGGAATTAAGCTCCTGATTTCTCTGCAAAACAGAAACCGTGCTACGGCTTCACACTTCACCACCTTGCATGACGGATTCTACTGTTGTTCACCGCCCCCTTCTCCCCCTCCCCTCTACCTTTCTACCCCCACACTCCAGTCACATTGAGTGTCCAGACAAGCTTGTGTGTGAACCACAAGGCCCCAATCACAGGCGCCAATCTCACCGTCAAACGCTGGGTGGATGCAATGATAATTGGCTGTAGATTGTTATTTTGCAATTTTATGTTTGACGATATCCAATTGAAGGTTTGCAGAGCACACGGCATTAACATTATTGAACATTTTCATCATTAGATTCTGTATTTTCAAAATAGTGCATCACATCATTTTGCTGAGCATACTTAAAGTTTCTTCCGTGGCTAAAGAAATTCCTCAGACCCAAGATCAGTTTGCCTTGTGATCCATATCTGAGACAAGGTCTGCCTTTTCCTGTTGCAAAATCGGTGAAGTAGTACCTGAATACAAAATATTACAGTAGTTGGCTGTGCCTTTCTTTCTTCTTTGAATGAAAAAAGATCCCAATTACTCTCACCTTATGTCTAATATATATATATATATATATATATATATATATATATATATATATATATATATATATATATATATATATATATATATATATATATATATATATATATATGGATATGTATACAGTGCCTATAGAAAGTTTACACCGCCCTTTTAAAGTTTTCACCTTTTTTTGCCTTCTTGCCTCGAATTAAATTACATCAAATCAAACTTTTTCCACTTTATTTACACATTGTAACCCACAACTTCCAAAAGAAAAACAAATTCTACAAATTTCAGAAAATTAATTAAAAACACAAAACGAGAATATCTTAGTTGGATAAGTGTCCACCCTCCTGAGTTGATACTTTGTGGAAGCACTTTTGACAACAATTGCAGCTGTGAGTCTGTTGGGAAAAATCTATACCAACTTTGCACACCTTGATTGGGCAATATTTGCCCATTCTTCTGAACAAAACTGTTAAAGCTCAGTCAAGTTGTGTGTAGAGTGTTGATGGACAGCAATCTTCAAGTCATGCCACAGATTTTTGATTGGATTTAGGTCAGGGCTCTGACTGGGCCACTCAAGGACATTTATCTATTCGTTCCTTAACCATTCTCATGTAGCTTTGGCTGTGTGCATTGGGTCATCACGCTGAAAGGTGAACTACCGTCCCAATTTTAGCTTTCTGGCAGAGGGCAGCAGGTTTTCCTCTTTGGATTTTTCTGTATTTTGCTCCATCCATTTTCCCTTCTATCCTGACAAGTGCCCCACTGACAAGTTATGGGGGAGAAACATCCCCATAGCATGATGCTGCCACCACCATGCTTCACAGTAGAGACCGTGTTCTTTGGGTGATGTGCTGTGTTTGGTTTGCGCCAAACATAACGGTTTGCATTTAAGCCAAAAAGTTCGATCTTCGCTTCATCAGACCACAAAACTGTTTGCCACATGGCTTCAGAATCTCCAGAGTGGATTTTTGCAAACATCAAATGAGACTCAAGGTGGGATTTTTTGAGTAATGACTTCCTTCTTGCCCTTTACCTTTCAGGCCAGACTTGAAGAGTGCTTTGGATATTGTTGTCACATGCACACAGTGACCAGTCTTTGCCATAAAGGCATGTAGCTCTTTCAAAGTTGCCATTGGCCTCCTTAATCAGTCTCCTCCTTGCTTGGTCATCCAATTTGGAGGAATGGCCTGATTTAGGCAGGGTCTTGGTGGTATTGTACCGCTTCCACTTCCTCATGATTGTCTTGACTGTGCTCCAAGGCATATTCAAGGCCATGGAAATATTTTTATACCAATCCCCTGATCTGTAGCCCAGGCAAAAATGCTACAGTTAGAACTATAGTATTTGAGATTAGTACTCACATATACTATAGTTGGAGGCAGGTCCTACTACAGTAATCTGTAGATAATTACAACAGGAAAGGAATGCCTGGGCTGCCTTTCCACAACTTTTATCCCAGAGGTGTTTTGAAAGCTCCTTGGGACTCATGGTTGAGTCTTTGCTGTGAAATGAACTTCCCAGCAGAGGAAACCTTTAGGCCTAAGTCACATTTGCTCTACGGCGAGGATACGGCGGCCGTACGCCCTCTGAATTGACAAACGTGCGGCGGCCGCAAAGTTTCTGCAGTGGCCTCAGGGTGGCCCTACGCCGTTTGGCTATCCTTTACAGGCCGTAGGGGTCGCCGTGGAATTATAACGCGGAGTTATAACTTTTTTCATTTCTACGTTTGCCGTAGCAATTCGACAAGCCGAAAAAAAAAAAAAACTGGTAAAAATAAAATAAAATAAATAAACCCACTCGTTACCGTCCGTCTGCCCGCACGTTCACCTTAGGGCCCCCTGTGGTCACCTTGCGGGCACCTTGAGACTACCTTGCGTCTGCCTTGAAAATTCTATGGCCGCCGCAGGGCCCCCTTAAGATCACCGTGCGACATCAAATCAAAGACCGTATGGCAACCCCACGTTTTCGGTCTCCACAATTTCTAAATATGCCGTGCGGCTCCCCGAAAAATAAAAACATATGTGACTGCTACATTGTGTGACCGTGGAAATACTGTGGCCGCCGTATAATTGCTAGTGGCCGTACATTTTGGAGACCCCACGGCCGCCGTGGCAAATGTGACTTAGGCCTTAGGAACAGCTGATTTTATTCGGAAATAATCAGAATCACTACAATTTAACACAGGTGGAGGCTAATTAACTTGGTGTGTGATTTTGAAGGTGATTAGTTACACCTGGGCTAATTTACAATTGCTATTTAGAAGGGGTGTGGACACTTATCCAACCAACATATTCTTGTTTTGTATTTTTAATTAATTTTGTGGAATTTGTTTTTCACTTTGAAGTTGTGGGTTACGTGTGTAAATATAGGTGGAGAAAGACTGATTTAATGTAACTTAATTCCAGGATCTAGGGCAACAAAAGGTGAAAATTTTGTAAGGGGGTGTATACTTTCTTTCGGCACTGTATATTCCATATAGGAAGTGAAAAAAAAATTGGAAACACCAATGGAAGGTCACGTAATATAGTGGTGGGCCAACACATGCAGCTAGTACGGCCTGTGTTTTCCATGGAATGGAGTCCACCAGCGTCTGGAATTCTGCAGAAGGGATGCAGCACCATTCTTTCACAAGAAAGTCAATCAACTCATCCCTGTTTGATGGAGGTGGAAAACACTATCTCAGGCATCTTTTCAGAGTATCCCGTAAATGCTCGATTGGGTTCAGATCTGGTGACTGAGAAGGCCATAACATATGGATAACATCAATGTCATGCTCATCAAATCATTGGGCGACCACACGTGCTTTATGGATGGGGGCATTGGGGGGGGGGGTCCTCCTCTTGCAGCCAGGCCAGCCATAATTGTAGGCAGCCAGGCCTGTGCAGCATTTTTATGCCTCCACTGACGAAGTTGCAGTAGGCATTATGTTTTTCGGTTGTCCGTCCGTCTGAACGTACTACGTACATCCGTCCATACTAATTTTCTCTGTTTTCTCTGCAACTGCTTATCCGAATGACACAATTTTCATCATCGGTGCGACTACTCGTGCAGAATGTTTTAATGATAATTATGACATCATAGATCACATGCTGTGGCAGCCCTGTTGAGGAAAAGGAAAAACTTTGGACCTCTGTATCTCCGAAACTACTCCATGGAAAAAAGTTGGCACTTGTGAAGTACTCCCAATGGGAAAGTCCCAATGGACTCCCAATGGGAAAGTGTGAAGTCCCAATGGGAAACAAGTGTGATGCTTTTTTGAAAACGTCGTAGCTGGCTTCACTTTGAT
This sequence comes from Eptatretus burgeri, assembly GCF_056783735.1. NCBI lineage: Eukaryota > Metazoa > Chordata > Myxini > Myxiniformes > Myxinidae > Eptatretus > Eptatretus burgeri. Next base: position 12,058,672 of record NC_140973.1, on the reverse strand, counting down.
GTCATAATTGCATACGGATGCTGTATCCGATCAGTGTGAAAAATTGAGGGTCATCGATGTCTAAATTGTATGTAGGGAAACAATTGATGATGTCATTGGTCACGTGGTTCAGCAGCCATATTGCTTTAACATAAAACCTTCAACAATCCTCTTCTCTGAAACAGCTGAACAGATAGAGGCAAAAATTTACAAGTATGATCGCCTATCCTTGAGGAACAAAAAGATCTCCAACTATGATGTCATCGGTCACATGGTTTGGCAGCTGTGATTTTTTTGAAGAACAAACCTTTGAAAATCACCTTCAGAACAGCTTGACTGATCGAGGGGAAACTTCACCCACATGTTTCCCAAGCCTTGGGGATACCATCGTGTTCATGAATAATTAATAGGTCACATGGTCTGGCAGCCATATTGGATTGAACAGAAATCTTCAAAAAACTATTTCTCTTGAGCGACTTCATCAATCGACGTGAAACTTCACATTTATGATCCAGCAGCCATGGGAAATACATGTTTTAAATTTCAACTTGATCGAATGCATGAACTGGCAGACAGAATTATTTAATATTTTGAATTTGGATTCATGGATTGAAATCAAATTTGGTACAAGGATGTACATTGTACAATGATATAATAATGTGGGCGATGGCATAATGGCGATGTTGCGATGTCAAAGAGTTCCCTTCTAGTTTGATGATGTGATATGTGGCTTTGTTATGATGTCATAATTGCATGCATCGAATGCTTTATTCAATCATTATGAAAACTTTTGAGGGTCATCTTGTGCTAAATTGTATGTTGGGTATCTTTTGTTTCATGTATGTTTTGCCAAGTACTTGTAAAGCTGTTTTAAAATAATGCAATTCCTCCAGATTGTTGTGTTGCAAAGTTTTTAGACCTTGTAAAATTTTTGTTTGTCACGTGACAGGTAAGACTTTTGTTGTTGATTGTGAACGTTTGTTGGGATGTACTTGAAAGTACATTATCTATCGTCTCACTTGTGGAGATTGTGGATTGTAATATGTTGGTAAAACTTCTCAATATTTACATTAAAATTTCAATGGACATCGGTCTGCTGTATCATCTGGTATTAAGACATATTTGTATCATTATTTCAATAATGTTGGACATGCTTTTAGTAATTGTTCTATTTAAATTATGGACTCAGTTAATGTTCATGATTTTGATAATAAAGAGGAGTGTAATGTTGAGCTATGGAGCAGAGTATTTTTGGATCAGGACATTATGTACGATCTATCCTTTGGGCCTTAATTACAGGGTGCAAGGTACTGGGTCAGTTTCTCAAGACAATGTTTTCGGTGATGAGTATTTTGCTAATCCAATCAGAAGGAGACCCATAGGTCATGGGCATCGTCATCGGTTTCATACGGCTCCAAAAATATAAATTTCAGAGATAATAATTGATGAACTTTTAAAAGGTTTTTATGAAGGAAATGGTTTTTCATGATTTTTGTTCTTCTGAGGTCATGTTCCAAACAAGTCTTAGCTAATACTCTCTGGAGTTTAGCAGGTTCATACGACATGTGCTCGTTTTTGATCGAAGCTTTTTGTAGCAGGGTTCTGATAAAGAATTCTACTCCAAAAGTTGATAGGATCCATGAGTTCTTAATTTGTGATTTTTCCAGCAAACAGGTAGATAGGCTTCAGCTTCATTCGATTTTTAGGGATACCAGTGTAGATACCATTAAAACAGTTTTAATGCATGGTTTTACAGAGTTGTGGAAGTCCTGGATAATAGGATTAAGTTGTTTTAGCAGTCGGGGCTTGCTTTCACTGAATTGGTCTAAACCAGTGTTGAACAAGCCAAGTGTTCGTTAAGACATTCGTGATCTCCACGATAGCTACATAATAGTTCCAGTGGATAAGGCTGCTAATAATTTTGCTGGGGTTTGTATAAATTTTTATGTGGAGGTTTTATTAAGAAAGTTAGGCATTGATACAGTTACTTTCACTAGCTTTGGAAATAGCACATGTGTTCCTTATCAGAAGTCACTCCAAGATATTATCTCTGAGTATCAGTATGTTTTTGTTAATAATTTCAGTATTAAATGTAAAGAGGTAAATCTTTGTATTCCTCGGCTTTTCTGGATCCCAAAGCTTCATCATAACCCATAGAAGTATAGGTTTATAGTGAATGCCAGGCAGTGTTCCACCAAACAGTTATCAGTTATAGTTAGCTTGGTTCAACAAATTCTTAGGGAACAGTTGATGAAATATTGTTTAGCAATTGAGAATAATTCTGCTATTAACACTTTCTGGAGCATTACGTCTTCCTTAGAGTTCCTAGATAGAATTAGATTCCTCAATATCAAGTCAGTTGAAGTTTTTGATTTTTCAACTTTATATACAAATTTGGTTTAGTACGAGTGAGGGATTCAATCTTCAAAGTAATTGACAAGGATTTTAACTACTTTAACAAGTTTTTATGTGTCAGGTTTGACAGAGCATTCTAAAGAAATACTCATGTTTTCTTTGTTTTGAGAAGCAGAATTTAAGGATGCTGTTAATTTAATTTAATTTAATATTTTGTGTATTTTTGTGGGATAATGTTTCAACAGGTTAAGGGTATTCCCATGGGTGGGAATTGCAGCCACCTATGAGCAGACATTTTTTTTTATTTTCTGTGAATTTTCATTCATGCAGAAACTGATGAAGGAGGAAAAAATTAGGATTAGTTCAAATATTATCTCATACATGTCGTTATATATATATATATATATATATATATATATATATATATATATATATATATATATATATATATATATATATATATATATATATATATATATATATGATATTTGTGTGGTTAACTATAATTTTTTTAATAGTCGGCTTCACAGGGTTTATCCAGATAGCCTGGTTGCCAACAGAAGTGGTAATGATTGAACAGTTGCTGCATATCTGGATGTCTTGGTTAGAGTTGATCAGAATGGCTTTCGTACAAGTGTATATCATAAAGTTGATGATTTCAGTTTCGTTGTAGTTTTGTACACCTTTAGAGGTCGCAATGTACCAATTAAAATGGGTTACAATGTCTTTTCATCTCAGCTACTTGGACTTGCAAGAATTTGTTCAGTAAAGGATGATTCTGTGGAACGTACTGAGAAGGTTTTTTTTCCATCATGTTTAACAGAGGATATTTGGCTGATTCTTTGATCAGGTCTTGTGAGAATGTCTTTGAACTCAATCGTCACCTTTTCTTGAAGGTTGGTTGGTTTTCATGTTATCAAGTTCCTATCCCAATCAAGCTTGAACAAATCAAGCCCAATACATTTTTGAAATATCATGCTATACAATACTATATCGTTTTTGGCCTTGTCTCTCAATGGTGAAGAATCACTTTAAAAAAAATCAAATAATTCTCGTATCCAGATCCGGATTCAGATCTTCACCAAAATCGAATCAATTCGTCCTTGCCACACACCCAGCATGTCCATTAAGTTTCGTCCAAATCCGTCCACAACTTTTTTGAGATATCGTGTTATATATATCGCTTTAGCCCAATCTCTCAATGGTGAAGAATCACTGAAAGAAATTATCAGATCCGGATCCTGATTCGGATCTTCACCAAAATTGAATCAACTATTCCTTGTCACACACCCAAGATGTCCACCAAGTTTTGTCCGAATCCGTCCACTGGGCATCCTCCGTCGTGCAAAGTACTTCCTTGGCACACCTGAGCTCCTGACCACACACAAAGCTTTCGTCTGCAGCCTGATGAAGTACTTCTCTCCCCACTGGGCTGGTGCTCCCACCTCTCACCTTTCTTGGCTTCATGCTGTGGAAATCAAGGCATTTAGGATCATTGGTATCTCCTGCGATGAGGCTGACTTTTTGGGTTTCTCACTCTCTCACCACAAGCAGGTCGGTAGTCTTTCTGTCCTATATCGTCTCCTCTCCAACCTCGCCCCACCTGCTTTGTCTGAGATATTCACCCCCCCCACCCATACTTACCCTCGGCGCTCAAGGCCCACCAGCAACCCCATTCTGGTAAAACTACGAAAATATAGAATCACTGCTCACCTTCACTCCTTCATTCCTCTTTTTCCCCACCTTTGGAACAAACTCCCACACTCTCTTCAATCCCACTCTTCCCTCCAGGTCTTCAAAACAGCTGTTTACTACCATCTCTTATCTTCCCCCATCCAAAATCTCGATCTTTTCTTTCCCTGCTAATCCACCCCAAAACCACCTCCTTCAAATTCCCTGCTTTCCTTCCTGAAAGTTCTGTTGTGTAAGGACCTGAAAGTCCCTGTAGTATCCATCTTGTTTACCTGTGTACCCTGCCACATCCCTCTCCCTTCCACAGATCTTCTCATGTCTCTATTCCCCACTGTTTTTTTCCTTCCCTCTCCTGCCCCCCTTGTACGTTGTGTGTGTTAACTCTCATACACGCCTCGACAGTGTATACAAAAAAAAGAAAAAAAAATCAACCTGACTAATGTCGGGTGCAGTGGTGGACTTCAAGCATAACCTCGATGATGAGATGTCAGAGAATCAGACCACCCACAGGAACTGCATCTACAAACCTTCTTGTGAGAGGTAGCAGGATTGATGCCTGCACCCCCCTCCAGGATCTGGTAGACCCAGAGTTCTCTCATCCACTCCCAGAAGCCTGCATCCTCCTCCAGAAAAACTGTGGCCACAGCTAAAATCAAGGCATATTTTCCCACAGCCCAGTGGACCCAGTTAAAACTATCTCTTAGGTGCACCAAGCTGAGGGCAGAACAAGGCCATGACCAGCTGACCCACAACCTGCATGAGGACAACAACTCCCAAGCACGCATGGATGCTGGCAATTGCACTCCACCATCCATGGTAGACAAAAGCCAGACAAACAACCACTATGGTTAATGCAAATGCCATCACCTGACCCTGGGCTGTTATGCTCATCTGCTCGGTCACCTGCAATGAGAGTTGGCATGAGTTGAGATGTGTTTTGGCCTCATGCAGCTCTTGTTCAAGCTTCTCTGCTCGAATTCCCTGCTCCTCAACCTGCTGTCGCACTTGACTGTATGCCTGCTCGAAGGCCTGCTCCTCTTCTTTCTGTTAGCATTTATTCCGGCTCCAATTTTCTTCCCATCGACGTCTTTTCACCACTTTCAGGGCTTTGCTCTTGACGGACTGCAGTTCAGTACGCAATGCCCTGATCTCCTGCATAAGCTCTCTATCAGCAGATCTTTTTCATCGGGTCTTTCTGTAATGCTGAGTTCTGGAATCAGCAAAGACTTTGGTTCTGGCTCCAGTTCACGTTCTGGCTCTTCTTCGCCTGGAATCACCACTACTGGACTCACATGCTCAGCCAATGCAGACGCCTTGTGTCCGGCCCCTGCTCCTCATCGCACCACAGTTGCACCTCCGTGGGATGGGAGACAAGGAGACTCGGATCTGGTATGGCTTGGGTGAGAGGTACCAGACGACACTGTCCAGCCTGTGACATGGAGACAGCACATGATAGATCCAAAGATGCAAAACCTGCTTCAAAAGGGCTGAGCTCACTGTCCATATCGGCAAACAGCTCCACTGTCAGCCAAAAAACAACGCCAATGCCACTCTTTCCCACAACGCCAAGCTCCCCGTCTGTCACCACCAAGACAGGTGGAAAAACCGGCCACCCAATGTGGAAGTCAACTTTCCCCATGTTCACCACGATGCAGATGGCCACAAGCCAACCATTAGTGGTCATGAAGGTGGCTCCACATGCGACCAAGTTCCTTTATTCGAGTAACTGGAAGTGAGGAATCCTGCAGAACATTGGGGTGTCCATTGTGCAAAAGCTTGTGGAGCAAATTGCAGAACTTAATGCTGAGAACAGAGTTGCTGGAAAGGGAGAAAGTACCTGCGACATTCCAGAAGGTGTTGGCACCTTGTTCTCAGTGGGTGCTGAAGACGCAAATGCGGACCTCTTTCTCTTCCAATCCTGCACTTGACTCACTCTGACTTAATTCAAGATGACCCTCCCACTCAACCAAATGCCAATCAGGGTACGAATCCCACTACCTGACAACAGATGTGTCCAGGGGGTTTGGCCTTACCTGGACAGATAGCCGAGCGATTTCCCTTTGGAAGTGAACGGCCGAGATTCTCAGGAGATTATGGCACATGCGGGAGGGGAGGGTGGCAAAGGCACGTAGCAGATGGAAGTACAGCACAGGGGTTTATTCTTGAACCCACGACGACAACCAGACAACACAAGTAACTTGTATAAACACGGCGTTTAATGAAAATAAATCAATTTTTTTTTTTTTTGTATACCTTGGTCGAGGCTCGTATGAGAGCTAACACACAACTCACAGCAAGGAGGCATGAGACAAGAGGGGCGGGAGTGGAAGGGACAAAACGGTGGGGAACAGACACATTAGGTGAACTGTGGAAGGGAGAGGGATGGGGATGGGACGGGGAACATGGCGAAGAGAAGATGGACATTACAGGGACTTTGAGGAAGGAAAGCAGGGGAATTGAAGGAAGTGGGCTTGGGTGGATTATCGGGGGTAGAAAAGATCGAGGATTTGGATGGGGGAAGATAAGAGGTGGTGATGAACAGCTGTTTTGAAAGCCTGGAGGGAAGAATGGGAAAGAATAGAGTGAGGAAGTTTATTCCAAAGGCGGGAAAAAAGAGGAATAAAAGAGTGAAGATGAGCAGTGATTCGTGATTTTGGTAGTTTTACCAGAAGGGGGTTGTTGGCGGACCTTGAGCGCCCTGTGGAAATGTGGTGGGGACAAATCGCAGAGAGAGCAGGGGGGCAAGGCTGGAGAGGAGTCGGTAGAAGACAGAAAGACCACCGACCAACCTGCGGTGATTGAGTGAGAGGCCCAAAGACTCAGCTTCATTGCGGGAGATGCCGATGATCTTAAATGCCCTGGTTTCGACAGCGTGAAGCCGAGAAAGGTGGGAGGCAGGAGCACCAGCCCAGAGGGGAGAGCAGTACTCCATCAGGCTACGGACAAAAGCTTTGTAAGTGGTCAGGAGCTCAAGAGGGCCGAGGAAGGACTTTGGACGACGGAGGATTCCCAGTCGGCGACTGGCTTTTGAGGCGAGGTTGGAAATGTGACTTTCCCAGGAAAGGTCATGGCAGATAGTGAGACCCAGAAGCTTGAAAGAAAAGACTTCTTCCAGAGGATTGTTGAGAAAGTGGATGGGGGGGTTTTGTAAACGGTCCTTTCGAAGAGACATAGTGAGAGTGTGAGATTTGTCTGGATTGAAAGACATGTTCCACGTGTTGGACCAGTTTGTGATTTTATCCAGATCTGCAGTGAGCGAAGATGCTGCTGCTTGCCGGTCTGAGGGATGACAGATGGTACGGCAGAGGGTGGAGTCGTCGGCAAAGAGAAATAGAGGATTTTCCAGAGAGTCTGAGAGATCATTGATGAAAACCAGAAAAAGAACAGGGCCCAGAACGCTACCTTGAGGAACTCCAGCCTGCACAGGAAGAGGAGATGAAAGAACTCCATTTAGGGCCACACGTTGACTGCGACAGGAGAGGAAGTCTGCGAGCCATGAGTGGAGATGGCCTTGAATACCATGGGAAGAGAGTTTGGTGAGTAGGGCAGGGTGCCAGACTGTGTCAAAAGCACGTGATATGTCCAGGGATAGGGCTCGGATTTCCTGTCTGGCATTGAGGACCTCCATCCATTGATGGGAGAGCAGAAGCAGCATATCCAGGGTAGAGTGACCTGGTCTGAAACCAAATTGATGATTGGAAATCAAGCCATTGGAGAAGAGGAAGGATTTCATGTCTGAAGCGATGATGGATTCCATCACCTTGCTGATGATTGGGAGAAGGCTGATTGGTCTGTAGTTACAGGGATCTGTTTTTGCACCTTTTTTATGCAGGGCAGTGATGTTAGCAGATTTCCAAGCAGATGGCAGATGACCTTGGGCAAATGAGAGGGTGAATAGAACAGAGAGAGGGTGAGCAAGAGCAGAAGAGCAGGCTTTGAGGACATGTGGGCTGATGCCGTCTGGACCGGTTGCAGAATCTGACTCGAGGTTTGAAAGCAAGCTCTCCACCTTGTCAGGAGAAAAGGATACAGAGTCCAGGGACAGTTGGGTGTGACTGGGTAAGGTGGGTAGAGAGAGTGATGGGTTTAGGACACAAGATTTAGCTGCAAACACCGAGTTTAGACATTCAGCTTTATCACGTGTGGAATCAGCAGTGCGGCCATTTGAGGTAAGGGAGGGGATGGAGGGGGAACATACACCAGAAACAAATTTGATTAAACGCCACCAGGATTTTGAGGAGGGAGAGAGGTTTGAGAGTTCAGACTTGAGCTTAGAAAGATGTTGTTTTCTGGCTCTCCTGAGGGTAGACACACACTTGTTCTGAGCTTTATGGAAGGAACTGAGATTGCCCTCAGTTGGGTTTGCTTTCCATGAGGCAAAGGCAAGTTGTTTCAGGACAACTGCCTCGCCACAAGCTTCAGTAAACCAAGGGCGGGAGGAAGGGTAAGACAACTGAACACGAGAGGGGATAAATCTGTACATGAGGGAGAGCAAGTTTCTTTGAAAGAATTCCCAGGATGAGTTGATGTTTGAAAAAGTAGTGATAGGAGACCAGTCTGTAAGTTTGATGGCTGCTCGGAGACCCTGCCAGTCGGCTTGAGTGAAATGCCAGACTCGACGCCGGTGAGGTGGTTCTCTGATAACAGCCAGAGAGATGTCCACTTTAACAAGGATGTGGTCAGAAGAACCAATTGGAGCGAAGGAAGAGCAGCAGATATTGTCAGGGAAATTTGTCAAAATCAGATCCAGAAGAGATGGAGTACCATTGGTTGAGATCCGGGTCGGGAAGTTGACCGATTGAGTCAGTCCCAATGAGTCGCAGAAAGCTTTTGCTGAGGTGCCATGGCAGGTGAGAGAGGTACCCACACCTAGCCAACTGGCGTGATGACAATTGAAGTCACCACATAAGAGGAAGATAGAGTTTGGATGAGAAGATAGAAGATGGTTTACAATGATATTTAATTTAATATTTACAATGATATAATAATTCAAAGGGTAATAATAGAAACAGAATATGAGGTAAAATAAATCTCATTTTGAGGCACCTCCACACAGACTTTGATACAGACAAGGGGACAGAATAATAAAAGAAAATTCTCTCCTTCATCCCGGCACTTAGCTGTGTGCCCAGGTATGAGTTTCGGAAGCTTGACCACTTCGTCATTGCGTGGGAATATGTGCCCAAAATGGCACCAAGCCGCTCTCTGGGCAGGAAAATGTACAGGAGGCAAATCGGATGGCGATACTCAACACCAGGGCTCAGAAACTGCCGTGCAACTTCTTTTGTCGATTGCACTTGGTGATGCCACTGCTCTGCAAAAAAATGTCACCGTCTCTTTCGCCGATGGCACAACATGAGGCTTTGAGGCTGGTTCCACATGACCCAGCCAACAGTCAAGAGCCAGCGTCTTGCTCCACCACACGAGCAAATTTACCCCAGCATGAACACAACAATTGTGCAGTCTTCTTCACTATTAGTGTAGTAAGTAGATAGTAGAAAAATTGTGCAAATTATGATACAAGCATCAAATTTGGCATTTCTGTTCTGCAGGGCTTTCTGATCAAATCTGCCCGATTGACCATTTGAAAATCCAAATTTTGAAAAATTTGAATAAAAAACAAAAATTTGAAAAAATTTGAAGTCACAGCTGGCTGAAATTCTTGAAGCGCAAGTGAACATCCCAGACAGAGAACCAAGGGAGATGCAGTCATCATTGATGGCTCAGCACTTATCAGTGCCCTACCTCCATGCACTTCAAAGATATTTGATGACTATGCTAAAGAAGACATCATCCCAAAGGTGGAATCCTATGGTGCCAGGTACGAGAGGGTGGACGTAGTGATTGATGTGTACAAGAAGTCAAGTCTGAAGTCCGAGGTAAGGTCGAAAAGGGGGCAAGGAATCAGAAGAAGAGTGACAGGAACCAGTAAGACCCCAAGTAACTGGAGAAGCTTTCTTTGAGATGACAGCAACAAGACTGAGCTGTTTCACTTCCTTGCGGAAAAGATGTGTGAAGCACAGACGACAAGCACAGTCATTGTCACAAAAGGAGAAGATGCCATTAGCAACACAAGGAAGTCACTGGATGCTGTGTCTCCATGTTGTCATGAAGAAGCTGACACTCGAATATTTGTACACGCCAGGGATGCAACGACGGATGGTAGCAAGTCCATTATCATTAAGGCTAATGACACGGACCTACTAGTCATAGCAATAGCTGTACTGCCATCCTTACAGGAACTAGGTCTTGAGAACATGTGGATTGCCTTTGGCCAAGGAGCCAAGGCACGATGAATTCCAGTCCATGAGGTAGTTTCTGCAATAGGGCCTGAGAAAGCTCAAGGGATCCCATACTTCCATGCGTTCACTGGATGTGACGTCGTGTCTGCATTCCGCGGTAAAGGGAAGAAAACTGCATGGCACACTTGGAACGTCTTTGATGATGTTTCTGAAACATTCACCAATCTCAGCCAGCATCCAACATTGATTCGTGATCTTGACTTTTTTGAAGTATTTTTTTTTTTCAAATTTTTCAAAATTTGGATTTTCAAATGGCCAATCAAGCAAATTTGATTAGAATCCCTTCGAGAACAAATGTGCCAAATTTGATGCTTGTATCATCATTTGCACGATTCCTCTCAAAAATTGCTGTTATCTGCCCCACTATATGTCGAGGGGAAGTCAGCTGCAATGCGCTTCTTTCAACTGCCGATCTTGCCTCTCTCGCTTCTGTCCAGCTCCGAACCTCTTGTCCCGACTGCGATCCAAACCAAGCTCTCATCCTAACCTCACTCTCCTCCACTCTGACATCACGCCCAATCATCCACTCCGGGGGCGTGGTTTGCTCGTTGTCACGCCTCGAGGTGGGGTTTCCTGCCTGCTTGGAATGTGCAACTTGGTTGTTGTTGTTTTCAGGATGTGATCCATTTTTAACACCGGTCTTGAAATGTTAAAACAAAGGAAAAGGTCACGGGAGCAATTACACACTGGTAGAAATTATCCTTAAGCCCTACCTAATTTCACACAGCACCACCCTGCATGTGGTGACACATATCACTTAAGCTCACAGTTTCCCTACTTAATTTACATTGAGATGTCTCCTACACATCCACAGACCAAGCCACTCGATACATTCTTATCTTTCCGATGAAATTCCTCCATCTACCCCACAACCATAATAATATTATCATATGAAGTGGTGTATGATTAAAATTATTCATATGTAGTAATACTTTAAATAAGTTTGAATAAGGATATTGCATTGCTGTGTTGACTGACTCTCTGGACACAACTTTGAGGTTGTGGGTCCATTGATGTTGAGTAATCTACTAATGTGGATCCGTGACCGGAGTTGTGGATTAGCCGTTTGGAGAGGTTCTCGGCTGAAAGGATCGAAACCTCGATGAAAAACGGTGCCCTGCTGATGATCTGGGCAGTTGGGAAATCAGTCAATTACTTATTGGTTAAGGTTATAACTTCAAATAAAATATCTTTTGTAATTACTTACCAGTAGATAATATATCTGTGATTGTGTGTTTTCTGTGTATGTATGTGTTTATATACGTGTGTTTGTATGTAAATGCATGTGCGTGTGTGTGTGTGTGTGTGTGTGTGTGTGTGTGTGTGTGTGTGTGTGTGTGTGTTTTCAAACACCGAGACCCAGCTTGAAGGAAGCTCCTCCCACAGACAAGAGGCGGTGACGAAGCGGAGTGTGGGGGGGATATGAAGATCTATAAAAGGCTACGTGTAAAGCCTCAGAGGGAGAAGTGTGCAAAGGAAAGGGCATAGAAAGACAGAAAGATTCTTTTCCAGTGGAAAGACAGATTGTTTTTTTTGTTGAATTTTTTTAGATCAAAAGGTCAAAGGCCAAGATTGCATTAAATCGTCAATTTTTATACGATTGACTTGAAATTTGAATAAAACTTGCAGATCGAATCATTGCATTGGATAACTAAAAATCAGAACGATCGATTGTCGCTTTGACATGTCAACAGGCTTGTTCGGTTTGTGTGCAGGCGAGTTGGGCAGCAGTCAGTCTATTAACACTTACAGGTTAAATTGTTTTGCACTTTCTTTTTTGCTGTTTTCATCAAATTTAGCAGAGTTCGAAGTCCGAATACAAAGCAGATGCAGACAGGCTTTGCATTTTTAGATACTTTTCTAGTTGTATGTATTTTATTACTGCAAGTATGAAATTAAGTGGTGTGTGTGTGTGTGTGTGTGTGTGTGTGTGTGTGTGTGTGTGTGTGTGTGTGTGTGTGTGTGTGTGTGTGTGTGTGTGTGTGTGTGTGTGTGTGTGTGTGTGTGTTAGTTCTTGGTTGCAGTGCAGAGCATAGTAGCCTTCAAGATGTCATGGGCATTTGGAACGAAAATGTGGAAAATAAATTTGACTAACCCGTATTTTCACCGCAAAGTCTCGTGCAAATGAAATGCAAAGCTTAACATTTTCTGGCATAAACAGCAGATCATTCCTCCCAACAGGACGATTGTATTTACAGCTCGTATTCATCTATATTAGTCGAGTCGGCAGTTTGTCTCTCTCAAAAACTCGTGAACCATTTCATTCGCTGCACAAACCAACATTTCTTGAGACTCCATCCTCGAGGATCGACTCTTTTTCTTTAACACATCAATTCATCAATTCACATTTCAACTCTTCAGCTCAATCGCCCAATGTTGTTATCCGTGAATCGTCTCTATTTTACCCCCATGCATGTGAAGCCAAAAATTGAGGTTAAGCAATTGGTTCCCTTTGTCCGTCTGTCTGTAAAAACGTCGGTTTATGATCGAGGAACCACTTAATTTCAATTTAACGTTTTATTTTAAACACGAATTGGAAAATTAATTGGAAAACAAACCTGTGGTTTTACAGTACTTCTGCTCACTCACATCTCCTCACTCACAGAAGTGAATGAGGAGATGGCTTAGAATTTGTCCCGACTGTGCATGCACAGAGAGGAGTGAGATTATATATTTTTTTAACTGTCTGTCTGTCTGGCACAAAGACAAAATTGAAAATCATTCCAAACAGGAAACGAACTATTTTTAAGGACGTCATAAAGGACACAAACAACAGGAACGAAGGATTAAAGAAACACGTAAATAAGGTGGTATAAAAGACACTGCATCAATGGTGGTAAACTTCCCCCAAAAAGTTTTCTTTTTCTCTCGACAACCTCAAAAATATTCATTTCATTTCAATTGAATTATATACATGGACACTGTGGAACACAGATCGCCTTTTTGGCACTTTAAAACCCCTTCCGTTTCGCAGTATACGGCATTTTACTTAGTCATGACCAATCTAATTTGTCGCTGACAGAGCCCGCCCATGACCTTGTTTCTCAAGACTATGTGTAATATGTTCTATAGATTCTATAGTTCTATCGATCTATTCTCAAGGTAAGATGTTCTATAGATTCTATACCATCAAGAAGTCGGTAGATTTATTATGTAGCGATGACCCGGTCACTCCATTGGCTCGCAGCGTTACACTCAATACAACATAAATCCTCAAAAAAAAAATCTGCTAAGTATATAATAAACTATGAACTTATAAACCCATAAATTACCTCCCAGTCATCTGCGTTGAATTCCCCATCCAACACTCATTATACTTTGGGACTTCATGGTTGAACAAGAACAATGAGAGACCCAAAAATCCCCATTTGGCATTCTTCTTATTTTCTGACAGATTAACTCAAAATTGCTTTAAGTGACTAACTTGGTTTAAACATCAATCTACTGCATTTGAAAAGATGAAGGTAAAAACTATGGTGCTGTGTTAATTAGGTAGGGATTAAGGCCAATTTCCCCCAGTATGTGATTGCCGCCTGTGACCTTTTCCTATGTTTTTGCATTTCAAGACCGGAGATAAAAAGGGATCACATCCTTCAAACAACAACCAAGCTGCACGTCCAAACAGGCAAGGAACTCCACCTCCAAGGGGACAACTAGTGAACCACGCCGCTGGAGTGAATGATTGATGGGCGTGACGTCAGAGTGGAGGGAAGTTGGGTTCAGACCAGGACAGAAGTGAGTGAGGAAATGGCGGTTGGAAAAGAAGGGCATTATGGTTACTTCTCGACATGGTGAAGAAGGCTGCGCGATTCTCGTGTTCGTGCTGAGGTGAATTTGTCCGCGTGCTAGGCAAGACGCAAGCCATTCCTGTTCGGCGGATTCACGAAGTTGTACGATTATGAGAAAGAGAGAAAGAGGAGCGTGCCTCTCAGCGAATTCAGCATTATCCCGTTTGTGTGTTCAAGGAGGAAGGTGGGCGATCGTTGTGAGTGGACCTGGTGTAAGAGAGGAACACTCGGCATATTCGTACATGAGAAGAAGTTGCACAGCGGTTTCTGAGCTATGGCGTTGAGGATCGACGCCAGAATTGCCTCCAGTACGTTTTCCCGCCCAGAGAGCGGCTTGGCGCCATTTTGGGTGCGGTATTCCACGCAGGACGACACGATTCGACCCCAAAGCTCATAAAAGATCACTTCTGGACCCGAAGCTAATTGGCAGAATAAAGGAGGCATTTTTCTTTTGTTTGTTTTCTTTAATCTTTTCCTCTTGTCCGTTTTTGTAACTGTGTGTGTGTGTGTGTGTGTGTGTGTGTGTGTGTGTGTGTGTGTGTGTGTGTGTGTGTGTGTGTGTGTGTGTGTGTGTGTGTGTGTGTGTGTGTGTGTGTGTGTGTGTGAAGGTGCCTCGAAATTAGATTTAGTTGATCTCACATTCAATTTTATTATTACACTTTGAATTATTACCATTGTAAATATTTTATTTATTTCCATTAATCCCCTGTATTTATTCTTATTACTTGTGTTGTCAATTTGTTTTGGGTTCGAGTATAAACCCCTGTGCTATGCTTCCGTCTGTTACACATCCTTGCCGCACTATCTAAGGAACTCGACTGTTCGCCTCCAAGGGAAACCGCTCGGTTATCCAGCCCGGTCGGTGTTCACCGCCCGTCCATGACAATTGGGTGGGGGGAATTAACCCAACTGCCCAGGCCGCGACAGTATGTTAGATCATCAAAAAGTGTGTACATTACCAATACAATATGAGCACGTCGATAAAGTTTGTACGACAACGTTTGCAATCAGTAGTAAAACATCTTTATAAAAACAAAGCTCAGTTCATGTCTGCGTGTCACAAGATGTCTATTAATTCCGCACTATTTGAACGTCAGTTGCATGCTGATTTGACGACATGTAGTCTATTAATTATGCACTATTGGAATGTACCTTTTAAACCTATCGGCCCTTTAGACTGCAGAGACCCCTTGGACCTTTGAACATCCTTTAAAATGCCAAAGACCCTGAAGACCCCTAAGACCCTTTAAGCCCCAAATACCTTTAAGATGCTCAAGACTCTTGATACCCTTAAGACCCCTAAGACCCTTTAGAACCCAAAGACCCTTAATGCCCTTAAGACCTGGAAGACCCTTAATACCCTAAGACCTTTGAAGACTCAGAAGACCCTTTAAGATGCCCAATACTCTTAAAACCTCCAAAACCCCTGAGACCCTTTAAAACTCAGAATACCTTTAATACCCCCAAGACCTTTAAGACCCCTAAGAATGTTTAGACCTCAAAGACCCTTTAGTGCCCAAAGACCTGTGAGACCCTTAAGACCCTTCATACCCCTTAGACCCTTGAAGACTCTTTAAGACCTCTAAAACCAAGGTTTTAGAGGTTTTATTTTTCTCCAAGGAGCAGTTTCGTAGATACTGAGGTTCGTTTCTCCTTTTTTCTAACATGGCTGCTACACCACGTGATCTATGACATCATAATTATCATTAAAACATTTTACACGAATATTCATACCGATGTTGAAAATTTATTTCTTTATTTATTTTTGTATACCAAGTCGAGGCTCGTGGAAGAACCAATACACAGAAACATGTAACAAGACAGGAGACAAGTGGTGGGAGAGGGAACCACAAAATAATGAGGAACAAAGACCAAAGAACATATGAGGTGCCACGAGGAGTGATGTAAGGGACACCGGCCATTTTGGAGTTAATGCCATATAGCACTATTTTAACCCTTACCCTATCATCCGAGCCTATCATCGTCATATCATTAAAAAATGTCGCTTACATCACTCCTCCTCGCGGGGCCTCATATGTGGAAAGGAAGGGAATGGGGTACACGGTGCAAACAAGATGGTACTGCAGGGACATTCAGGAAGGAAAGCGGAATTTTAAGGAGGTGGGATTTGGGTGGATTAATGGGGGTAGAAAAGATCAAGATTTTGGATGGAGGAAGATATGAGATGGTGGTGAACAGCCCCTTTGAAAGCCTGGAGGGAGGAGTGGGATTGAAGAGAGTGTGGGAGTTTGTTCCAAAGGTGGGGGGGGGGGAAGAGGAATGAAAGAGTGAAGGTGAGCAGTGATTCTTGATTTTGGCAGTTTCACCAGAAGAGGTTTTTTAGCAGACCTTGAGCGCCTTGAGGAAATAGAGCGGGGGACAGATAGACAGAGCGGGGGGGGGGGGGGGCAAGGCTGGAGAGGAGATGGTAGAAGACAGATAGACCACCAACCTGCCTGTGGTGAGAGAGTGAGAGACCCAAAGACTTCAGTGTGTGCCCTCTCTCATATGGATGTTAAACTGGGTATCCTGTCTAGCAGCATTCATTGGAGGACATTAAAGATCCCACGGTATCCTGTCCGAATAGTGGGCGAGCTATCGCTGGCACCCTGAACAAATTGCAAATTCCTGCTCTAACCTATAGGGGGCACAGCATCAGTGTCACTGCATTCTCCCCAGAAAATTATGCATGTGTTGCCATGTGTTGCACAGGGAGGAAAAAGAGGACGAAGAAGAGAATAAAAGGAAGAAGAAGAGGAAAAAAGGAAGAAGAGGAATAAAAGGAAGAAGAAGTGGATAAAAAGGAAGAAGAAGACGATAAAAAGGAAGAAGAAGAAGGCTGGTTAAAAATCTCGACGCAGATTTAACTTGATGAAGGCCTGTACATATTTATATCTGTTTATTCATTACATCTGTTTAACTTGGGTTAAACGTTAATCCCTGCTCCCACTATTGCGACGGAGTACTACAACGCGTCACTTGGTTCAGATTTTTCGAAAGTGAGAAAACACTTCAAATCATAATTATGCTGAGAACGTGGATATGAACCATTCATTCTTTGTTTGTCTTTGTGGATGAAAAATATATATATATATATATATATATATATATATATATATATATATATATATATATATATATATATATATATATATATATATATATATATATATATAATCCTGACCACCAACTACAAAGTGCTCTCAGAAATGTGGTGCATATATATATATATATATATATATATATATATATATATATATATATATATATATTTGGTTGTGATCTTCGAAGTAATTACTTTAACCTCAAGTCAAGCAGAAGGATCGGATTTATGAGGAGCAGCCACAGGGTGAGAAGTCATCGGTCATTTGCCGGTTAGCTGGCTCGACTGGGGCAGCCTGTGGCCTGGCCGATGGTTGAGACCTTAATAGAAGGCCTTAAATTTCCACCGAGGATATGTTGGTTCATGGAAGCAAGGGACTAAAGGAACTGAGCTAAAACCACTACCTGTTTAGATAACTTCCCTTTGAGCCACACAACATGTCAGCCTCTCTAATGGGTAACTTAAAACATTTGTGCTGCTCCTGCAATTCCTTTTTAGGTGGATTCCAACGATTGTATTGATCAAGAACGAAATGAAGAAAGAGAAAAAGGCACACAGAAGAAAGAAATGGAAGTTAGGTAAGGATATTAAGGAGTAAAAGGTGATAAAACAGTACATATGGCATAATGTCAAGGGTCATGGCAACAGGACACAATAATACAGGGTGATATTATGACGTACAGAAACCGGTGGTGACATAAGGATAAGGTGGTGTGGATTAGTAACCTGCAATGAACTTAAAGACAAATCGGTGAGATGCTGTCTCGGGACAGACACCCATGGCAGCCCATGTTTCGTTGCTTTGCAGAGCCCAGTTGGCCAAACAACTCTTGTGGGATTGAGTAATCCAGGAAGCAGGAAATTTTCAGAAGCACCCTTCATTGCTTCCTCTGCTAGGCACCGGCATAAAAGAAAGACATCAGGAAGGAGCATAGAATGTTTTGCACTATCGGGCTGATTATAACAAACTTTGTCTTGAAATAGAGGCTTCCTGTCTTCGATCCTGACAGCATCAGCAGAGACACGTCATCATACAAGCTGCCTATTCTTGCCAGGTAAAGTGTCGGTGTGACATAAGCAAAAGACTGCAATTTTTGCAGCATTGGCATACAACAGCAACACAAATAAGCAGAACAGTTCTCGGTCATTACAGTCGCACATAATAGCCCGTGCAGCTATGAGGATAGAAGGCGGTTTGCTTTGCTTATACCAACCAACCTTATCTGATTCCCAACGTCTTAAGAATACCAAATTAGATTCCTCTCACCCTCCTCCTCCCTGTATCCCCAGGAGGGGTTAACTGGTTTCACAGAGCACGTCGGCACACCCAGTAACTCGCACTTAAGGGCCCGGTAGGGTTTCAAGTTGCTTTGTCCCTGGACTCTGCAATCCTCACAGCCGAAATTCACACCACAAGGCACAACCTCTGGAATCATCTCCGGTGATCAGGGTCGACCCCATTCCTCTCAGCAGAGCAATCTGACCGGGGAGCCATGATCTGACTAGGCAATGAGTCAATCGGCTAGGGTTAGCCTGGGAGTGAGCTTGCATATGAAGCTAAACAACATAGTGAGCCAAGAGGCATGTTTAGCTGCAAAGTGAACCAATTAACTTTATTCTTCTTCTTGTTCTTCTTGCATATGACAGGTTGGCTGCCAGCGAGCGATCATTTTATTGGGGCACCATTATGCCGCTGAGGCTGTGGCCCTATACCAGTACTGTTGTTCTCATTTCGCCAAAGTTGGAAGGATGACAGGCTGAGTCAACCCTACCTGGTGTTAATTCAGCAGCCAATGGGGCTCAAACTCAGGACCCTAAGATCCCAAGCTAGCCACCATAACCACTAAGCCAACACCAGGCTATACTAATTAATAGAACTGATGGCTTAACGAGGTCTTTTAAACTTGTTTCCCAGTATCTGTCTTTAACTGATAGATCACTTGGCATCGAATTGGCACTTCACCACCTGGTAGTACCCATCTCCTATCCAGTTGTATTCAGGCCAATCATTTTCAATCTGGTGAGGATGCCAGCACGCAGTGGCCTACTCTTTTACAAAAGGCATTGTGGTTTACACATGGATACCAAGGAACTTTGATACAGGAGGAGGTCATTCGGCTCATCGAGCCTGCACTACATCTACACCATATTAATTCAATTTAACAGTTTATCAACTTAAATTCACTGAGAATTGATGGATGTCAAACTTTCTTTAACATCCACAAATAAATGGAAGCTAATAGCACAACAAGCTCAATGTCCCCTTTGTAAACATAGTGTGCATTATGATGTATCACACTTATTATTAAAATATCATTATCTCTGATTATTATCTCCTGATATTTTGCTTCTAGGATTTAATGGGGTTTTCTTCTTAGGGCTGACAGGATGGCCTCGGGGTATGCAAACGCGTCTCTAATCTGTCTGGCCGGAGTTCAAATCGCAACCCAGCTATGAACTGTCATCCTGGCGTTTCACAGACAGGGGGATTCATCAATGCGTGTCGTCCCTCGGATGGATGTTAAACTGGGCGTCCTATCTGCCAGCATTAATTGGTGGATGTTGAAGATTCCAATCATGGTGTCCTTTGTGAAGAGTAAGCAAGCCATTGTCAGCATCTGGGAAAAAAGTGCCAAAAATTCCTTCCCTCACCTTGCGTCCATGTCACGTCAGGTGTGGGAGCATGTACCAGAGAAGTGTGTCACTGCGTCCACTTTCCACAGGTACTCCAGCGGTCTCTATCTGTCCATCCCCCAGTCAGATAGCTGGCCCATCCTAATCTCCTTGATATGCTGATCAACCTGCTTGGTTGGCACATTGGCCTCCTCCACCCATGAGGCTCCCTCGCTGAGAGAATCTGGTGAGCAGGATCAGCATCAGGAAAAGGAGCCGCATGTCCGAGCAGACTCAGCTGACACTCATGGTCTACACAACTAACAAATCTCATTTGAGTCTCAGCAAACGCTTGTTGGAAGCAAAGTCTGACCAGTGAGAGCCAAGGATTCTCTGAAGAGACCTGCTACCGAAGGAGTCGAGTCTCCATCTCAGATCCCTGGTCAGAGTCCAAAACTCACATCCGTAGAGCAAGACTAGAAGCACCAAGGCCCTGAAGACTCAGACTTTCATCCTCCTGCACAGGTATTGACAGCGCCACACCCCATGATCCATTGAATCCATGACTCCCCAGGCCCGACTCAGACATCCATTGATCTCTGACTCACAGCCTGACTCTGACTCTGACTGAGGCATGATGTCACTGCTAAGGTAAGTGAATCTCTCCGTGACCTCAACATCTTCACTACAAACAGGTACATACAAGATAGCAGCATTCAAGATGTCATTGAAAGCCTGGGTCTGAGTTTTACTCCAGGAAACACGTAATCCCAGTGGCTCTGACTCCTCATTCAGCACCTCGAGGGCCACAAAAGGATATCCAGTCACCGCAAAGATGACTACATAATCTGCAAAATCAAGGTCAGAGATCTCGGCATTCCCAAAATATGCACCGCAGCTTGATCTCTCCGACATCCTCCCCAGAATCCAGTCCGTACAAAACTGAAAAGTGTGGGGGCCAGCACACACCCCTGATGAACTCCAGTAACAACTGGAAATAAGTCAGAGATGGTATCACCACATCTCACAGCACTCTCAGTACCAGAGTATAGTTCAGACATCGGATTGATCAGTTTTGGTGGTACCCCACGAACACCAAGAATGCTCCAGAGGGCATCTCGATTCACAGAATTGAATACTTTGCAGAGATCAACACAGGCTGAAAGAGCCCCCTGCCTAAGCTTTCATTGGCGTTCGGTGAGGACCCCAAAGGCAACGATACGGTCAATTGTTGACCTCTTTGGTGTAAAGCCTGACTTCTCTGGGTGCTGGTGGCTAAACCTCTCAAGAATTATCTGAGCAAAGACCTTTCCCGGCACTGACAGCAACGTCACCACTTGATAGTTGTTGCAGTCCCGGCAAACACCTTTCCCTTTCCAGCGAAGGACAACAATGCCCCTCTTCCCATCAGTTGGGGTGATACCTGTGTTCCAGACAGAGTACAGAACTGCATGCAATGACATGAGTACGGCATTTTCACCAGCCTTGAGAAGTTCAGGATGGATGCCACAGATCCCAGGAACTTTATCTCCATGTCAACCAGTTCACCAAAGCCTGTGTTTCCACAAACGAAGGTGGATCACAGATAATTGGAGGGTCAGCAATAGGGATAGCAACACACTGACATCCAACAACACACTGGATCAGCCTGGTGCAGCCACTCAAAGTAACCGGCACAGTAGGCTTTCACTTTGGACTCCTCTGTCAAGAGCCCACCACGCGCTCACCCACGCTAATGCAGTGCCCACCACGTGAAAATGCAGTGTCAAGAGCGAACTGCAGTACACCAAGGGATGGGCTTCGAGGAACGCAATGCATGAACTCCCCTGTAAGCAGGACGAGAATCACTTGACCACAGATGTTGCTTTTCCACCTCATAGATTCCTCGCACATAGGCCTCCTTGTCCACCCTCAGCGACTGTACAGTTTTACGTCTCAACTCCCTGAACAACTCAGCTCTGCCATTAAGCCTGGCCCTGCAACTCTGGTCCATGGTATCATGTGTTCCTTGAGACAAAATTCTTCTTTGCCCTTCGGTGGGTTCCAAGGCATCCACCAGCAACATCAAGGAAGGTAGCCTTGAAGGCACTCCACAACTCTTCAGGATTCCCCAAAACACCTAGACTCCCCCCCTCCCCCAAGTCCCCAATCAGCCTGTTCCCAAACTCCTCAGCTACCCTCTCAACCTTTAACTTGCCAACATCCAGCATCGGCTTGGATGGTACCATTCGCCGGGATTTAAGCAGCAACTTCAGAGTTGCTACAAACAGCCTGTGGTCAGTATTGAGGAACTGAGCACTCCGGTAGACCTTGTAGTTCTGGATCATCCTCCACTGACCATCAATGAGCACATGCTCAATAAATCTCCTTTTCCACACCACCTGCATTAGAATACCAAGATCAGCGAAGAGCCTGTCGGTGCTGAAACCATGAACCAGCCACCCTAAGTCCACAACATCTTGCAAAGTCAAGGAACTTAGTGCTATTCTGGTTCACAGTTCCAGACCCATGGGGACAACACATGTCTCATAGCCATCTCTATCAGTTCCGGTCAATGCATTGAAATCCCCGCACTACAAGAGTATCTTGCCTGGGGCACTGAACAATCACAGACTCAAGCATGGCATAGAATGCGTCCTTCATGGTGAGAAGGCTCATCTCAGTCGGAGCATATACAGAGACCAGGAAAACGGCACCCAAGGGGTGACAAAGCCTGAGTCTCATAATACGCTCATTGACCGGTGTTACCTCAATTATTATCATTGGAGTTCGCTTATTGGACACAGCTACAGGAACTCCTTGGGCATGGTAACCATCAGAGTGACCTCATTAATAGGTGTAACCACCCAACATGATCTTGCCACTATCCAGTCTCCAAACCTCAGAGAGTGCTGCAATACCAATGTTCTAACGCTGGAACTCAGATGATAGCAGAGGCAGGTGATCATCCTTTCTTTGGGATAGGACATTCCAGGCACCCACCTGAAGGGACCGCCTCAGGTTAAACCAAGGACACCACCGTTTGGTGGATGACACCTCAGCACCACTCCGCCACACAGCACCGCAATCTGACCCAGGAAGTTTACCCCGTGCTTTTCCTCCTATCATCAAGGAATGGGGGGCCTGAAGGCTTTGCCCCAATCCCATCATCCAGTGAGCTATCCTGCGAAGGACAGCAGCAAAGGAGGTACTCCCATGGAGTGGGTTTTCAATTTTCTTTGCATTTGTAGTTTTTGTGGAATGCAGTGTTTTATGGTGGCCGGAGTGCAAATCCTGCCACCAACCTCTTAACGAAAAGTAACCCAACTGCAGGAGGACGTTCGCAGACCCAGTTGGGCATGAGATATGGATGGCCGTTGGCTCAGAAGGAGCTCCTCCACCTTTTTCAGGTTTTGTTTTTCATCCTGCTGGGTGTCCATATCATACATCCTCCTCACCAGGAAACCTGGTGGGGGAGACAGTTTAGTCGCTGACAACCCGACCATGCAACAGGTTAGTGCAGGTTTACATGATACCTGCAGCAAGTCACAGATGTAATCTCGCCTGACTCGCATTCCCCTGTCCCAAAGGAACAAAATGAAAAAGGATCAATCCCATGGGAATCGCTACACCCCTTAGCTGAGCATGTGGATTTGTAGTAGTCGTGTTATAACTTAAATGTTGGCACAATTGCACAAGCTGTTCCTCATAATTTCTCAGACCTGGTGGTGTAATGGTTCGAGTGTCTGCTCTGAGACTGGGAGGTTGGTGGTTTGAACTCCAGCCGAGTCGTACCAAAGACTTTTAAAATGATATGTGCTGCACCATGTAAAAAATCCTTGCTTGGTGGTCACCATTTTAAAAAAGGATAGAGCATGGACAAACAACCATAGGTTGGTAATAGTCGTGTGGCTTTGATGGACATCATGGCCTTATTATGGACCTTATTAAAACATATAATGTTGAAGCTCCTTTTAAGGGAACATACATTATCATTAATTCGTTGTATTTTGTGATCTATATCCATTTGTTTCACTTCATTAGTTATTCATTTTGGGATAATTCAGTCCATCTGAGCCATCCAATAGACAATTTGACTCGGGCTGTGGTGCTTGACTAGGCAGCGTGGTTTCGCTTTGCCTTTCCACAATGTGTAGCGAAGCCTTCCCGGTGCTGTCGACAACCTCAAACCCCAGTTGAAACGTCCTTTTTAAGATTGTTAGAATAATCATAGTACAGCGGGAGGGAAAAAGAGGGCTTAGGGGGCCCCAAGCCTCCACATTTGCATATACTAGAGACTGTAATGGCTCCAAAAGAACCTTTTACCCGATACTTCACAGGGTTTTTGTTGTTGAAATATTCTGCTTATGCTCCTGATAATAATAATGATTATTATTACTAGCAGAGTACTCACCCTCTGGGCGATCTTGTTCCAAGTATGCAACACATTTTTTCTGACGCATCCCTTTATCTCGGTGGTGTATAGGCAACAGACCGCTGCCTCGATCACTCCCAAACATATAAAAAAAAATAACCCAGGTCACGTAGATGAAGCAATGACATGTGTAATGCTTATGTACATATAATATAATACATTGTGGTTACATTGATAGGATAATTCCAATTGCACCCACCGTCAGCATTTAAAGGAAAAAAATGTCAAGATCAACAAAAAAAAAATCTTCAAAATGTGATGGAATCAAATGAAACTTGCAGAGGCACAAGTTCAAGGTGCCATCATGAATCCCTGCACGTTTCAGCTTCCTCGGTCAAATCCTCTCGGAGTGGTAGATGATACATACATACAGTACAAACGTTCCCTCCATTTATATAACTAGTGCGTGCCCGTACGTGCAAAAAAAAGAAGAATTGTGACGTCATTTGTGATGTCATAGCACTGTGTCCTGTCATTGGTTTGGTAAATAAATGGCCATAACTTGGGAACCACTTGGGAAACAACTGAAACGCATGAAGAAGAACGATATCAAACCTTGAAAAGGCACATACTCAGGTCCCCAGCGTCAATTGTGACGTCATATCAAACGAAGAAGAAGAATTGTGATGTCAATTGTGACGTCATAGCACCGTGTCCTGTCATTGGTTTGGTAAATAAATGGCCATAACTTCGGAAACACTTGGGAAACAGCTGAAACGGATGAAGAAGAATGATATCAAACCTTGAAAAGGCACATACTCAGGTTCCCAGCGTCAATTGTGACGTCATATCAAATGAAGAAGAAGAATTGTGACGTCATAGCACCGTGTCCTGTCATTGTTTGGTAAATAAATGGCCATAACTTGGGAACCACTTGTCCGATTAATATCAAACCTTGAAAAGGCACATCCACAGGGCCCCAGCAATATACCTGGCAAGTTTCAATTAGATCGGACCAGTGGTTGTCGAGAAACAGCGGTCACACACAGACACACAGAGATTAGAGATTACTGGAATTATAGATAGATACTAGACAACCCGTGAACCCGTTGGATTCCCGTTGTGACAGCGGTTGATAAAAAAAAATCATTTCAAGAAAAAAAATAGATAGCTCCAGCAAACTATACCGCTGAGGTTGTTTGCATTGATCAAATACTCCCGAAGAGTACTTGACTGAATCGTGAATTTATTTTTTAATAATTTTTTCGTTGCCCGATTTTAATAATTTTTGAATGAAACTTGATACTGCACACCGCAGGAGAATGGCGAGTAAGATGGCCATAAAATTTTTGCGCTATCATGTACCGTTTTGCCTGTATTTCAGGAACATACATACATACATACATACATAATACAAGATGAGAGTTTTAGTAATACATAGAGAGAGATGTTGCTCTGAGATAGGTAAGCAATGCATCATACTACGAGGCCCCCTCTAAAGCAAGTGTCACCAAAGAACAAACTAAGCCACAGGTATCTCTCTCGGAACTCTATCATCCCAAAAGAAATAGCGTGGAGAATCTGTAATGATGCCCGTCATAACAGGGGGTTTTCCAAACACAACGTTTCCTTTTCCCCTTTTGGCCGGCGAGCCTGCGGCGCCGTGCTCAATGAAAATTCAGCAGCGAGAAACACCCCGTGAAAAGACAGCGGTGGCCACACAGCCAGTATATTTCTTTTAATCCCCGCTCTCACAAAGGAGCACGGTGGCAGGGTTACCCTAAGTTCAACGCTGGCAGGGCCTGAGTTACGGTTCTTATATCTGGCCCAAGAGCAGCACCTTCAGGGAGATAAACAAAAACACTTTGCTTGGACAAGAGCACATTATCCATTTGCATCAGCTCACTGCTTCCTCGGAACCCACATTTGACCCTGGACCTTGTGTTCTATTTTTTTCATAAAAAAATTTAAAAACCACACTTTAACAGCAGCAGTTTGAGATGCAGCACAAAGGAGACAGATTCATTGTGAAGTCCAAATATCCTGAGCTCAGGTTTCACGTTCGTGGCGGTATCGCAGGAAACGTTTTGGGTTATAACTTACAGCTGGGTTACAATAAGGCTTTTACCATTATTTAGTGTTCACTTCACAATTTATGTGAGCTCTTAGCTCAGCATCGGACTCAATATATCAGCTTCTGCCTGCTCACAAAAAGACGTTTTGGATGACGTCAGCAAAAGTTGCACGTTCTCAGTGCGTGAACTGGAGATTAGCATATTAATTGAATGGATATTTCTTGACATACATGAGGATAATTAGAATCCAAGCGTTTTCGACAGAGGAAAGCCTTGCCATTGTGGTGAAAAAACAAACAACAACAGCAGCAGCAGCTTGAAAATCAATTATTTGGCTGTGAAAATGGACGTGACACCACAATACAGGTAGTCAAGTGTTGCCTTAACGGTTAGGGTGGCTGGCTTAAGATCTGAGGGTCTTGAGTTTGAGCTCCTGTCAATCCGTTAACTAACACCAGGTGGGTTGACTCAACCTGTCATCCTTCCGAAGTTGGCAAAATGAGTTCCAATTTACTGGTAACAGGGGGCACTGCATCAGTGGCACAGCCAAAGGCTGCATAAGAAATAATAATTAAAAAAAACTGCATGGCTACTACTACAGTACTACTACAATACCACTTTAACAGTCCCAATTATTATCACCTTCTTATGTAGTTGCTCAGGGAAAATTTGTGGCCTCGGTTTTCACGAACCCGCCAGCCGGGTCTGAAGTTTGACTGAAGGTGACGGGAACCTGTAATTGATTGAGGGTGCTGCCATGTAACACTTACTTTTCGTGGAGCACACCATGGGGATCTTTAACATCCAGCAACAACCAATGATGGCAGAAGGGTCTCTCGGCTCAACGACCTTCCGATTAACACCATTGACGAATCGCCCACCTGAAAAAACACCAGGAATATTGCTGGGTCGGGATTCAAACCCTGGCGAGACAGCTCAAAGTCGAATGTTTCCATCGAGGCTTTCCTGCCTGCCCTCAAAATACAAATGACACCAATATGCGATGTAATAAATAAAATGAATTGTTATCGAGCACAATAAAAGGCCATTAGTGTAGCAGGTGTTTAAGTCTCTTCTTCAAATGTAGTGCAAAGCTGCAGGGCAGCATCATTGGTTGAGAGCACACCTGTGTCGCTGATGCAGTGCCCCCTGCAGGAATGAAGACAGGAATTTTTAATTTGTTCAGGGTGCCGGCGATAACCAGCCTACTCTTCATTAAGGACACCGTGGGATCTTTTAACGGCCAGCAACTAATTCTGGCAGACGGGATGCCCAGTTCAACGTCCATCCGAGGGATGGCATGGCATGGCATGGCATGACACACACATTGATGAATCACCCTGCCTGTGAAACACCGGGATGGAAGTTGATTCCTGGGTCGGGATTCGAACCCAGAAGAGACAGTAATCAGAGGCAAGTGTCTAGAACAGTAATCAGAACCTCTAGTTTCGACCATCCTCCCAGCCCAACTATCTGCTGCAATTATATAAGTTATTAAAATGAAAAGTTCCGTGAACTTTCAATGCAAGCGACAGTATTAACTTCACAATCTAATAGAATGATGGATTTATTTTAACTAGCAAATACCACCCGTCATTTCACTGAGGGAAATACTAACGAGAGGGAGAAAAAGAAGGGGGAATGAGGAGGGAGGAAGACCGAGTCACGATGTGGAAGCAAGGAAGAGGAGGGATAACGAGGAGGGGTGTGGGAGTGAGGAAGGAGGGGGGAATGAGGAGGGGTAGGGAGCAAGGAGGGGCGGGGGAAGGTAAGGCAGTGTGAGGGGAGGGGAAGGAAGTGTGTGTGGAAGGCAAGGCAGCATGAGGGGAGGGCAAGGTAAGGCAGCATGAGGGGAGGGCAAGGTAAGGCAGTGTGAGGGGAGGGTCCGTCCGAACATAACCACCATCCGGACACATGCGAAAATAAACACCATCCGGATATGTCCGGAGATAACCACTCTCTGGATACGTCTGGAGATAACCACCGTCCAGAGATAACCACCATCCGGATATGGCCGAAGACAGAGTGAGAAAGGGGTGGGGGTAGAGAGAGAGAGAGAGAGAGAGAGAGAGAGAGAGAGAGAGAGAGAGAGAGAGAGAGAGAGAGAGAGAGAGAGAGAGAGAGAGAGAGAGAGAGAGAGAGAGAGAGAGAGAGAGAGAGACAGAGACAGAGACAGAGACAGAGACAGAGGGAGAGGGAGAGAGGGAGAGGGAGAGAGGGAGAGGGAGAGGGAGAGGGAGAGTGAGAGTGAGAGAGAGAGAGAGAGAGAGAGAAAGAGAGATGGGGGTAGGGGAGTTAGCAGAGAGATTATGTTCAGCTTTATGAAAAACACACACACACACACAAACACAATAAATATATACATAAATATATATATATATATATATATATATATATATATATATATATATATATATATATATATATATATATATATATATATATATATATATATATATACATATATATTGTTGCGGTTTTGGAAACCGTCTGCCTGCAAGGCAATGGCACCCAAAATACAGTGATCCCCAGACAGTTATTTGACGAATATACGTGCAGTTAGACATTTTCCTCATGTCTAATGGGTAAACGGGACGAAATGCGTTGTGTGGGTCTCATAGTTAGGTGTCATTATATCTCTTTCTTCCTTTCCGCCATCAGCGAGGCCGCCGTGCATGCAACGTATGAATGTCCTTGCGGAGACTAACAGAAGCAGAAAGACCAAAAGAAAAAACGATGGAAAAATCGTCCACTACAAGAATACTGTGTCTCGGGGAATAGTATAACCATACATGAAATCCGAATGCTGTACAGGACGCACGTGGCACGCTGTTTTCAACACAAATCTGCATCTAATAATTATACCCAATCCTTTCCTTCAATCCATGACAGATTGGGGCTGGCACCGTGCTTAGGCAGCCACCTGTGAGGATCACCACTGTGATAAATAACCGCATGCACGATAGCGTATCCACGTGCAGCCCCATGATAATTACCATCGCACTGTACGGGGCGCGCATGGTGCACATCTTTTGGGTCTGCACACTGGTTCACAAGGGCGTCTTTCCATCGATCTTCACTCACCACCGTGGCCACCAATATCTCCCTCGGACGGCAGAGATCTTCTCGGACCTCTGCCTCAATGCAGCCGCCACCAAGCAGAGGCATGCTATACGACCCGGATCGCCGGGGCCACATGGCATATGGACAAAGCAAGCGCATTGATTAGCGCCAACCGCAGCACGCCGGGGGTGCCTGAGCGGGCATGCCGAGCTGACGCGGCCTTCAGCCAGTCGCCGGAGCACGGCCTGGGAGTTCGGTGCAAGGCAATTCATACCGAGGGGTTCAGAGGGGGACAGTTCCGCAGCGCGCCCATATCTCGCCGGATGTTAAATATGGCCACTTCCGGCCATGGCGGCAGGGTTGCACAGCACCCGATTCAGGTGATGCATCGTTTCGGGTCATCGTCCCCACCCTGCACGATGGATCTTATAAAAGTATATCGCGAAGCCGTTCAGCGCTGGTCTTGCCTCAAAATCTGTGATCTCTACATTCGCCGCTGTTTCCACCAACCTGCCTGATCCCGCATGCCTTCTCACATGATGACTCCGCCTTCTCCACCCACCCATCTGATTCCGCCTGCCTTCTCGCGTGATGACTCCGCCTTCTCTTCCGGCCCGCTTGATTCCGCCCGCCTTCTCACATGCTGACTCCGCCTTCACCACCCACTCACCTGGCTACACCTAAAGTCCTCCCTCATGCCTGACGGCCTCGCCCTTTCTCTGGATCGGTGCACGTGCTGCGCCGGCACTGTAGCCAAGCAGGAGACGACGCGGCAACTCTCAAGGAGGGATCACTCAGCGGAGCGTCCCCCCAAAACGTACTGGGTAGCACGGTCGGTCAACCGTGCAAGGTATTACGTGACTGTTGGCCTCATCTCCTCTCCTTTATTCTAATTAACTACTCTTTTATTCAGGTTGTGTGTGTGTGTGTGTGTGTGTGTGTGTGTGTGTGTGTGTGTGTGTGTGTGTGTGTGTGTGTGTGTGTGTGTGTGTGTGTGTGTGTGTGTGTGTAATGGCGTGAGTCCTAGCTTAAAGTTAAGATTGTAGAAGATATATCGGTATCAGTCTGCTATTGTAAGTTGCTTGCCTTGCTGTCACACCTCACGGATTTCTATCTCTGCTTATACATTCATTGTGCCACATGCTTTTCCTCACCTGCCTGTTAATAAATGATTGTGTAGAAATTTTCCCAGCTCGTTTTTGTCTTTTCTTTCATTGCTCCAGCATTGTCCATATCTTAGCCTAGCTGGGGCTTTATTCCCAACGATCCGTTCTTCGGGCTGGTACGTCCTTGGCAGTGTCGCTTGGCTGCATCTGACCCGGTAAGGTGACCCGGTTCGGACAAGGCATACCGAGGGTGTGTCTCCCGGTAATTAGGTCATGTGATTAATTAGGTAATCTGTTTAGACGGAGGACCCGAGGTCATGCTTTGAGTTATTGGCGTTCATGGTCGATTGGCGACCCGCCGTGTTACGGAGTTATCGGTGTGCGACGGCCTACGATTCCAGAGAGTCTGGTGGGAACCCGAGATCGCTTCCCCCCCCCCCCTCGTAGTCTTCTCAACTCAACCCTGTTTCCGCAACGACATGTACAGCTCTGGAAAAAAAATAAGAGACCACTCCAAAAAAAAATTAAATCAGCATGTCTACATGTATGGCAGCCATTCCATTCCAGTGTCTGTTGAATTCCAACACAGGCACACCTCATTCTACTTAGTGAGGTACTGATTAGGTGATCACCTGAACCGAATCATATTTAACAAGGAAAAGTATAAAAAGCACTGCTGTGGTCATCACTATCCTCTTGCAATAGGACCAGCTGGATGGAAAAAACAGTAATTACCTAGTAGCTGGATGGCAAAAACAGTAATAAAAAACAGAACCTCAAAAGTAATTGGAATCAAAAAATAACTATTGACAATGCCAAAAGAGTTGAAAAGAAAAATTTTGAGTGAAGAAAAGAAGGGTTCAATTCTGGCTTTACTGGCAGAGGGATACAGTGAGCATCACGTTGCTTCCATCCTTAAAATTTCAAAGACGGCGGTTCATAAGAACAAGGTCAAGCAGCAGACATTGGGGACAACAAAGCTACAGACTGGCAGAGGGCGAAAACGACTTTCCACTGACCGGGATGACCGCCAACTCATTCGAATGTCACTCAACAACCATTGGATGACATCAAGTGACTTACAAAAAGAATGGCAAACGGCAGCTGGGGTGAAGTGCACGGCGAGGACGGTTCGAAACAGGCACCTCGGGGCAGGGCTGAAGTTGTGCAAAGATAGAAAAAAAACCCTTCATCAATGAGAAGCAAAGAAGAGCCAAGCTGAGGTTTGCAAAAGACCATAAGGATTGGACCATAGAGGACTGGAGTAATGTCATCTTCTCTGATGAGTCCAATTTTCAGCTTTGCTCAACACCTGGTCATCTAATGGTTAGACGGAGATCTGGAGAGTCCTACAAGCCACAGTGTTTCGCACCCACTGTGAAATTTGTTCAATCTGTGAAAAAATGTTCAATTCAGAGACCACTTCATCCAGCGTAATGTGACGGTTTTCCCTTAGCATGTGCTCAACTCCTACAACCATTTCTGGTGTGTCGGCTGTGTGAGGCTGTGTGAGGCTGGCCCGAGCGAGCAGTGTCTGCCACACTGGACGCTCCCAGTGTGGTACACAAGTACTCTTTATGGGTCCATAAAATATGACCGCCACTCCCAATGGGTAGGCATCAAAGTGGGCTGTCAATATGTAGCATTTTACGTGATTACCCCTAACACTAACCTGAACACTAACCAAATAACGAAGCCTAACACGAGTCCAGGAGAGCTAATAATAATAAATACATAATAATAATCATTAACACGGGGGCTGGCAGGATGGCCCATAGGTGTACACATTCGCCTTTAAGATGTCTAGCCTGAGGTCGAATCGAGACCCAGGTATAAACTGTCATCCTGGTGTTTCACAGGCAGGGTCATCCATCAATGTATGTGCTGTCCCACAGATTGATGTTAAATCGGGCGCCCCATCGACCGACATTTGTTGAGGGACGTTAAAGATCCCACGGTGTCCTCCGTATGGAGTACTCGAGCTATGGCCAGCACCATGGCCAAATTCCAAATTCAAGCCATAACCTTAGTTGAACATCAGGCCTGGTCAAACGGTTCGTGAAAGACTTGGGCTTAACTTCCTCCGGCCAACCCCACAATAATGTGGGAATAATTGTGGCCATTAAAGAAGAATAAGAAGAATATTAACACACCGCCCTCCGCATGGTGCGCACATGCTCAAACGCATGACCCCCGTCCCCACCACTCCCCTGTCGCTTCCGCAGGGAACGGGTATTCCTCAATTTAAATTTGTAAACAATCGATAATTCAATAGAGTGCATACATAGGATTGGAAGACAGACTGGCACGATAACTTCATGGTTTGTACACTTGCGTTTGAGCTGTCTCGCATGGATTCGAATCTCATATATATATATATATATATATATATATATATATATATATATATATATATATATATATATATATATATATATATATATATATATATATATATATATGGTTGTGTATCCTCCGATTTCAACAATGCCAGACCATCTTATCGTTTTTACCTTATTATGTTGAAGATCAAATCTGCCCATATGATGTGGTATGGGTTACTGCTGTTACTGCTTTACAAGTTCAGTATAAAAGTAAAAAAAAGTTATTTAATCGAATGCATTTGTAAGGGTGATAACCGCCTCTTGTGGACATCATTTATTGATGTGAAATAATCAGTGGAAGTGACGAATATCGACAACAAATTTCACCTTAAGCTGCTGATGGAAACTGGCCAGTGGGCAAATCGATCACTTGCCAGGTGATACATTACACGGTAATCCCAGGGTACCGGAATGGAAGATTGTTGGCCATTTTGTTGATGCATTGATTCTTTTTGAAGAGTCAGATCAACTCTTTAGAATTTCCTGAAAAGGTTGAAAACCCTTTATCAACAGGTATCTTGTTGTAAATAAATAAACAAATAAAATAAAATAAATGAATATACCCAGTATATTGCCTCTTTCGATGACTATATTCAGTTATATTATCATGGTTTGGTAAAACAAATAAAACCAGAGTTGGTGTCAAAGCCACCCAATGCTCGCCTGTTTATACATTTATCATTTTTAAAAGACTAGTCTAATTATATTTTTTATAAAGCATTGCAGTGAAGTCTGATCCAAATAATTTTAAACAATATATGTATTTGTATGTTGTAATCAGTAAACTAGTACACATATTAAATGAATGGCAAGCGTCTACTATAAACAGGCGAGCATTGGGTGGCTTTGACACCATCTTTGGTTGAAATTTAATTTTTTTTTTTTAATCATTTCTTAATTTCAACTTCACTACACCAATAGTATACCCCAAAGGAACCTCCATGACAAATATCAGCATCCTAGTACACATATTAAATAAATGGCAAGCTTTTAAATAACTTGCACCAAAAACTTTAACGTTGATGTGCTTCAAAAAAGTTAAGTTCAAAACAGGTCAAAAATTTAAAACATTTGAAATTATTTTTTAATTCCAACTTCACTACATCAATCAACTTCACTACACCAATAGTATACCCCAAAGGAACCTCCATGCCGAATATCAGCATCCTAGTACACATATTAAATGAATGGCAAGTTTCTAAATAACTTGCACCAAAAACTTTAACGTTGATGTGCTACAAAAAAGTTAAGTTCAAAACAGGTCAAAAATTTCAAACATTTGAAATTATTTTTCAATTTCAACTTCACTACATCAATAATATACCCTAAAGGAACCTCCATGCCAAATATCAGCATCTTAGTACACATATTAAATGAATGGCAAGCTTCTAAATAACTTGCACCAAAAACTTTAACATTTTCACACTCACGCTGATGCTCACGCTGATACTGACGCTCACGCTCATGCCGGGGGTATCACTATAGCTCTCTGTTCTTCATACAGGCGAACTACAAACTTTAAATAACGAGAGTTCAGAGAACACCTGACCCTGCACTGTCTTGAGAAACGAGGACATGGGCGGGGTCTACGAGCGGCAAATTTGATTGGTTGTGATGATGTAACATGCCGAAATATTTTGTCCAAGTACTGCTAAACGGAAAGGGTTTGAAAGTGCGAAAAAATATTATTTGTGTTCTGAAGTGTTCAAATATATAATTTAATTGAAATAAAATAAAGATTTTAAAGATTATAGAAAAAAATTCAGAAGTTTACCGCCGTTGATTTAACACGTTACATTAATTCTTCGTGCCTGTTGTTTGTGTCCTTTATGACATTCTTAAAAATAGTAAGTTTCCTCTTAAGAATGATTTTCAATTTTGTTTGATTGCCAGACAGACACAGAAAAAAAAAAGAATCTAATAACTGCCAGTAAAAAAACAAACAAGTTTGACTGCCAGACGGCACATATGCAATCAGAACAAATTCAGAGTTAAAGTCCTGATAAACGACAGGTTTGTTTTTTTTATTCATGTTCCAATTCGTGATCAAAATATAACATTTAATGAAAATTGTGTAGTTCCTCGATCATAAACTGATGTTTGTGGACAGAAGGATAAACGGACTGACAAAGTGAACCAATTGCTGAACCTCACTTTTCGCTTCGCATGTACGGGGTGATGATCAAATATTAAGGGATGTCAGAGTACCAATTTAAGGCATCATATGTAAGCAGAAATGGTTCCGAAAAAAATGTTTTTGTCCCATAATGAATCCCCTAATTTTAAATTAATTTCTTATTGTTTTATTGATTTAATCCAACAGTTACATTAAAAAATAATGGGGTAGCTGTAAACGACAGTAAACTAACTGCGCGTTGGTTGTGCAGTTCTAAAATGTTAATACAGTACTCCAATATGCGATGCATGATGGATATGAGAGATCAATGAGTGAAAACTTCGTCTCAGTAATGGATTTTCAATGAGTGGATGTAGATCCAGCTGTCGGATGTAAAACGAATCTGAATTTCAAAGCGATTTTTGTCCGGCTTCACTGCTTGGAACTGCAGTGTTTTTACATCTGGAGGTCATTCAGCGCACCATCCTGATGGTGTTTCATTTTACTGGACAACACCTTTATGCATTAAGATTTCGGAGGTAGCACTTCATCATTGGTCCCGAAGTTTCGTCACAAAGCTGCTATTAGCACCATTGTCTGAGGGTGCTGCTGTGCCCCCTGTAAGTTAGAGCACAAATTTGGAATTTGTTCAGGATACCGGCAATACTCCACAAACTCTTCGCGAAGGCCACCGTCGGATATTTAACGTCTTCCAACAAATTCTGGCAGATGAGATGCCCAGTTTAACGTCCATATCTGATGGATGGCACACATATTGATCCTCACCCTGCCTGCGAGACAACAGCATGACAGTTGTAGCTGGGCCGAGATTCAAAACTAGGCTAGGAACCTTGTGCGTACTTCTAGACTCTAGACCATCCTATCAGCTCCTAAAGTGAAGACACTGAAAAGTCATACAACCACTAAGTATTATCCAAAGGCATACGTAGGGCAGGCCAGAGGGCCGATTGTCCCTCCCTGAAGGTCATTTGTGAGTCAGCTCGGTTTTTCATTGATCTGGGTGCAACATGGTATAATTATCCTGAGACCATCTTCAGTTACAGAAGCTTAGTCATTTCATTGTTTCCTGCCTTGTGTGAAAACACTGTATGGGATAAGATTGTTTATGGCGAATGCATATTGGACTGTAGAGTCATTCAATCATGAATCCGGCCCCCCGGTTGCATCATTGCAGAGGTGGTGCTGTGCTGCTGATAAGGGGCAACAACCGATCTCTTCTTCATGAAAGACACCGTGGGATATTTAATGTCCACCAACTTATGCTAGCAGATAGGACACCCAGCTTATGGATCTTCCAAATGACGGCGCACACATTGATGCATTGCGCTTTATGTGAAACACCAGGGTGGCAGTTGATAGCTGAGTCGAGATTCAAACCCAGGCTGTACACAGCTCAGAGGTGAGTGCATTTACCTCCAGGTTATCCTGCCAATCCTGGATTGGTGATATTGTATGATGAACAGACATTTGATGTCTGCCTTCATTTTACCGGGAAATCCACATTCCAATCTGCCACTCACAATATGATCCTTCACGACATCTTCATCACCAGTTTGATCAATCAATCAGCAAATATTGCAGCGACCTCTACTAAAACTGATTTAATTACAAGACTGATAATGGGCTTGGAAAATACTTCCAGACAGAGAGATATCTCTTCTGCAGCAATTTTTAGCACAGGTATGGTTTATACGTAGTTACGTTTCTCAACACATTCACAGCCGCAGTTGCTGTCCCGAGGGGGTTTATTTCCACCCCTTGGTTGCCCGATCAAGAGGGTGCACAGGGAGAGCGAGCATTTAGCTTTGAGCCGTCCAGATTGGGTTCGATTCCTGTCCTCAGTTATAAACTGCCGCACAGGTGATTCACAAGGCAGAGCGTTATATCAATGGGTGAGCTGTCTCTGGGATAGACATGAAGCTGGGGACCCATGTGCTAACATTAGCTGGCAGACGTAAGATGGCACGGCGTTTTTATCGACGAGATGCGGCGAAGATTTTCAGCAGACTGACCAGTGTTAGACCAGGAGCCATAGCTTGGGGGTAAAGAAGATGAGAGTAAAACAGGATAGTTTTAACCCTAAATAGGTGTACTTCTTGAAATACCCATCCATACACCTGTCTAGGGTTAAGGCAGGGGTCTTTCAGTCCGAGAGTGGTTAATGCATGGAATGCTCTCCCCAGATAGGTAGTGGCAGTGGAGTGGGTGGATCAGTTTAAATGGGAATTAGATAGGTAGCTGGATGCAGTGGAGATGGAGGTATTGGCGATATTGGCAGGAATTGCCGGTAGTTTGCCTGAGCGTAGGTGATGTCACTGGGGTTGGGCAGTGCAGGCATGATGGGCCGAACAGTCTCCTCCAGCATCAAAGTTCCTTGTGTATCCTTATATAAGGGTAAGTGAGGTATTGCCAGCACCCTGGCCAGATTCCAGAAATTCCTGCCATAACCCCCAGGACACACTGCATCAGGGTTCAGGGACACAAACGACGGCCCTGAAGGAATGGCGCACACCTGCGGGCCAAGCTCGTGAATGACTCGATGTGCAATATTCATGCATGAGATACGAATGAACGAAACTGCTGGTCGACAAAAACATGGGTAAACATCCATGTTGAATACAGACTCACAAAGCAATACCATTGTGACTTCATATTAATGACAAGCCTTCTTCCCAAGAAGAGAAAAAAACATTCGAATGGGTTCTGAGGTCGTCACAGAGTACCGTGTACTGTCTGTCCATGGTTGTGGTTCACAACGAAGGTGAAACAAGACATGGCAGTGCCATCTAGTGTTGTGAAACGGGAATAAGAATCATTGAACAATGACCTGAATGTTCAAGTATTGTCAAAGTGTCAATCGGTTAAAATTACAGTATGTGGGTCGACTAGTACAGTTTCATGAGGTCCTCCGGTACAGCAGCAACTTAAAAGATTATTTACTTATTTATTTCCATTCAAAATTCAGGCTCATGGAAGAGCGGGCTGGTAGCACGTAAAGAGGTAAGGAACTGATGGTGAGACCTTGTGTGGTCAAACAAGCAAAATAAACCAATGTCACCTGCAGGGTGACCCATATCTTGCCAAAAGGTGACCACGTGTGACTTCTTTAAGGTCACACTGAAGTGAACAGAGCTGCTATCCACCAGGAGCGACTCCTTGAGGAATATCTGCCTACAAGAGATTCCAATGAGAATCGTTCTACAGAGTAACCATGAAAAATATGCGTTTGCCTCATAACATCACCAAATGACGTCACCAAATGACGTCATAATGTCTCAAGCTTGACATATCTAGAAAGCACTCATCGAGGTGTTCAATTTGAGGTACTACACGATATGGTTCCTAAAACTTGAAAATTTGACCTTGGGGTCAAATATGTTTAACCTCAGGCGCTAACCATGAAGGTCAAGGCCAATCGCCACCAAAAACTAATCAGCTGAGCGCCAGACCATATACTACATTCCCATAAAGTTTGGAGATGATTCGATTAAAATTACTCAAAAAATAAGGGTTTCGTCGACCTCCATGATTTACCGCAAAGTGACCTTGACCTTTGACCTTGAACTTGACCTTTATGTGTGCTGAAGGGTATTGTAATAATACTACGATATGTGTACCCACAAGAGTTTCCGATGAGAATTGTGCTCTACAGAGTGATATAAAGGTGAAAATCCAATGATTACAGACAAACAAACAAAAAAAACTTACCAAGTAACAGATTTTGCAAAAACTTCGTTTTGGCAAGATAATAATGGAGAGAGACCCTGCAACCTGCAAGTGAGGGGGTTAAGGGTTGGGTTGGGTTAATGGAGGGGTGGAAAGGATTGCGGGTCGGGATAAGGGATGAAATGAGATGGTGGTGCACCGCATGCCTAAAACCCGGGAGGGACGAGTGGGATTGAACAGTCTGTTGAAGAAAGATCCACAAATGGGAGAAATAATAAAATGGTGAAGGTGTGTGGAAAGCCTGGATTTTATTTGTTTCCATGGTTGAGGCTCATGGAAGAGCTTGAGCAGAATGAAAGGGAACAAAATAGAGAGGAGAAAACACCAACAGCCGAGTAGAAGTGAGAGAGAGACGGAGACACAGAGAGAAATAGAGAGACAGAGACATGGGGGTGAACAAGCTGCACACAAGCTGAATGAAGCCTAAGAAGAAGGAGAGGAAAGCTGGAATAAAACAGAAATTGAACAAACCAAACAACAACTAACAAACAAGAAGAGGTGAGGGAGAGAAATAACAATAACCTGGATAAAGGGAGTGCTTGGGAATGGGGTCATTTGGGGTAGAAGAGATCATGAGTATGAACAGAGGATGACCTGAGGACAAAGGCCTTGAAGAGAGAGTAGCTGTGATCTTTTCAAGGAATGATTTGGCAAGGAGGATGCCCAGTCTCTTTGACTGGATTTGGAGACCATTTG
Source organism: Eptatretus burgeri (assembly GCF_056783735.1). NCBI lineage: Eukaryota > Metazoa > Chordata > Myxini > Myxiniformes > Myxinidae > Eptatretus > Eptatretus burgeri. Next base: position 12,019,299 of record NC_140973.1, on the reverse strand, counting down.
AGGATTTTGTTAACCAGGTGGGGTCACTGGAAGAGCGTGTGCATCCTGGAAGAGCCGAGGAGGGTTGGAGAATTGAGAGAGCATATAGGGAGCTAGACCGGAGAAGAAGAGGCCATCGACGTGTTTGCAATGAGAGAGCATCAGACCTTGGGCTTCGACATCATTGCAGGAGATTCCAATAATGTTGACAGCTTCCGAATTCAGCATCCATAAAATTCAGGAGAGGCAGGTGTGATACTGGGGTACCAACCCATAGGTAACAGCATTACTCCATTGAGTTACAGACAAAGGCCTTGTAGACTGAGAGCTGTTCTGATTTTTTTTTCAGGGAATGATTTGGCATGGATGATGCCCAATATCTTTGACTGGCTTTGGAGACCAGCTTATCAATGTACATGGATAGCCCAGGAGCAGTCTGGTCCAATGTTGAGGCGAGAGGCTGAACCTCTTCCGCTGGCTGACCATGGAAGTAGATGGGGGTGGTAGGTCGGCAGTTCGTTTGATGATCCATCCGGAGAGACAGGGTGAGAGTGAGATTTTCCAGGTTTGAAAGACGGGTGTTGTTTTCCAGGCAGGTGTTGTTGGGAGGGCAGGTTTTGGAGAAGAGGACATGTTCCATTTATCAGACAAGCATTGAATCAATTCCAGAGCAATAGTGGCACAGTTGCTCTCTGCCCAACGTTGGGATGGTGGTACCGTACAACATAATGTGGAGTCATATCCCAAAAGGAGGAAATGGTTTTCCAGAACATGAGAGGTCGTTTATGTAGATCCAGAACAAGACACTGCCTTGGTGGCAATCCAGATCCTACTGTGAGAAGAGAGGGTTCCATTTATAGCAATCCGTTGACTGCATGAGTGGAAGAAGTCAAAAATCCAGGAGTGAAGCTGGCAGCGAGCTTGGCAAGCAGGGCAGGATGCCAGACTAGGTATATTGATATTGGTAGTCTGTATCCAACCACTCAGGTATAGTCAATTTAGACCAAAATGGCATCGGTTTTTATGGCATCAACTAAGTGCAGGATGATCTATTCGGGTCACTATTTACGATCGGATATTTGGTCAAAGCAGGGAGCAGAGTTGTTTGGACCTCATGGTTTGACTCGTATAGCCAGAACAGTATATTTCAGCCGAAAAGCTGAGAAGACTAATGCTTAAGAAATCTGGCAAGCTTTTTGAGTCGCAGGTTCTGATATTACACGAAAGATATGTTGGCATCATCTTTGGAAAAATACATTTGGTCGTAATGAGGGGGGTTCCTACTCCAGGTGATAGGACGCCATTCTTCACGCGGGTGTTGTTGGAAGGGCAGGGTTTGGAGAAGAGGTTACAAGCAGCGGTGGTTTGCGATGTGACAAGGCCTGGGTGGTATTCTGTGTTTGACCGAGCGGTTAAAGACCTGGAAGTTTATGAGTTTCCTTACAAGGAACTTCAACGCAGGAGGCCACTCGTCCCATCAAGCCTGTGCAATGGTTGCCATCCTATGGTGGTTTGTCCGTGATTGATCGTTTTTAAATGCGGAGGGTCAAGCAAGGAAGGAGCACGTACCATTTTTGAAGTGGTTGGTAGGACTCAGCCGGGGTTCGAACCACCGACCCTCGTGACTCAGACAGTCTAACCATTACACCACCCCACCCAACCTGGTAAATGGTGTAAGTTCGGTTCCGAGAGCTGCAGCTCACTCTCGCCAACCTGCATTTTGGCAAAGGTAGTGAGTGTCCCAAACACCCCTCAACATTGGTTGAGGTCTTCCTCCTGCAGTGTCCTGGAATAGGCTGTTTTATGGTTGTTCTTTTTATTGTTGTTTATATGGATTAGTTGTGGTTATGCAGTTCCTCGTGCTGCACCCCAATCCTCGCACCCCCCACCTTCACCCCCTCACCACAACACACCTTTTCCAACCCCGACCTCAGGTTGGTCTTTGGGAGTAAAGCCACCATGACGACAATGTAAAACCTTGCTGATGGGCAGGATTCAAATAACCGATACATATCGAAGTGGGCTCACCATCCTCCGCCCCCCCTTCCCACCTCCACAACCTCCTTCCCGGCATTTGCATTGCACCAAGCACCTTTAATGCATTTCCAGTGCCATTCAATCGTTCTTATCAAAGCCACGGCGCCATGTTGGTCGCATTATCAAAAGCTTCCCACCACTCTCCTGGAGGAAGTATTCTTTCGAGGGGGGGGAGGGGGGCGTGGTGTTAGCTGAGGCTGAAGGATGAGAGCAGAGCTCTCTACATTCGAGCTCGGCCCCTCCCCTGGTACTGGCAGCCCATTTGTCACGCTGACAAACCTGTTAATTTGCCATTCCAGCGGGCACGGCCTCGTTTGCAGTACGCGCGGCTGCACGGCTCCTGATAAGATGCCGCCGCGATGGCAGCAAAGCGGACTGGTTCGACCGCCTGCATGGTCTCACATTCCCCGCCCATGTCCACGCCGAACCTTTCAGTGAAGCACCAAGATCTGCCGTTCGCGCCTTTTTTTTTACCTTATTACCTCGTCGTTCCGCCTCGTAAAACGAGCTGCCAGTGGAGAGGCGTGACGGTGATAGCGAGTCCCGGCACATATTTACCGTGCTGCGGTGTGTGATTAATGCGCTTCGCACTCTCGGCCTGAGTGCCGTGAGCGCACCGGAGGACAGGCGCGGCCTGCTCGTCGATCCTCGTGCGGGCGCCATGTTTGTACCGCGTTTTCAGGACGACGTGCAAAAGAAAAACAAACAGCCGCACTCCACCACCAAGAGGCGATCCGCATTCGGTCATTTGTTACGGACACACTTTTTATGGCGGATTCGTGCACGACGAGAGATCATTGTTTCTGCTTCCGTGTGGGGAGTGGGAACATTAAACGCTCAATTCGGAATTGGAACGCCACGAAGACATCTATTAAAATGTCGAAATTCGAGATATTATCGATAAACACGACACACGTATGTATCCAAGAAAAAAAATGTAAAAGCAAAGAAAGATGAAATCTCAAAAATTAGAAAACAACCAAACGAGCTATAGGAATGACACCACATGACGACGTGGCAATACGACACCACAATCCTCTCACGGATAACCATCACGATATCTTTCGAAATTTCACCTTTGTTGTGGGATTTTGATGGATGAAGAAGAAGAAGAAGAAGAAGAAGAAGAAGAATGAAGAATGAAGAATGACACCACAATCCTCTCACGGATAACCATCACGATATCTTTCGAAATTTCACCTTTGTTGTGGGATTTTGATGGATGAAGAAGAATGAAGAATGACACCACAATCCTCTCACGGATAACCATTACGATATCTGTCGAGATTTCACCTTTGTTGTGGGATTTTGATGGATGAAGAAGAAGAATAACACCACAATACGACACCACAATCCTCTCACGGATAACCATTACGATATCTGTCGAGATTTCACCTTTGTTGTGGGATTTTGATGGATGAAGAAGAAGAATGAAGAATGACACCACAATCCTCTCACGGATAACCATCACGATATCTTTCGAAATTTCATCTTTGTTGTGGGATTTTGATGGATGAAGAAGAATGAAGAAGAATAATGAAGAATGACACCACAATCCTCTCACGGATAACCATCACGATATCTATCGAAATTTCACCTTTGTTGTGGGATTGTGATGGACGAAGAAGAAGAAGAAGAAGAAGAAGAATAACACCACAATACGACACCACAATCCTCTCATGGATAACCATCACGATATCTGTTGAGATTTCACTTTTGTTGTGGGATTGTGATGGACGAAGAAGAAGAAGAATGACACCACAATCCTCTCACGGATAACCATCACGATATCTTTCGAAATTTCACCTTTGTTGTGGGATTTTGATGGATGAAGAAGAAGAATGAAGAATGAAGAATGACACCACAATCCTCTCACGGATAACCATCACGATATCTTTCGAAATTTCACCTTTGTTGTGGGATTTTGATGGATGAAGAAGAAGAATGAAGAATGACACCACAATCCTCTCACGGATAACCATCACGATATCTTTCGAAATTTCACCTTTGTTGTGGGATTTTGATGGATGAAGAAGAAGAATGAAGAATGAAGAATGACACCACAATCCTCTCACGGATAACCATCACGATATCTGTCGAGATTTCACCTTTGTTGTGGGATTTTGATGGATGAGGAAGAAGAAGAACACCACAATACGACACCACAATCCTCTCACGGATAACCATCACGATATCTGTCGAGATTTCACCTTTGTTGTGGGATTGTGATGGATGAAGAAGAAGAATAACACCACAATACGACACCACAATCCTCTCACGGATAACCATCACGATATCTGTCGAGATTTCACCTTTGTTGTGGGATTGTGATGGATGAAGAAGAAGAAGAAGAAGAAGAAGAACACCACAATACGACACCACAATCCTCTCATGGATAACCATCACGACGACTCGATACATTTTACTTTTCTTGTAGTATTGTGATGTATGAAGAACGTTGACGTTGTTCCGTCACAATCCCACAACAAAGGTGAAATCTCGACAGATATCGTGATGGTTATCCGTGAGAGGATTGTGGTGTCGTATTGTGGTGTCATTCTTCATTCTTCTTCTCATCCATCACAATCCCACAACAAAAGTGAAATCTCGACAGATATCGTGATGGTTATCCGTGAGAGGATTGTGGTGTCATTCTTCATTCTTCTTCTTCATCCATCACAATCCCACAACAAAAGTGAAATCTCGACAGATATCGTGATGGTTATCCGTGAGAGGATTGTGGTGTCATTCTTCATTCTTCTTCTTCTTCATCCATCACAATCCCACAACAAAAGTGAAATCTCGACAGATATCGTGATGGTTATCCGTGAGAGGATTGTGGTGTCATTCTTCATTCTTCTTCTTCTTCATCCATCACAATCCCACAACAAAAGTGAAATCTCGACAGATATCGTGATGGTTATCCGTGAGAGGATTGTGGTGTCGTATTGTAGTGTTATTCTTCTTCTTCTTCGTCTTCATTCTTCCTCTTCTTCATCCATCACAATCCCACAACAAAAGTAAAATGTATCGAGTCGTCGTGATGGTAATCCATGAGAGGGTTGTGGTGTCATTCCTACCTTGTTTGGTTGTTTTTTTGAGATTTCATCCCTGTATGTTTTTATTATTATATTTTTTAATGTTTTTTTTTTTCTTGCTTCTGCAATTTTTTAAAGCAATAAAATGCTTAATGTTTCATGTGCTTCGTTGTTTTGGTGTGGGTTAAATCCATCCATGTTAGTAAATTTGGTTAATGGTAATTTCTACCGCTGGTTCATGGTTTCAGCACCCACAGGCTCATTGCTGGAATTGAGATTTTAACGTTGGTGTTGTGGTAAAGGAGATTGACCATGTGCTCCTTGAGGGTCGCTGGAGGATGATCCAGAACTGCAGGGTCTACCGGAATGCTCAGTTCCTCAATGCCGACCACAGGCTTGTTGTAGCAACTCTGAAGTTGCAGCTTAAATCCGGGAGAATGGTACCATCCCATCCTCGGCTGGAGGTTGGCAAGCTTAAGGATGAGATGGCAGCTGAGGAGTTTGCGAAGAGGCTGGGTGGGGATTTGTGGGGTCTGGATGCTTTGGGGAATCCTGAAGGGTTCTGGAGTACCTTCAAGACCACCATCCTTGATGTTTCTGGTATATGTCTTGGAACTCACCAAAGGGCAAAGAAGAATTTTGTCTTTAAAGGCACATTGGATACCATTGGGATTCTGGCGTTAGCTTAATGGTTAGGGTGGTGGGCTTGGGATTCGAAGATCCTGAGTTCAAATCACACTCAGCTGTTTGATTAATACCAGGTGGGATTGACTCTGCCTGTCATCCTTCTGAAGTTGGTAAAATGAGTACCAGCATGCTGGCATCCTGCGTTGGAGTGGCGACCCGTCCAGGATTGTGCCCAATAGCCAAGGAGACTGCTTAGGCAGCACCAACGCTCTGCACAGAGTATGGTCCCAATGGATGGATGGATGGATACCATTGACCAGTCGTAGGGTCAGGTTTAATGGCAGAGCTGAACTGTTCAGGGAGTTGATGCGTAAAACTGTACATACGCTGACGGTGGACAAGAAGGCCGCTGTGTGAGGAATCTGTGAGGGGGTAGAGCATCACATGTGGTCAAAGTGATTCTCGTCCTGATTTCAGGGGAAATCGCACATTGCGTTCCTTCAAGCCGGTCCTTCGGTGTATTGCAGTTCAAGCGGAGGGTGGTGGGCTCTTGACAGAGGAGTCCGAAGTTAAAGCCTGCTGGGCCAGTTACGTTGAGCCGCTCTACCAGGCTGATCCACCAGCTGTTGAGTTGGATGTCAGGGGTGTCACTATCCCAATTGCTGAACCAACAGTCAACTGTGATCCACATTCGTTTCTGGAAACACAGGCTGCGGTGAACCGCTTGAAATGTGTTAAAGCTCCTGGGATCTGTGACATCAATGCAGAACTTCTCAAGGTTGGTGAAAATGCTGCACTCGTGTCGTTGCATACAGTTCTGTGCTCTGCCTTGAGCACAGGCATTATCCCAACTGATTGAAAGAAGGGCCTTGTTTTCCCTTTCTGGAAAGGGAAGGGTGATCGCCAGGACTGCAACAACTTCCGAGGGGTGACGCTGTTCTCAGTGCCGGGCAAGGTCTTTGCTCGGATAATTATTGATAGGGTTCACCACATCTGCTTGAGCATCAGTGTCCAGAGCAGTCAGGCTTTACACCAAAGAGGTCAACGATTGACCGTATCCTTGCCCTTTAGACCCTCACCAAACGCAGACGAGAGTTTCGGTAGGGGCTGTTTGTTGTCTATGTTGATCTCTGCAAAGCGTTTGATTCTGTGAGTCAGGATACCCTCTTGAGGATTCTTGGTCTTCCTGTGGTGCCACCAAAATTGATCAATCCGATGACTGAGCTATACTCTGGTACTGAGAGTGCTGTGAGATGTGGTGATACCATTACTGATTTATTTCCAGCTATGACTGGAGTTCGTCAGTGGTGTGTATTGGCCCCCACACTTTTCAATGCTAGTATCGAGTGTATTCTGGAGATGATGTCAGAGAGATCAAGCTGCAGTGCATTGTTTGGGAATGTCAAGATTTCTGACCTTGATTTCGCAGATAATGCAGTCATATTTGTGGAGAATCTGGATATCCTTTTGGGGGCCCTCAAGGTGCTGAACCAGGAGTTGGAGCCTCTGGGATTACAGGTTTCCTGGGTCAAAACTAAGATCAAGGCTTTCAATGACATCTTGGATACTGCTATCTTGTCTGTTCCTGTTTGTGGTGAGGATGCTGAGGTCACGGAGAGATTCACTTCCCTTGGTAGTGATATTCATCTCTCTGCTTGCTGTGAGCCAAAGGTCAATAGATGTCTGGGTCGGGCCTGGGTTGTCATGGATTCACTGGATCATGGGCTTTGGTGCTGTCCGTACTTGTGCAGGAGGACGAAAGTCCGAGTCTTCAGGTCCTTGGTACTTCCAGTTTTGCTCTACAAATGTGAGACTTGGACTCTGGCCAGCAATCTGAGACGAAGCCTTAATTCCTTTGGTTCCAGGTCTCTTCGGAGAATCCTTTGCTATCGCTGGTCGGACTCTGTGTCCACGGAGCGGTTGCTGAGAGAGACTCAAATGAGATTTGTTACCTGTGTTGTCCGTGGGTGTCCGCTGTGGCTGTATGGACTTGTGACTTGTTTTCCTGATGCTGATCCTGCTCACCACATTCTCTCAGCGAGGGAGCCTCTTGAGTGGATGAGTCCAATAGGCCAACTACGTGCCCCGTGGTTGCAGCAGGTTGATCAGTATTTCAAGGAGATGGGGATCAGCATCTGCCTGGGGGATGGCCAGACGGATGCCCCTCGAATACCAACGGAAAGTGGACACATGCTTCCATACCTGACCTGACCAGACCTCACCTGACTATGTGTTTACCACATTTGTGAAATGATGCGATTATCGTTTAAAAAAAAAAAAAATGCTTAATATTTTTCATATTTTGTTATTTTGGTATGTATTAAATCCGTCTATGTTATTAAATTGTTTTACTACTTGTTTCAGTTGATTTGGGGGGTGGTTTGGATATGTATCGCTTTTGGAGTGGTAATATCCATCTTCCCCCATCGATGATCCTGGCCTGGATTGGTTGAGTTCACATTTACTGGAAGTTCAATTTATTTTTTGTAATAAAACGATTAATGTTTGATATATTTTTTCAATTTTATGTTGCGTGCACAAACCCAGAGACAAAGTAACTTCCTCGCATTGTAATCACCATCATGGCTTTCAGCAGTTTTACATCTTTTTGAGAGTGGAAGGAGCAGAAGAAGAAGAAGAAGAAGAAGAAGAAGAAGAAGAAGAAGAAGAAGAAGAAGAAGAAGAAGAAGAAGAAGAAGAAGAAGAAGAAGAAGAAGAAGAAGAAGAAGAAGAAGAAACAAGGACAAATGTATCCAAGAGCAGCGTCCTAAAGGTTTTGTCGGCTAAAAAAAACAAAAAAATGAACAACTTCCGATATTTCGTCATGTGCCTTGATTAAGCCAATAGCGAGAACCGTCATAATGTATATACGTATTTACGATATATAGTGTATTTACGAAATAAATAATGTCTTTACGAAATTACAATACATTAAATGGAATAATCTTTAAATAGTAACGTGAACTTTTCGAAACATTAAAGCAAATGTCCGAATATATTTAAAAGTTCATGATAGACACTCTCAAAAGGCACCGTCAATGTGAGGATGTGTACATGTGCTCAGTATTTAAGGAGATCCGGATCTTGTATATACAAGATCCGAGTCCAAGAGATTAAGGTTTTGGAAGAAGAAGAAGAAGAAGAAGAAGAAGAAGAAGAAGAAGAAGAAGAAGAAGAAGAAGAAGAAGAAGAAGAAGAAGAAGAAGACCGAGACCGAGCTCTCTATGAGCAGCGGTCGCTACGCGACACGCTGCTAAAAAATGGCGTTTCTGCGAACTTCCAATGTACTTTTGCGATGGTTTTTGGCGTAGTTTTACGTCTTGGTAGTTCAGAAAATGCTCGAGAATAAAGGGTATGGCTTACGCTTATGATTTCACTCATTGGTCGTTTATAAGCCTGTCATTGTGTACACATTTGAATGGGAAGCCATTTTTTCCCCCATATCTTTCCTCAATAGGGAGTACTCCCACACTCCATGATATATCTCTACAAATAAATGTTGTGTGTGTGCGTGCGTGCGTGCGTGCGTGCGTGCGTGCGTGCGTGTGCGTGCGTGCGTGTGCGTGCGTGCGTGTGCGTGCGTGCGTGTGTGTGTGTGCGTGCGCGTGTGCGTGTGCGTGTGTGTGTGCGTGTGTGTGTGCGTGTGTGTGTGTGTGTGTGTGTGTGTTTGTGCGTGCGTGTATTATTAAGTCTGGATTCCTTATTGGAACTATGGTGCAGTAATTGGTCTTTATTTGATTTAATCCCACAGAGAGTGAGGAACCCTTGAATACAATAAAAAGACCAAATACAACAATGGAGTCATCAGGAGGAACTCAAATAGGTAAAGATGGAGCCATCAGGAGGAACCCATACAGGTAAAGATGGAGCCATCAGGAGGAACTCAAATAGGTAAAGATGGAGCCATCAGGAGGAACCCGAATAGGTAAATATGGAGCCATCAGGAGGAGCCTGAATAGGTAAATATGGAGCCGTAAGGAGGAACCTGAAAAGGTAAAGATGGAGCCATCAGGAGGAACCCAAATAGGTAAAGATGGAGCCATCAGGAGGAACCCAAATAGGTAAAGATGGAGCCATCAGGAGGAACCCATATATGTAAATATGGAGCCATAAGGAGGAACCCAAAGAGGTAAAGATGGAGCCATCAGGAGGAACGCAAATAGGTAAAGATGGAGCCACCAGGAGGAGCCTGGATAGGTAAAGGTGAAGCCATCAGGATGAGCCTGGATAGGTAATGATGGAGCCATCAGGAGGAATCCGAATAGGTAAAGATGGAGCCATCAGGAGGAACCTGGATAGGATTTGGGTTTCGGCTGCCACTCCTCTACCCTTAAACCCATCCAAGTGCATCCTTGTGAGCCACACAGAAACAATTTGCAAGAGTTCACCTCTCTGTGGACACCGAGAAAAAGAAAAAGAAACAAAAAGGCAATGTCATTTAGCAAGTAAACACACACACACACACACACACACACACACACACACACACACACACACACACACACACACACACACACACACACACCTTCGATCATTAGATCTTTAACCTGTTTATTGGTTGATCCAATACCTTATTGTTTCCTTAATCTTGGTGTTCAACTTTTAACCACAGAATGTCATGTGCATGTGAGCATACACAGGGCCCAAATCTCTGAAGTTCTGTTGTTCATGATAGAAAGAAAATGTTCGAAGAGAACGATCTGGTTTATTGCAGTACTGTACCAGAATCATTCTGCATCAAGCAAAGAGAAACCTCAGAATGCAACGTACCCCAGCACTCTCTCGCTTGCTCTTTACAAAACCACACACCAGCACTTCTGGTCCAATGAATACAAAGTAACAAGAATGATCGCACTGTGGTCCCAACCTTAGACAAAATCCGGTAACGGGCCGATTGGGAAATGCGCATTTAAAGCACTCTTAAAAGATTAACTCGATGCCACTCATCCATGTCACCCTCCGCCACGGTTATATCAGTACAAGCTGATTTGTCACACAGTCATGGATTGTTTAACCCCAATATAGGGCAGTTCGAAAATTATGTAACACTATTCGTATTGGGAGGTGCATACCGCTGCGTGCTGATGGGCTTGATTAAACCTTAGTAATAATTTTTAGTCGACATTTGATTCGATTTTTTGGGGGGTCCCTCAAGGTGACGCAAACAAAGCCAATGGATATTGAACGCACCAAACCCGAGGAGTGTATAATCGGCAGAGGACGACAGGCATGATGGCTTGCCATAGTAGGTTGAGTCAGGCGACAAATGTGGGTGGATTCCGGCAGCTGTCTGCCCAATGAGTGCACCTTTCAAAAATCAATCCCCCAATAACAACCAAAACCACAATAGCAACAACAACAACCACAACCATGTGGAACTCTTTTAGATCTGCCACCCATTATGGGGAAAAAACAGCAAACTAATATAATACCATAACAAAATCTCTACACATGTATGATGGATTTCCTGTTGTACAAGCACCATATTAGAGACTGCTTAAGCAGCACCAACGCTCTGCACAGAGTATGGTCCCAATCTCGTCCTCATGTTGTATAATGGACTTCCTGTTCCGCTTATCCGGCACTTTTGTGACGCACTTCTGTTTTGACCGACAGAAAATATATCCATTATCTTTTTAAACATATACAGTATATACATATATATTTAAAATTTATATATATTACACAAAATCCAGTGCATCAGGAACTTGTTTACATGAAAAACAACCAAACTTGAACAAGAGATTATGATGTCATCGAAAAACATTCTCACATGACCTAATCAAACTATGAGCCAAATACTCCTCTCCAACATGATGGAATATATCCTCCGAGCAAAGACCACAAAATCATCCTTTACTGAACAAATTCTTCCAAATCTAATTTTTTCATGTAAATTAATAAATAGTAAATGCGACAAAAGTTGTGAAATAAAACTATTCTTTCCATTCTAATGGGTTGCTCGGCAACCGATTAGTCGTAATTTGCGATTCGAAGTTGAAGATATACGTTAACTATTAGGGTAACTGGTATTAATTACTTCAATAATGTATTATTATTTACTGTACAAAAACCCTCGATCCTGTATATTTTCATTGTGGTCATGGATATTACGAGCGCATGATAGTAGAACATGTATCGGAAAATATGGCTTTTTCTATTTCCTAATATATTTTATACCGCATAACGTAAAGGTAACTGTGATGTTTAATTGACCTTCACAAAAATTTGAATTATTATTTAACTGCAATATTACACACTTCAAGCTTCCTACAAATTTAATGAGGAATAGCACCACAAGAGTGAAAATAAACCAAACTTTAGCACAGTACTGTTTAATTTAATCGGCTGACAAGATGGTCTAGATTACAGTGTTTCTCAACCTTTTTTGTCCCACGCCCCACTTTGATTTTCAAAAAAATTGTACGCCCCACCATGATTAGAGACACTATAGCATATACTACATATGGATTCAAAAGGCTTTATGAAAACTTTAATTCAAATTTTATTCAATTGCTACTCACTTCAATGGGAGCCCTGCCATCGACGCTGGCTGCAGATTTGTTTGATTCGAGAAACCAATTTTGTCAGTTTCAGCCTTAAATCACCACGTTTCGTGATTTCCAGTCAATTTCTCTTAGCTTTCTCTCTCTCTTTCTCTCGAAAGCGATCATATATTAATTCATTAATTCTGAATCCTCATTCCCCACCAAAATATTGGCACACCCCACCTTGAGAAACACTGGTCTAGATGTATGTAAACTCGCCTGTATAGGTACCGCAGGCAGACGACACCTCAAACGACTGGGAGGACTATATACATCACAGACAAGGAAAGGGAGAACAAAAAAGTGAAGGTGAGGTGAGCGGAAAGCTTGGATATAGGAATATTGACAAAAGGAGTGGGTTGGTGAATGAAGGCATGTGACTGTGGGGGACGATAGGAAAGGGTAAATGGCTAGATGGCAGGAAAAGCAGGAAAATGGGGGAGGGCGAGAATGGAGGCAAGGCTAGTAAAAGTCTAAGGTCACAAACACCCCCATGAAGTGGCTGCCTGGCTTCCTGATCAGAAATGGCAATGACTTTCACATCATAGGTGAATATTAGGTGGATCACAGGAGCCCTGGCCCATAATGAAGAACCACAGTTCGTTGTATTGCAGACAAAGTCCTTCTCCAGCGCGAGAAAATGAAAAGTGGCCAAAAAACCAGAAACCGATGATCCTTGTGAATCTGAGAAACACCAAGAGAATTGTTATTTGTTATAATGGTACCGATGGAGCACTGGTGTATTGTAAATGCTCCAATCCGTGCGGAGTTGGAAATTCTTGTCTTTGTTTTGCACTCTTGTCCAAACAAACACATTTTCTCCACTTTGTTTGTTTTCCCATTTGTTATATAAACAACACTGATGTGCTTAGCGTTCCCATCTCAGCACATGCCCCATGATGCTGTGATCCCAGTTCAAATACCATATTCTATGTGAATTTGTCCATTGTTGTCTGTAGACTTTATTGTAATTCAAGAATAGTTCAGTGATGCTGACTAAGTCCATAGTGATTTATCTCTGATGTCTCAGGATGTATTGTCCTGCATGCAATATGTGTACAAGCTCCTCCATAAACCTCATATTGCTGTAAATAAATTATTTTCCTATTTATTCGTTAATTAATAACACAATCTAGACAAATAGGAATTATCATATTTTACATTCGCTTGGCGTTGTCGTAGTTTCCTGTTTTGCATCATGACAAGCTCCCTACCCCTCCTTAAATTCAATACACCCTCTTTGTGGGGGTGCGTTTTATATTGATAAGGGGGTTTGTCATGATGTACCAGAATTGTATGAATTTGTTCGTATGACTGGTATGTTTGATTCAGGGCCAGCAGGATAGCCTAGAGGCGTGTGCACTCGTTTCTGAGCTGTCTATCCTGGGTTTGAAACTCGACCCAACTTTAAACTGTCACCCTGGTGTTTCGCAGGCAGGGCGATGCATAAATGTGTGTGCCTCCTTTAAAAGGACGTTACAAAGCCATGGCTGAATCCCTGTCTGGCAGATTTAGCTGGTGTACTTTAAAAATTCCACGATGTCCTTGGCCAAGAGTAGATGAGTTTTCACCATCAGACGAACGTCAGGCCTGGCGAGCAAGTTCGTGAACGACTTGGGCCAAAAACGTTTCCTGGCTGACCCCACAATAATGCAGGAATGAATTTAAATTGGGGCTGTTAAAAAAAAGTCGTGGTAGTAGTAGCAGTATGGTAAACTGTTGTGTTTTATTAAATATCCTCAGGCTCTCTGGCAAATATTTCTCAGATTATCAGCTTCTACTTCTTTACTTGCAGCACAAAGTTGTAGGTTTGCAGCATTCCTAATGATGCAATGCCCCCTGTAGGGTTATGGTAGGAATTTCTGGAATTCAGCCAGTGCAGTACTGTACATGTATTTACTGTTACTTCTTTAACCCTTCAAGACTTTTATTGGATTAAACTAAAGCACAAGCTTACAAGGTAGACCTATTTTAGATTCAAAAGGTGTATTTTCATTGAACTACATGTCCGATGATCCCTTGGTTTATTACCTAAGGTGGTCGGAAGTTATGTTTTCACATCTGTTTGCTTGTGTGTATGTTTGTTCCTTGCGAAATCGAAGATTCACCAGTATATTGGTTGGTCTGGTCTGTTATCCTGTCTGTCTGTCTGTCTGTCTGTCTGTCTGTCTGTCTGTCTGTCTGTCACTCACCTACAGATCTAATTTTAACTCCGATCTTCACGAAACTTAACCACATGGAAGAGTCGGTTCCAGGCACCTTAGGACTCTATTTCAGACAGCAAGTTTGACAGTTCACAACATCCCTGGCATGGGACCAATCAGTGCCGGAACTGTCAGGAATCGGTTACCCGAGCATAACATCCGACCACGACGACCAGCAGTATGTCCGATTTTATTGCCATGTCATCAACATGCATGCCAAGCTTGGTGTAGACAACGTCTGAGGTTCAGGAGACAAGATTGGGCTGCTATCCTCTTTACAGATGAGTCGAGGTTCCATCTTGACAGTAGTGATGGCCATTGTCACTTTATTGATGGGAAGGGGAACATCACACTGACACATTTGTTGTGCAACGATCGTCGCTTGGCAGTGTAAGCGTAATGGTACGGGGAGGCTTCACCACACATCACAGAACCCAGCTGGTGATCATTAATGGCGATTTGACAAGTATTCGGTACCTTGATGAAGTTGTCCGTCCTCACATCCTCCCGTTCATGCTGGTTGATGGACATCACATCACGCTTCAACAGAATACCGCATGTCGTACGAGTGGTCACCGACTTCATCGCACAACAGAACTTTCTCACACTTCCCTGGCCAGCTGTTTTCCCCTGGTCTTATTTCCATAGAACATGTGTCGGATGAAATGGAACGACGATTGTGCAGTCTTCAAAATCAGCTGGCGATGTAAGCCCATGACATGCCAAAGATCTGGATGACATTCCAGAATGACAAGCCTTCTTCAACTATTTTGTGCCCTCAATGAGGCGCCAATGCCAAGCACGTGCCAACGCAAATGGTGGTCACACAAAATACTGAGGTGTTTACTGACTTTTGACTATATCCCTCTTCGAGACTCTGGAGACATGACTTGCACACATATGTTGACATTCTCATGTCAATTTCATGTTTCTCAAAGACGAAATATTGAGATGACCAAACAATGTGATGTCATTGTTTTAATTTCTCATTTCACATACAGCAGGTGCAAATGATATATACTGGAGGGGGCATGCTGACACATTGAAAGCAATAATGAACCCTGCTTCCATTGTCTTGGGTCACTCACCTGCATTTGATTTTTCATTTTTTTTCATTTATTTATATTTTAATTTACGGATGCTTTCTTACAATTCTATGATTTTTTCCAGTGCATCAGCTTCGATGTCCGTCAGCACGCAAAATTACCATGCTTCCCCCATTGTATCGGGTCACTCACCTGTATTTATTGTTTTCATTTATTTTTTTTCATTTATTTATATTTTAATTTATGGATGCTTTCCTATGGTTCTGTGATTTTTTTTTCTGGTGTATCGGCTTCGATGTCCATCGGCGCGCAACATTTCATCTCTCTATATCACCCAGAAGATACCAATCTTTAATATCAGACAGTGAGTCAGTCAGTCAGTCGTTAGAAAGAGCGTTATCTAATACTAGCGGCGTGTGCTTACACATTGTGTAAGCATATGAACCGTGTTTCCCGTTGTCTCGGGTTGCTCACCTGCATTTGATTTTTTATTTATTTGTATTCATTTATTTTTTTTATTTACATTTACAGATGCATTCCGATGGCTCTGTGATTGTTCCTGGTATATCAGCTTCGATATCCGTTGGCACACAAAATTACCGTGCTTCCCCATTGGTTCCCCAAAATTACCTTGCACTCACCTATATTTTTTATACATAAATTTTTACATTTATTTATATTTTCATTTATGGATGTTGTCTGACGATTCTGTGATTTTTTTTTTTCGGCGTACTGGCTTCGATGTCAATTGGCACGCAAAATTTCAGCTTTCTACGTCACCCGGAAGACCCCTTAAATCCATAATATTAGTGAGTCACTCGGTCAGTGGTTGGAAAGAGCTGTATATATATATATATATATATATATATATATATATATATATATATATATATATATATATATATATATATATATATATATATATATATATATATATATATATATATATATATATATATATATATATATATATATATATATATATATTAGACGAGCAAATACCATCCGTTTCTGTTAGTACTGACTGACTGACTGACTGCAAATACCATTGAATGACCTACTCACTCACTGACTAACTGACTGATATGAAAGATCGGTACCTTCCGGGTGACGTAGAAAGCTGAAATTTTGCATGCCGATGGACATCGAAGCCGGTACACCAGGAAAATTAACGGAATCGTCGGACAACATCCATAAATGAAAATACAAGAAAAATAGCAATCAGAGATTGCAGACCCTCACCAGGACTTGTTTTGTGGGGTGTATCTTGTGTGGCATTTGTGTACTGGTGTGTTGTGTGATTAATAAGAGAAATAATTAGAACCCACTTTATTACTGCTGGCAGTGCTGACCAGGTACCAAGATGTTCCACTTTGATGCAACTCCGCTTTGATCGGACACCTGAACCTGACCCATGACGTTTTTTTAAATTATTATTCATTATTCAATTGAATTTATGTCGTACAAGTCAATTGAATTTATGTCGTAAAATAAATTCAATTCAAATCAAATGGAAGACCAAATTGATACAGTCTTGCACTGGAGTAATCAGAAGGAACTCAAACAAGGAAAAAGCAAATATGAAGTCATCAGGAGAAATCTGCATAGAATTCCAATTTTAGCTGCTACTCCTTGACCCTCAAATCCATCCAGGCCCAACCAAGTGAGCCTTATTCAATAAATAAATAAATTTTAAAAATAAGAACCCATGTCAATTTTTTTTATAATCCTGGCTGCCAGACCATGCATCCAATTAAGTTGAAATTTAAACATGTATTCCCCATCACTCCAAGATCATAAATATGAAGTTTCATGTCGATTAATTGAGTGGTTCCAGAGAAAATGTCATTTCATATTTTTCTTCAATTCAATATGGCTGCCAAACCATGTGACCCATCAATTATTCCTTAACAAACTTGTACATACAAGGCTTGGGGAACATTTTTGTGTAGTTTCCCATCGATTTGTCCAGCCGTTCTGGAGAAGAAGACTTTTCTCGGTTTTAGGGTAAATCCAATATGGCTGCCAAACCATGTGACCTGTGACATCATTTCTGTGAACCTTTTGTTCCGCCTGGTTAGGCAGTCATATGTGTAAAGTTTTGCCTCGATCTGTTCAGCCACTTCAGAGAATAAGATTTTTAAAAGGTAAAAAAAAACAAAAAAACAATATGGCTGCCGAATCACGTGACTGGTGACATCATCAAAAAAAATTCTGTGGACCATTTTATCCCGAGATTACCCTCAAAATTTATTATGCTGATCACATTTAGCATTCTACATATGCAATTATGATGTCATAACGAAGGCACCTTTGACATGGTCAGAAAATCACTCTTGCTCCCCATCAGGAGTACTTGCCATGTGTCAAGTTTCAATTTTTTCATTGGTGCGGTTTCAGAGATACAGAGGTCCAAAGTTTTTTTTTTTTCAACATGGCTGCCACACCACGTGACCTATGATGTCATAATTATGATTCAAACATTTTACATGAGTAGTCGCATCTATGGTGAAAATAAAGTCTCAATCCGACAAGTGGTTGTGGAGAAAAACGCGAAAATTCTGTGCAGACAAACAAACAGACAGACAGACAGACAGACAAACAGACCCAAACGCAATACTCTCTCCTTCGACGAGGGTAATAAATAAATGAAAAAAATGCAGCTGAGTGACCCGAGACAATGGGGAAGCACTGTAATTTTGTGTATCGATGGACATCGAAGCCGATACACCTGGTAAAATCACAAAACCGTCGGAAAGCATGCGTAAATGAAAATGTAAATAAATGAAAAATCAAATGCAGATGAGCGACCTGAGTGAATGGAGAAGCACGGTTCATATGCTTTCACAATGTGTAAGCACACCCCGCTAGTAATATATATATATATATATATATATATATATATATATATATATATATATATATATATATATATATATATCCATACACACACACACACACACACACACACACACACACACACACACACACACACACACACACACATAACGAAAGACACGGGTGGATGGTGAACTCTTGTCGAGGTTAAGAGGTTAAGCCCCGGTCCACCAATGTGAGTGTGCCTATTGATTTTGAAGGTGAGTTTGACGATGAGTACGTTTATTTATTGCATATTGTTGGACCATGACTACGTAATCTATATATTACTGAAACTCTCTTCTTGTATGTATGTTCCCGAAATACAGCCAAAATGGTACACGATAGCGCAAAGATTTTTGGGCCACCTTACCATTCGCCTACGGTGTGCAGTATCAAGTTTCGTTCAAATTGGGCAGCGAATTTTTTTTTTTAATCAATTCCCGATTCAGTAAAGTACTCTTTGGGAGAATTTGATCAATGAAAACAACCTCAACGGTATAGTTCGCTGGAGCTATCTTTTTTTTTTTTTTGAAATGATTTTTTTTTCATCAAAGGCTGTCACAACAGGAACCCAACGGGTTCACGGGTCATCTAGTTACATCTATTAATTGCGGACTGTTGGAACATACCTTTTGGACATTCAGACCTTTATACCCTTTCGACCTTTTATATCCTTTGAACTTTTTATGACCCTTTCGACTTTTTCAGCCATTACACCTTTACACCCTTTAGACTGCTTTGACCTTTTAGACCCCATTAGACCTTTTAAGACCCTTTGGATCCCTTGGACTCTTTAGACCTCTAACTACTGTTGAAACATACCCTTTAGATCTTTAGACCTCTTCGACCTTTAGACCCTCTTCAACCACCTTGATCAATTGACCTTATGGACAACATTGACCCCTTGATACTTTCAACCCTTTCTCCCTTTTAGACTCTCAAGACCCTTTAAGACCACAAAGAATCCATAATAACCCAAAACCCTTTAGAACCCTCAGAACCCCGAGACACTTAAGACCCTTTTGAGCTTCAAGACCCTATATAGTACCTTGTTAGAAGCCTTATACCCAATTATACTCCATAGATCCATTAGATATTTTGGAACCCTTAGACCCAAGAGACCCCTAAGACCCTTTAAAAATCTAATATCTTATAAATCCCATTAGACCCTAGAACCTCAGACAATTAAGATCCCTAAGACCCTATAGACCATGTTGGATCCTTTAGAAACCTTTGATCCCCAAGACTTTTATGACTCCTAAGGTACTACAGGCCCTGTTAGATCTTTGAAACCTGTAACTACTGTTGGAACATACCCTTTAGACTTTTGGACCCCTTAGACCATTTTCAGGCCTTTTAGACCCTTTTGACCTTTTAAGACTCTTTAGCCCCTTAAGTTCACTTCAATCCCTTAAGCCTTTAGACACATTTGGACACTTTAGATACTTTCAGTCCTTTTAGGACCCTTAGACACATTAGACTCCTGAAGACATTTACATCCTTTAGATCGCTTAGACCCCTTGATCCTAAGACCTTTTGAACCATTCGACCCCTTTAGACCCGAACTACTATTGGAAAATATAAATACTATTGAAAACTATTGGAAAACCCTTTATATCTTTACACCCGTTAAGACCCTTATAGATCCTTTGTACCACTTCGTCCCTTTACATCCCTTAGACAACTTAGACCTGCAGACCCGTTTTACCCCTTTAGACGCACACCACACAAACATCTACAAAGTCTTCTTGCAATATACAGACCATACTATTTTCAGCAAATAATGCGCAATCTCCACCCATGTGGAGGATCCCAAAAATACACACCCCCAGCAGCTGCCGGACTGGTTGCATCACTTATTGGAGAGTCAAACATTTTACACCTTTTAGACCCTTTAGAACTTGTAAGACCTTTTAGACCCTCTTGGGCTGCTTAAATATCTTGATCCTTTGAACCCTTAGAGCAGGGGTCAGGAACGTGTGGCTCGCGAGCCAGGTATGGCTCTTTTGATGATTGCATCTGGCTCGCAGATAAAATTGGAGTTTGAAACTTGGAAAGCCCAATATTTCTCGCAGAAGCTTTACCTATAGTTTGAATGGTGTCGTGCTTCATTCACGTGCAGGGCTGAACTTGGCAGAAGGAGAGAAGAAAAAACACCTCCGAATTGTCTGAAGCGGTTTTTGTTTCGTCCAGTCATGCAGCCGACTCGAGTAGTGATTTCGGTTCCTCCAATGACGTGCCGCCGCCGAGACGCGTCACGGAATTCATCTCGACCAATCACGCGCCACCGCTGAGGCGACTCGTGATTTCGGTTCCTCCAATGACGTGCCGCCGCTGAGACGCGTCACGGAATTCATCTCGACCAATCACGCGCCACCGCTGAGGCGACAGCATCCCAGAGTCGGCCGGCCGCGCCGCACCTCTCGAGTATGTCAGCCCGTGTGCAGGCCAGCCAGACTCACTTGGGTCAACATCTCCCTCTCTCTCACTTGCTCAAAGCTAACCCTTCGACGAAGAAGATGGCGAAAAGAAAAACAGATGAGGAGTATCGTACATTTCAGGACGAATGGGCCGAAGAATTCACCTTTGTGGAGAGAGCAGGTTCTGTGGTGTGTCTAATTTGCAATGACAAAATTGCATCGATGAAACGGTCGAATATAAAGCGGCACTTCGACACGTGCCATGCTACCTTTGCATCAAAATACCCTGTGGGAGACATCAGAAAGAAAGCGTGCCAAGAGCTACTGAGCAGGGTGCAAGCCAGCCAGCAGCAACTCCGCGTATGGACCCGGCAAGGTGACTATAATTCCTCTAGCTTTGCTGGATCTTTAGCAATAGTGAGGAACGGAAAACCATTCACAGATGGCGAGTATGCAAAAACGTTCATGCTGGATGTCGCCAATGAACGTTTTGATGATCTTCCGAACAAAGACAAGATAATCAAACGGATACAAGACATGCCTCTGTCGGCAAGAACTGTTCATGATTGTACCATCATGATGGCAAACCAAGTGGAGGAAACGCAAGTGAAGGACATAAATACAGCGCCGTTCTTTTCCCTGGCTTTGGATGAGTCAACAGACGTAAGCCATTTGTCGCAGTTCAGTGTGATTGCAAGATATGCTGCTGGTGATACACTGCGCGAAGAAAGTCTTGCTGTTTTGCCAATAAAAGGGTCCACAAGAGGTGAGTATTTATTCGTCTTTCATGGAGTTCGCTCAAGAAAAAAATCTACGAATGGATAAACTTATCTCGGTGTGTACTGATGGTGCTCCGTGTATGGTGGGGAAAAACAAAGGATTTGTGGCGCTTCTCCGTGAACATGAAAATAGACCCATCCTAAGTTTCCATTGCATTCTACACCAGGAGGCACTTTGTGCTGAGATGTGTGATGGGCAGCTTGGAGAAGTGATGTCGCTGGTCATTCATGTGATCAACTTTATTGTTGCCCGAGCCTTAAATGGTCGCCAGTTTAAAACACTGCTGGATGAAGTTGGAAATAACTATCACGGTCTGCTTTTGCACAGCAATGTGCGTTGGTTGTCAAGAGGGAAGGTGCTTAGCCGTTTTGCGACTTGCCTGAACGAAATCCGGACTTTCCTTGAAATGAAAGGGATTGAGCATCCTGAGCTAGCCGAAACTGAGTGGCTCCTCAAGTTTTACTATCTCGTGGATATGACTGAACATCTGAACGAGCTCAACGTGAAAATGCAAGGCATTGGAAATACAGTGTTATCCCTTCAACAAGCCGTGTTTGCTTTTGAAAACAAGCTGGAGTTCTTTATCATGGATCTTGAAACAGGTCGTTTACTACATTTTGAAAAACTGAGACAATTTAAAGATGCATGCACAGCAAGTGAGCCCACTCAATACTTTGATCTCCACCAGTTAGCTGGCTTCACATCCAGTCTCCTGCAGTCATTCAAAGCACGCTTTGGAGAATTTCGTGAGCACACTCGTCTTTTTAAGTTCATCACCCATCCAAACGAGTGTTCACTGAACACAGCTGACCTGAGTTACATTCCTGGTGTCTCCGTCAGAGATTTTGAAGCAGAAGTGGCTGACCTGAAGGCCTCAGACATGTGGGTGAATAAGTTCAAGTCACTGAATGAAGATTTGGAAAGAATCGCACGACAGAAAGCAGAGTTGGCGAGCAAGCACATGTGGACAGAAATGAAAAAAACTTCAACCCGAAGACCAGCTGATTATCAAAACTTGGAACGCGCTTCCTGTCAAATACCTCACACTGCAGCGTGTGAGTATTGCTGTATTGACCTTGTTTGGATCTACGTATGCATGTGAGCAGTCATTCTCACATCTTAAAAACATCAAGTCCAACCTACGATCACGTCTAACGGATGAAAGCCTCAACGCTTGCATGAAGCTTAACCTCACCAAGTACCAACCAGACTACAAAGCCATCAGCAAATCCATGCAGCACCAGAAGTCCCATTAATGGTGAGTATTATAACAACATTATTTAAAAGAATAAATTCAGAGGCTTATTATACTCACATGTAGTTGAATTCAGTCTTAAAATATATTATATGGCTCTCACTGAAATAGATTTCCAAATATTTTGCTTTAATGGCTCTCTGAGTCAAAAACGTTCCTGACCCCTGCCTTAGAGTCTTAGACCTGTAGACTCTTTAGATGCTTAAGACCTACATTTAGACACTTTAGACCCCTTTAAAGACCCTTTGGACCCCTTAGGCTTCTGAAGACATTTACATCCTTTAGACCTCTTTAGGAGGAGTCAAGTTATTTACAATCATAGCCACCTGATGTAATTTATTAGGTGAAAGCTCAGTGGTTATTACCAATTACAGGTGAGAGATGTGATAGGGTGTTGTTATTCATTTATATGTTGACTGCTATTGACATTGCAGATGACACATGCGTGGGAGCCGAAGTGATGCGTGTTTCTGTCTATGCTATCACTGATGACTCTCCAATAAGTGATGAAAATAGTCCTGTGTCCTGTGCTCCACATGTTGGTATGTAGCATTAGGATTCTCATGTATGTACTACTTGTGAATGTTTTGCAGCTGTTGTAAAACTCTGGAAGAGTTTGAAACAGCAAAGGGCTTACCTTGTGTCGTTTTTCATGGTTGCTTTATCCAACTTTCTTTGGCTAGAATAACAGGAGAGAGCTGTAGATACATTTTAAAAAAACATCCCACCGAAACGGGTTTGCTCTCATAGTGCAAAGCCTTGCAATTATGAAAGATAATGATCGGCACATGAAGACCTCAAGGATACACCATAATGGCAAATCGTATAAACAGTTTATCAACTCTGTTTATACAACAAAGAGCCAAAAGCATGCAAATACATTTGGGGTTTGACCAAAAGAAAACAGCTTTATAGATTATTCAAGATAAGTGAGAAGTTCCAAACTTACACCGAAAAAGGAATCTTGAAGGGTCTATTAACATTCGTGGGGCATTTTTCTCGGAAGGATTTTGGAACATCTTCCTATCACCAAACTCCACATTGGACTGGGCAATCCAAATTACAAATCTGAGACTGAAAATATCACTTGTCCTGGCACAAGCAATACCAAACCAACATGATGCTCACATTTTCACCTCATTTCGCACCGTATCTAGTTTGGAAGTTTCTTAACAGCGATGGGAAGGTCATACCTGGGGCTTGTGAATCCACAGGGTAAGTTTAAAATAAACTTTTAAAATGATGACATTTACTATTAGTCATGTTTGGGGAGAGGGGGGATTGAGGGCTGTGTTTGTTTTGGTTCTGGGACCACAAGAGAAATTATATTTTTGCATCGATCGTATTTCTTATATTTTTTTGTGAGTGATTTGCATGCAGAAACATAATTAAGGTTAACCATCTCAAAATTGCCACTCTTTTGTGTAAATGCTGAAAATTATGTTTGAAAGACTATTTGACTTCCATATTTCACCCTAGAAATGACGGTTAAAAGTGCCCCGGGTCATTGAAAATACACACACAGCGCATGCATGAAATACTTTGTTAGCATCAATATGTCATTTTGGAAGTCCCATATTAATCCGATGGGTCCCTTCCCAAACTGAAAGCCCATTCATTTTGGTGGACTATCTCTGAAAGGTTATGCATGCCTCTCTGGGCCTTTCCAAATCATTTCCAATTCAATTCAGCTCCATAACCTTCCACAGATGCAGTGGTTGGTTTGCCGATGGTGGTACTCAAACCCAGTTCATGCAAGAGGGACACGCATACATCGACCAGCCCAACATGGTGGGTCTCCACATGTTGGCTGCCTCCGCCTCAGGGAGAGGCTGCTGGACCACATCCCAGGTGGTCATCTCCTTAGGCCCTCACTGACCCTCGGTAGTGCTGCCACCAAGATGTGGCTCTCAACTGCTCTCCCTCGAGACCCACTTGTCACCCCCTTACATGGGCCTGGGAAGAATTACCTCAGTCCACAGAAGGTCCGAATACCCTCCAAGGGCTGGTGACCCCACCAGCATGAGACAATCGGATGGTGCCCCACAACACAAGACCCACCTCCTCTTGGGGCCAAGGTTGTATCACACCTGAGATCGGCCCGCACTTCGAAGTTCTGCCAGGCCCGCTCCCCAGCTGCCTGGTGCTTCGCAATTTCCCAGTTGGGGGGGGGGAATCTTCAACTAGGCCTGTCTATTAACCCCTCCTCTCCAGTGGTCCATGTCCTGCAGCCCTGGGATCAAGTCCCTCCATGGAACTTTAATATTAAACAGTTAATGAGGTTTCTGAATTGTATCCGGGAAAGAAGATATTAGAGTTAAAATGCAGCATCAAGCTTAGTTGCAACCTGTGAAAGACACAGTACTGTATTGCCCATTGCTTAATGCAATGTCAGCTGTAAAAACGTTACCCACAGTGTCAGTCAGCCAAAAGCCTTTAGTAGTGTTTGCAGCAATTCTCACAACTCCTCCCTTTTCGCCCCCCCCTCAACCTCTTGGAGAAGGAATCAATCCATGGTCAGACACATTTCTGGCTCACTTGCTGTGAGATGTCCATTAAAGGGACTTCCAGACCAAAAACATTTCAGCACCTCCTGACCTACAATTACAAGCACAGATAAATATTTTTTTAAAGATGCAACTGCACATCAAGGATGACTTTTTCACAAGTTTAACTTGTATGTCTTATACAAATGCACATTGCGGGGTTGGGGAGGGGGGGGGTGAGTTGGAAAAACAGCTTCGAGTGAAAACTTACAAAGAATTTTAATGAAGGAGGAGGACATTAAGCCCATATGAGCATCAAGCAAGGATGCACAGCACATACCATCTTTAATGTCTTTGGTATGACTCGACTAGGCTTATCGAACCACAAACTTCCCAGATTCAGAGCTGACACTCCAACCATTACACCACCAAGTCATTCATGATCAGATTTCTCCAACCATCCCTATCCTGCACTGCCTCCCTAGCAGCTCTGTCAGAGACAGCATAACGCCACCGAGTTTGATTAAAAACCTGCAGATCAGTGTGCAATGGAGCCACGCACGAGTCAGAATTTGCTGGGCATTTCTCTGTGCAAGAGAAGCAGGAAAGTAGATCTCCCTGTAACTGCAATGTTTCCGAATCAGGCTCACGTAAAGTTATTGAATCAATGAAAAGCTCTGAACATATCAGAACTTCTGATGAAACTCCCAAAAATCCAGGCTCACTGTTTACCTACATTCCTTTGTTTCTCTTTTCTTTTCTCTCACCTGTGCAACCAACTTTCTCAGTTCAATGTCATTCTCGCATCTAGAGCTTCCAAGCTGACTGTTCACCTCCTTCTCAGGTCATCTCCCCCTCTATCCATACTCATTATCTTTTGTACCCTCATTAACCATCCCTTCCTTTACAGGTTATTGTGTTTTCTCCCCTCTCCCTCTCCCGCTTACCCTCCTTTCCAATTTTTGTCGCATTGCCACGTCTCTTCTTTCAGCCTTCTTCTAGCTGAGCTCGTTCACCCACACTCATCGTCCTCCCCCTCCCCTTGTTCTCATTCTTCCTCCAAGTGTCTCTCTGCTATCACCCAAGTGTCACACCCTGTTGGTGTGATTCATCACTTTCCACTCTTCGCTTTCTGTTCTCTTCTGTGTTCTAGCATGCACTTACACATTCATCATTTACACCCAATGGCAACATTGGGCGTCAGATAAAGATGGAAATGGAGACCAATAAATATAAACAGACCACCTGGTGGGAAATGTGCACAAACCATTGAACAATTTCTTTACTGAGTGCAGTTCAAACTCTCAATCCTCATGATTTGCTCTTGGAAATAGGTACTTGCTGAACTACCTGAAGAGACTCCTCAGTCTGTGCAGAAAGTTAACACGAAGAATTTGCAACAGACCATAGTTGCTGCATTCTCAAATCTCAAGATATCATCATATAAGTTGTGATGACAGACAAGAGGGCTGTCTACCTGTTCCGTGCATGTCCTATGGTGGTAAATAAAGGGTTAATATACATTTTCATGGCAGGGGAAACTCTCAAATCGATGAAAATCCCTTGATATTTGCGCCCCCTGCGGCTCTCATGTCTTCACTGCAGGAATTGTATCTTTTGTATACATGAGCGAAGCTCGTGGAAGAGCAGATGAGGAATGGAAATATGGAAGTGGATAATATGGAGAGGGGGAAGCACCAACTCCAGAGTAGAGTAAGGGTGAGATCAAGGGGAGGGGGAGGACACATGAGGGTGAACAAGCTGAATGAAACACGACAATAAGAGGAAGGGGGAAAGTGGGGATGAAACAGAAAAGGAACAAACCAACTGACAACGAGCAAGCGAAAAGAGGTGATGGAGAGGGAGAAAAATTATCACAACAACCTGGAAAAGGGAAATGCTTGGGAATGAGGCTGTTTTTGTTATACATGTGATTTTCGATTTTGGTAGTTTCACGAGGAGGGAGTTGCCGGTGGACTATGTGCGCCCTGCATAAACCTGAGGGGGGGGGTGGAGACACCAGAGGGTGCAAGACCAGAAAGGATGCAGAAAAAGACAGAGACCACCAACCTGTCGGCAATGGCGAAGTAATAGGCCCATGGACTCAGCTTCATCGTGTGAGATTCCAATGACATCAAGCTGAGCAATGTGTGAGGCAGGGGAGTTAGCTCATAGTGGGGAGCAGTACCCCCATCAAGCTGAGGATGAAAGCTTTGTCGGTGGTTAGGAGCTCAGGTGTGACACGGAAGGACTTTGTTACGATGGAGGATTCCCAGTCGGCATCTGGCTTTGGAAGCCAACTCTGAAATGTGAGTTGCCCAAGAGAGATCATGGTTGAGAGTAAGACCCAAGAGTTTGAGCTACTGAACTTCTTTGAGAGGGTTGTTGAGAAAGTAGAAGGGAGGATTTGCAGTACGGTGCTTTTGGAGAGAGAGAGTGAGAGAGAGAGAGAGAGAGAGAGAGAGAGAGAGAGAGAGAGAGAGAGAGAGAGAGAGAGAGAGAGAGAGAGAGAGAGAGAGAGAGAGAGAGAGAGAGAGAGAGAGAGAGAGAGAGAGAGAGAGAGAGAGAGAGAGAGAGAGAGAGAGAGAGAGAGAGAGAGAGAGAGAGAGAGAGAGAGAGAGAGAGAGAGAGAGAGAGAGAGAGAGAGAGAGAGAGAGAGAGAGAGAGAGAGAGAGAGAGAGAGAGAGAGAGAGAGAGAGAGAGAGAGAGAGAGAGAGAGAGAGAGAGAGAGAGAGAGAGAGAGAGAGAGAGAGAGAGAGAGAGAGAGAGAGAGAGAGAGAGAGAGAGAGAGAGAGAGAGAGAGAGAGAGAGAGAGAGAGAGAGAGAGAGAGAGAGAGAGAGAGAGAGAGAGAGAGAGAGAGAGAGAGAGAGAGAGAGAGAGAGAGAGAGAGAGAGAGAGAGAGAGAGAGAGAGAGAGAGAGAGAGAGAGAGAGAGAGAGAGAGAGAGAGAGAGAGAGAGAGAGAGAGAGAGAGAGAGAGAGAGAGAGAGAGAGAGAGAGAGAGAGAGAGAGAGAGAGAGAGAGAGAGAGAGAGAGAGAGAGAGAGAGAGAGAGAGAGAGAGAGAGAGAGAGAGAGAGAGAGAGAGAGAGAGAGAGAGAGAGAGAGAGAGAGAGACAAGTGCGTGGGATTTCTCAGGATTTAAAGACATATTCCACGTTTTTAACCAGTTTGTGATTTTTGTTAGGGTCTGAAGAGTGGAAAGAGGCTGCTGCTTGTCCGTCAGAAAGATGAGGGACGTCAAGGCAGAGAGTGGAGTCATCAGCAAAGAGACAAAGAGGATTTTCTGGAGTCTGAGGGATCGTTGATGAAGATGAGGAATAGCATGGGGCCCAGAACACTGCATTGGCGTACTCCAGTTTGACAGGTGGAGGGGAAGAAAGGATTCCGTTGAGAGGTGCACGTTAGCTATGAGAGTGGATGATGTCAGTACTCAAAGAGTGGAGTTGGCCTTGGATTCCTTTGACAGTTTGGAGAACAAGATGGGATGCCAGACTGTATTGAAAGCTCAAAATATGTCCAGAGAGATGGCCATGATGTCATGTCTGATATCGAGGGCTTCCATCCATTGTTGGGAGTGTTGAATCAGCATGTAATATTTGGGATAGAAGAGATCATGAGTATGTATGGGGAGGGAGGGAAAGGGTTGAGCTGAGGAAGTGATGAACCGCTTTACAGCTGTTTTGAAGGACTGGATCTTGAAGGCCTTTTTCCGTGGTTACGTTCTTGAAAATCCCTGTGAACCACAAATCCGTGATGCGCAAGCTTAGGGGGTAATGAGGAAAATAGTGTTAGGGACTTCAACTTAAAAATTTGTCCAAACTGTACCAGGTTAATTAACATATTTGTGCATTGTTTTTGTGCAATATATTTTCATGAATATCACCCCCTTCTACACTTCTCCTCCTCCTCCTCCTCCTTCATATGCAGGGCAAGACTGCGGGCAGCATTGTTGGGTGAGGGCATGGCTGTGCCGCTGACGCAGTGCCTGCCTGTTGTTCCCAACAAGCTGTTACTCATCTTTGCCGACCTCGAAATGATGACAGGCTAGGTCAACCCACCTGGTAACGTAACGGTAACCTAACGTAACGGTAATGGTAATGTAACGTCACGACAGGACCTCAAACTCAAGACCCGAAGAATCATAAGACAGCCACCTTAACCGTTAAACCAACACCAGGGTTATTTTCTTGTCGTAAAAACATCAAATAAATTTATTTTCTTGTTATTCAGATCATGAAACTTAGCTTAAAATGATAAACTTGATCCATTAACGAGATTGTGATGTTGATGATGGTGACGACAAATACGAGTTGATGGAGTTGATCGTGATGATGATGTTGGAAGGTTTGAGGGGGTTGTCCTGTTGACGGCCATTGTTAATCAGGTGAATAAATGTGGAAACTAGTTTACCAGCCAGGGTATTATAGGTTATGTGGACGAGTTTGGAGGTCTTTATATTACTTTATTTTACATTCATGAAAATATCATATAACCAGTACCGAGGACCTGCGAGAGATGTCGTGTGTTCTGGACCCACCGGATTAGTGGTTTCTCGCACTTATTGTTTGTCTGCTGTTTATCCGTTAGCTGTTGCCTTCTGATGGAGAATGTTGGAGTCAACATGTGGTTGTGGTTGCCGACTGGCCAAGAGGCGTCGTTTTTAGTCCATCATTTTGGGTAATTATTTCGGTCACGGAGATGTGACGGTGTCACATTGTCATGAGTGTAGTGATCGGGTGTGGAATATGGACTTTACCCCTGCTTCGTGTCATTCTGACGTTAAAATGAAGATGGTGAGAGTGGAACCATGTCCCCATAACCTTGCAGGCTCCCTTGTGCTCGGGCATGGCCGTGCTGCTGGATGCTGCTTTTCTCGGTGACCGACCTCGTTCCTCGATTAGGTTCGATACCCACTCAAGTTTACATTCCTGTTGTCTTTTATAGAGTTTGTCCTCATTATCCTTGTTCATAGAAAGTACGTTTGGTCAGCCATGTGTTGTGAAGCATTTGCTTGATTGATGGATGAGAACTGTGATCCCTGTTGTGTGGACTTAGTGATGAGATTTCCTTCATTCATCGCCGGAAGGAATTCGTGATGATGTTCCCTTGAATATGTTCATATCGTTGGGAACAGCATTTATCTGAAAGTCGACTCGAAATGTCAACCCATCCCATCGTTTGCATATCTTTCATAAAGTGGACACCGAGTCATCGTAGTCTGTGTTTGGTTCTAAGTCATTCATCGTTCTTCAAGCTGCTGATCTTGCTCTGTTTCTTCAAACCACTACCTGTACTACTTTAGTACCTTCCACAGTTGTAATGTGGATATTGAATAGATCCCTGAATGTTCAGAGCTGGTCGTTGCCTCATGCTTTCCCCGTGTTATAATGATGCCATATATTTGTAAAAACGAACTCAATCACGTTTACCTTCCTTCCAGGTAATATGATGACGTCGACAGTGAAGCTTGTTGACCCAAGGATGCAGCCTGCTCCTGTCATCCTACAAGCTGACTGGTTGAAATGTTTCCTTTGTCAGGAGGACACCAATGAAAAGCTCTGTTGCCCAGCCAATTCAAAGTGCACTGACATCGGGACAGGTTACACAAGCCTTGCGGATGATTTCATGGCCTTCCACTCTGCTGGTCGCTTGGCCAACACTGTTTTCCTCGCAAGGCTCGATAACGCTAGTGGCGTGGAAGCAACTTTGTGGCAGAACATGGCAAAATTTCACTCAATATGTAAACTCAGGTCCAGCAAGACAAGGCTCCAACGAGCTGTCAAAAATAAATGTTTGGATGAGGTGTCAAGTATGGAGCGCTGCCAAAAGCAAGCACGCAGTGGACGGCATCCCCGACGTAGCACTGCAGAAAGTCCTTTGTGTTTACTCTGCGAAAAATCTGCAAGTCAGTCCAAACCATTGCATGAGGCAATGACTAAACAGTTGGGTGAAAGAGTCAAGAGGTGTGCAACCAAACTCCGAGATGTGAAACTCTTAGCAAAGGTGTCATCAGGTGACCTTGTTGCAAAGTGAAGGGAAATATCACACAAATTGCTTGGTGGGCCTTTACAATACAACAAGGAAAGTAGAAACTTTCCAAAAAGACGGAGACAATGAAGGTCAAACGATACAAGGCCATCATGCATAAGCATTTGCAGAGCTTATTGCTTTCATAGAAGACGCCATTGTGAACAGTGAAGAACAAAACACCTCCCCTGTGTTCAAGCTTTTGGACCTCGTTCACCTGTATAGGGAACGGCTTACAAAACTTAGTGTGACATCACCATCTGTACATTCTACAAGATAAGGAGAGTGTATCCTAGCTTCTTTTCCTGAGGGTCGCGAAGATCTCTTGGTATGCAATGAGGATGTTGGAAATGCCCTTCGGAAAGCTTTTGAAAGTGACGCGGAGGACGATGCTTTCATGCTTGCCTGAGCCGAAAGATTGTACGCAAATAAATGATGGAAGCATCAGCTCAATTTGACGGAACTTTTTCTGAAAACTGTCAAGCAGAATCTGTCCCACAGTATTTGAGGACTCTTATGGCCATGCTGCTGTTCAGGCCAAATATTTCTGAACTGGCACTTGTAACTCAGACTCAAGCCTTGATGAGCATTTGTCAGCTGGTAGTCTTTAATAGTCTGGCTCGCAGTAGGAAATAAGTTCGAGTAATACGACACAATAAAGGCCCCCTCTTCCAGTATATGGATGCATTGGAGAGATTCGTCATACTACTCTATGACCGAACAAGTTCTCGACACCATGTTGATGAGCTCGGGGTCGACCTGTTCACATGGAAAGGCAGAGACATGAGCAACATTCCTCCGACCAAGGGTGCTCTACTTCAGCACACTAGACGAGCAGTATACCAGACCAGTTACATCTGGAGTCGGGTGCTTCAACAAAAGACGACACCCTGATAACCAGATGGATGGGGATGGACTTGTAGTAGTGATGGAAAATTAGATGTTCTTGGGAGCAGTCTTCCTGAAGCCAGCAGAGTTTGCAGAGAACTTATAAAAGATGTGGTTGTACCAAAGTTTGTGGAACAAACTGCACAAAGGCAACTCTGCCATGAACAGCTTTGTGTGAATGTGGTGGTTCTTGTCATGAATAGTTCATGTGATGTCTGGCATTTCATATTTGACTGTGAGCTTATCTGACACATGGCACTTCAGTATCCACAACTACAAGTCTCAATTCAACTTCCTAGTCATCCACACTTGGCATCGTTTTGACTGATTTTATTGTAGTACTATGGTATTGAATTTTACTTGTGTAGTAGCTTAGAACTTAAATTTACGGCATCATATTTTCATAAATGTAAAATAAAGCAATATAAAAACTTCCAAACTTGTCTCCAACCGTCCATTGGGACCATACTCTGTGCAGAGCATTGGTGCTGCCTCAGCAGTCTCCTGAGCTATTGGGCACAATTCTGGACAGGTCACCACTTTAACGCAGGATACCAGCAAGCTGGTACTCATTTTGCCAACCTCAGAAGGATGACAAGCATAGTCAACCCCACCTGGCATTAATTCAATGGCTGAGCAGGATTTGAACTCAGGATCACTAGGATCCCAAGCCCCCCCTCCCACCCTAACCATTAAGCCACCACCAGGCATAAACTTGCCTCCATAACTTATAAAAGGGTATTTATCTGTTAAAACGTGGTGCAATAAGTGGCTACACATACTCAACATTGCCTTCTTTTAATTCTATGACCTCAAAAACCTACATATAGACACCAGAATTAGGATCCTCGACCTCTTGCTTGCTGAGTTATATGCTATTTCAGTGTGAGGTGGTTGCCATTTTGAAAGATGGCTACCATAACCATCACAGGCAAAAACTGGGATGGCACGATATCTAATTTTGTTTGTAATGGCCTTCTGATTATGTTTGATGCTTTTATCAAAAAGTGCACGATTATTTCCCTTATCCACTGGACTATCAATGTTGACCTCAAAAATAATTGGCTGGTTGAATTCAGTGACCTGATATGAAAATCCTTATTTAAATTTCAAGTCAATCGGATGAAAATTGAGGAGTTTAGAAAAAATTTACGAAGTTGTTGACGTTTGGCCTGTTTTGACATTTTGGCCTGTGTTGACCTCAAAAATTGTGGTTGAATTCCGTGACCTGATATGAAAATCCTGATTTAAATTTCAAGTCAATCGGATGAAAATTGAGGAGTTTCGAACAATCTCACTAAGTTGTTGACCTTTGTCCTATATTGACATTTTGGCCTCTGTTGACCTCAAAAACCGTGGTTGAATTCAGTGACCTGATATGCAAATCCTGTTCAAATTTCAAGTCAATTGGATGAAAATTGAGAATTTTAGAATTTTGCCAAAGTTGTTGACCTTTGGCCTATGTTGACCTTTTGACCTCAAACAATCGGCTTCTTGCTTATGACGAACTCCGGCAGGTGGTGAAGTTTCATGAAGATGTTTGAAATTGTGACCTGTGGGCTGTTGACAGACAGACAGCCAAACAAAGAAACACACAGACAGACAGCCAATCAAAGAAACACACAGACAGAATAACAAGAAGGCATCAGGCGGTAGCCTGACAGGTTTGACAAAAATCATGCAAATGATGTCACTGTCATCTTTATATTTGACACAGAGAGTCAAAAAAACATTGACAGCCTCACTTTTTTCCTTTGAAATCCTCTGGTGAAGTTTGACGAAGAGCTGAAAGCATTCACGAGTAATCACACTCACAAACGAACATACATACAAACATGCATGTGTACATACGTACAAACATACAAACAAGAAAGATGTGCAGAGCACGATACTTGCGAAATCCATGAAACAAATTTGACCTCAAAAATAATTGGTGGTTGAATTCAATGACCAAATATGCAACTCCTCTTCAAATTTCAAGTCAATCGGATGAAAATTGACAATTTCACAAATTCGGCCTAGGTTGACCTCAAAAATAGTTGTTTGTCGAATTCTATGACCTGATATGTAATTTTTCTTCAAATTGAGGATTTTAGAAATCTCAACAAAGTTGTCAACCTATGTTTGGCTTATGTTGACCTCAAAAATAATAGGTGGTTGAATTCAGTAACCAGATATGTAAATCCTGTTCAAATTTCGCGTCAATTGGACGAAAATTGAGGATTTTAGAAATTTGACAAAGTTGGTGACCTTTGGCCTATGTTCAGTGTTCACCTTTTGACCTTTATAGTCAAAAAATATTGACAGCCTCACTTTTGCCTTTTGGAATCATCTGGTGAAGTTCGAAGAAGACAGCTGAAAGTGTTTGCGAATTATCGCACTCGCAGCCAAACATATACACCAGAAAGACCGACATGACGAAAATTTTCAATTTTCATCTATCTATAATTCCAGCAATGTGTGTGTGTGTGTGTGTGTGTGTGTGTGTGTGTGTGTGTGTGTGTGTGTGTATGTGTGTCTGTGTGTGTGTCTGTGTGTGTCTCTGTGTGTGTGTGTGTGTGTGTGTGTGTGTGTTTGTGTGTGTGTGTGTGTGTGTGTGTGTCTGTGAGTGTGTGTGTGTATGTGTGTGTGTATCTGTGTGTGTGTCTGTGTGTGTGTCTGTGTGTGTCTGTGTGTGTGTGTGTGTGTGTGTGTGTGTGTGTGTGTGTGTGTGTGTGTGTGTGTGTGTGTGTGTGTGTGTGTGTGTGTGTGTGTGTGTGTGTGTGTGTGTGTGACCGCTGTTTCTCGACAACCACTGGTCCGATCTAATTGAAACTTGCCAGGTATATTGCTGGGGACCTGAGGATGTGCCTTTTCAAGGTTTGATATTAATCGGACAAGTGCTTCCCAAGTTATGGCCATTTATTTACTAACCAATGACAAGACACGTTGCTGCGTGGGCGTGGGCGTGGCTGATGGGGAAGGGAAGCTCAGCCGCGTTCCCCATTACGGGTTACAACGTACGGACTTCCGGAGAGTGATGACTTCGTGTATTCTAATAATTTCTCGATTTCTTATGCGCATTTATAGATAAACACAATGCCCCAAATCACGATCGCTTTCATATTAGACGGTGCATAAATTTCGGTAACAGAGTGAGCTGGTATGCTCTGAACCAGGAAGTATTTTATTTTTATTTTTATTTTTGCACGAACGTTTCTCTTCTGTCTTCTCTTTTCTCTTTTCTCTTTTCTCTTTTCTCTTTTCTCTTTTCTCTTTTCTCTTTTCTCTTCGTGTTTTTCCTTGTGAAAAGGCAAAATACGTTGGCACGAATTGAATAATTGGCCATTAAAAGCCTCCATATTCTTGCTCTGGACGAGGAAACAAAGAAGAAGCGCCGTTTCCTCAGCGATGTTGTTTATGAAGAGGTGCTCACGAGATAAAGGTGTGTACAATGTATATGGAGACGATTTTTATTATTTATTTATTGAAGAAAAATTGTTCCAAAAATAATTTATCAAAAAAAGTGCATAACTTTTTTTTGTTTCCAATTGTCAAAACGCTGTGGCCTTTGGAAGTGTTAAGGAATTCAGCTCTACTCAACATGCTTGCCAACGAAATACATCTCAATTTGGTGGTAAAAACGATTCACAACGACGGGTTTCCTTACTCATTGCTCTGCAGTCTGCATTCAACCCCTTCATTTGTCATCTCATTGACCTCATTTCATCTGTCGAAAATTCCAGCAGTGTGTGTGTGTGTGTGTGTGTGTGTGTGTGTGTGTGTGTGTGTGTGTGTGTGTGTGTGTGTGTGTGTGTGTGTGTGTGTGTGTGTGTGTGTGTGTGTGTGTGTGTGTCGTTTACGAGAGCGAAGCAACGGCCTGTGTGGTTGTTGTTTCTGGCACGCTGTTTGAAAGTTTTTTTTTTTTGTTTTTGTTTGCACGTACAGGCACGCACGGCCATGCACGTACGGGCACGGACCTACGGGCATGCACTAGTCATAACAAACCAGACAAACTGACAATTGATGAAAATTTTCAATTCTCGTCATAACAAATTCGACCAACCAATGTTTGAAAAGCTTCGATTTTGCAAGTGACAGACAGACAGAATAACACATACGACAAACCAATGTACAGTACTTGAAAAGTATTCGATTTTCACAAGTAACAAACAAGAAAGAAGTCGTACATAGCAGATACTTCCGAAATCCAAACAAATAACAGTTGCCATGGAAACAGCAATTTGGTAATTTGCAAGATTTGACTGATCAAGTATTTTACATGAAGGAATGTTTTGCACAACAAATTTGGTTGATACATTTTCTAATTGCCTTGACCTACATGTTCTAAAAAAAAAAAAATAGGTGTTTTACATGTTTTGGATGGGATTAACCTTGACCACATACACTGTACAACACATGCATACAAATAAGCTGTGTTCGTTTCAATCTATCTTCCAAAAATTCCTGAGGTTTGGCAATAAAGAAATTGCAAAACTATAATATTTGATTATAATGGGGTGAAATGGTTGTCATGGACACCGTTTTCTCTTTGCCACGTGGTACTTTTTCGATATCACGTGGGACTCTTTACCCGTGACATCACAGGTCTACAAGAGCTCCAAATGGTTGTTGTTGCTGTTGTGGTGGTGGTGGTTCTTGTTGGGGGTCGATTTTTGAAATGTGCACCCATTGGTCAGAAAGCTGCTGGACCCCATGCACATTTGTCACTTGACTCCACCATGGCACCAAGACGAAATAATATGGCCACCATCTTGATTTTCTGGTGGGCCTAAGACATCAGGCCTGAAGGCTTCTGCAGATTATATACTGACTGGGCTTGTTGCATCGATTTCCGTTAGCTTTGTTTGGGTCGAGTGTTATTCACGATAAGGGACCCTGAAGAATTGAATCGTATGTCGAATAAATATTATTAGTAAGGTTTCATCATTCCCATCAGCAAGCAAGGTACGTGCCTTCCTAAAAAAATAGTGCGACGTAATTTTTTGAACGGCCCCATATTGGGGTTAAACAATCCGTGACTGTGTGATGAATCGACTCATTCTGATAAAGCCGTGGCGGAGGCTGACATGGATGAGAGTTGTCAAGTTCATCTTTTAATGGCGCATTAAATGCGCATTTCCCAATCGGCCCGTTGCCGGATTTTGTTGCAGGTTGTGACCACAGTGCAGTCATTCTTGTTCTATTCCACATGTGACCTTTCCTTGTGACATTAACCAAGATGAGCAGAACCTGAAAAAAAAGATAATTTTTTTTATTCATCAATTATATGTTGCTTTGTCGTAAGGTGTTTTACCATTGGAGGGCCTTTTGATTATGACTAGTGAACCTCAAGTGTTATTGCAGAAGGTCTAACAGGGTCGAGAAGGTCTTAGGGGATTAAGGGTTCTAATGGGGTCTATAGGTTCTACAGGGTCCTCGGATTATAAAAAGGTCTTCGAGGTCTTAAGGGGCGAATAGGTCTATAAGGGTCTTCAGGTTACAAAGGATTTTGGGGGCCTTAAGGTTAGAAAGAGTACTTTGGGTCTTTGAGTTATAAACTGTCTTCAGGGTCTTTGGGTTGTAAAGGGTCTTCGAGATCTTAAGGGTCGAAGGGTTCTAAATGTTTTAAGGGTATACAAGGTCCAAAGGGTAGGTATAAAGGCTGTAAAAGATGTGAGGGTTCTCAGGTCTACGTGTCGAAAAGGTATGTTCCAATCGTTCAGATCCATTAGTAATTAATTGACATACTCACAGGGGTCGACCAAGACTTCACCTAGACGAGGGTTCACCGTCCACCCATGTTTTTCAGTTTTATAAACAGTACTAGCAGAGTACCCACCCTCTGAGTGGGTCAAGTTTGTGCATTACTTGATGAAAAAAGTATCGTCTGTGTTTTGCAAAATGACAATGAGGGCTGATATTTACAAAAGGTGTTTCAGAGTTTAGGCTGTATAATCTCTAACCATGCGATGATCACCTGTTCAAAATTAATCGCCAACCGATCTCTGAAATTTGATCCAATAGGATCAAAACCTAATCACAAGCGTTTAAATAACAAAGAAACTTTTACATGTACATTGGCGAGGGCATGTTTAAGAGTGCGTTAAAGCCCTTGAAGCAAGCATTGCATGGCTTATAATTGGTAGTTTACATAGGATGTTTTCTTCAGTTAGCTCAAGAGGAGGCAGAAGAGGAAAGGATTAGGGAAGTTCGTCGATGTGCTTTGAGAATGTTCGAGGATAGATGCAATCCTCTGGAGAGGTGTGCCAATACCAAATTTGTCCGGAGTTACAGACTCTCGAAGGAATCATTTCGTTAGCTCCTGAGTCGAGTGTAAGATGACCTGGATCAACCTATGATGCGGAGCAATGCACTGAATCCCCTCCAACAATTGGCCGTGGTGCTGCGATTCAATGCAAGTGTATCATTTAAATTGGAGGTTCGAGACATGTGTGGTGTTTCACAGACCAATTGGCTGTTTAGATGCACACAACTAATCTGCTGTTTATCTACCTTTGTAAATTGATATTTAGACAGAGCGATTATCTGTGCCTGCACAACAACGTTTTTGTAAGTGTTTAAGGGTTGGGTGTGTGTTAGCAAGACACTCGCTAAACGGCTTTCATATATTTGGCCCCTCGATGTTTGTGTGGAGTGCGTTTGAAAGGTTTTACATGGTCTAAAGGGTCTAAAGGCCTAAAGGGTGTCTTCCCATCGTGGTTCTGGTCTAAAGGGTGTAAGGGGTCGAAATGGGTTAATATGTAAATGTCTAAAAGAATCTAAAGTATCGAAAAGGTCTAAGTGGTCTAAAGCATGAAATGGTAAAGGGTCCAAGCAGTCTAAATGGGTCTAAAGCTGTCTAACAGGTCTATGTGGCATAAGGGGTCTAAAGGGTGTTAAGGGTGAAGGGTTCTAAAGAGACTTAAGGGGTGTAAATGTCTATTGGGTCTGTGGGATGTAAAAGGTCTAAAAGTGTCTAAAATGTCAAAGTGTCTTATGGGTCTAAATGGTCTAATGGGTTTTTAGGAGCTTAAAGAGTGTTAGGTTGGAGCAAAGGCCTCGGATATTTGAGGTCCACATAGTTAATCCATGTTATCAGCCTATTATTTCAATATAGTACCTCGAATGTTCAACTTCCACATGTGAATATAATAAGGACGACTGATAACCCCACTGAAAAAAACCTACAGGCACCAAATTCACACAAAGGAATTAAGGGGGAACATTTTTTTTTCCTTTTCCTTTTTTGTATACAAAGTCGAAGGCCTTGAGGGAAGGACAAGATTAAAGAGAATGTGGAAGTTTGTTCCATAGGCTGGAGAAAAAGAGAGGAATGAAATAGTGGAGGTGAACTTTAAGTAAAGTGAGTGAACACAAGAAACATTATTCTGGTGCTCTGGTGGTGTTGGTGTTGGTGTTGGCATAACTTGGTGATGGCTTAACGGTTAGGGTGGTGGCTTGGGATCCTTGGGTCCTGAGTTCAAGCCCTTTTGGCTGCTGAATGAACACCAGGGGGTTGCTCAGCCTGTCATCCTTCTGAGGTCGGCGAAATGAGCACCAGTGTCGCAGCCAAAAGGCTTCACACGAAGGGAAGGGGTATCAACAGGTTTATTAAATCTGGTATTGGTGTAGCGCAGGCATGATGGGCCGAATGGCCTCCTCTTGCACCTTAATTCCTTGTAAATGTAAATCCTTGTAAATTGTAAATTTTTTTGTGCCCCCCGCCCCAATACCAAAAGTGGCCATTTTGCAGATAACACAAGACAGTGTTAAACTTACGAGCCTTAAGCTTTGCTGGAGGTGCCGGATAGAGTGACATCAGCAGGTGGCGGCAGTGGTTCACTTTTTAGAAGAGATTGTTGCAGGTTCCAATCAATTTTCTCAGATATTTGCAGAGCTTGTCCAATAAGATGGTGCAGAAGTAGCTGTCTATACTTACTTTTAACGTAGCCAGACTAGACACTCACTTAGAGCTGTCCATTCCGGGTTTGATTCCCGTCCCGACTATAAGCTGCGGGGTTGGTGCTTCGCAAGCCAGGGGTCGCATTACAAAATGCCCTGTCTTTTGGATGGACGTTAAGGCGGGTGTCCCATCTGCTAGCATTGCTTGATGGGCGTTGGTGATCAAACGAGGTATTTCCAAAAGAGATATCTTCGGCACCCTGAACAAATTACAAATTCCTGACACCTTCAATCAAACATCATGCCTGACCAGCCGGTTCGTAAAAGACTGTGACCCAAAAATGTTCCTCAGCCGATCCCACAAGAAGGTCGGAATAATTTGGGCTGTTGAAGAAGAATAAGTAGTCATACTGCGAGGAGTATTACCAATCCTACTACTACTTGCAGTAGTAATGGTAGTCATCGTATATCCAACTATATCTACAAAGCAAATGGAATTTATTGGAGCAAACATAATCAAATCAAAAGATCTCACTGCAAACTGATTAACAAACATGACCAGGAAATTCAGGGCAACTTCTGTGATCCTACGCATAGCATAAGCATCAGCGATGAATTCATCAGTGCTCCTGTTAAACAGAATCTGTGTCTCCCCAGCTGCCTT
This sequence comes from Eptatretus burgeri, assembly GCF_056783735.1. NCBI lineage: Eukaryota > Metazoa > Chordata > Myxini > Myxiniformes > Myxinidae > Eptatretus > Eptatretus burgeri. The sequence continues at coordinate 11,978,536 of NC_140973.1, read as the reverse complement.
CTAAACCTCCACAGAGAATGGTCCCTGCCTCCTGAGCCCCCACCCCCATCCAGTTCCAGAGGAAAGCCATCCAGGAATCCGTACTGATCAAAACTCACAACTTTAGTTTGTTTGCCCATATTAGGAATCACATCACGATGGCTCATGCATTAAACACTCAGCCGGTCATCCTTCCGAGGTAGGAAAAATGAGTACCAACTGATAGTAGTGGTGCCAAAGAGCAAAAAATGTGCTCACAAGAGATTGAGGTAGCCGTGAAAGAACATTCTTTTTATTGTATGTTTTCTGGTAGATTGGACCATGGCACGCATGTTTAGGGAGGCCTGCTCATCAGCTCTCCTGTGAAAGTTTTCATCGAGCTGGATTTATAGCTTTGCCACATGACGAAATTTGGCCCAAAAGATAGTGCTCCCCATCCATTGGGACCATACTCTGGACAGAGCATTCGTACTGTCAAAGCAGTCTCCTGGGCTATTGGGCACAATCTTGGACAGGTCACCACTCCACCACAGGATACTTGAATGACTCCATAATCCCAGCAAACTGGCACTCATTTTGCTGACCTTGGAAGGATGGCAGGCTGAGTCAACCACACCTGGTATTAATTCAATAGCTGAACAGGATTTGAACTCAGAACTCTCAGATCCCAAGCACACCACCAAAACCATTAAGCCAACACCAAGCATATTGTTGAGGGCTGGGGGTCGGGCAAGAAGACCACCAGGGGGGAAGCTCTCTCGGGTTCCCACCAGACGCCTCGGAATTGCAGGCCGTCGCACACATATAATTCCGTGACTCGGCGGGTTTTTAACCGACCGTGAACACCAATAACTCAACCGTGTGACCTAGTATCCTCCCCTCTATGGGTTAACTGGGTTACCTAATTAATCATGTGATTTAATTACTGGGGGACACGCCCTCGGTAAGCCTTGTCCGAACCGAATCACTTTACCGGATCGGATGCAGCTGAGCCACACTGCCAAGGACGTACCTCCTAAAAGGAACGTATCGTTGGCAATAAAGTTCCGACTAAAGGCCCTGTCACACCTTGACATTTTAGCCAGTGTATGCCGACGTATGAAAAATTTGTCTAAAACGCTGGCGTACGTCGAATACGTTATGGCTAAGTTTGGTATACGTTAAGAGCACGCTGAAGCACGCTGGCATACATCGTAGTACGCGAGCTCGTCGACAAATTTTAAGCATGCTCAAAATTTTTCGTCGTAAGCCAGCGTATGACGCACACGTTCTGAATACGCTGGCCATAAGTTGTAGGCACGTTATGCGATCGTTGACACACGTCGACACACGTTACTCAAGTCGAAACACGTCGAGGTAATGTTTAGCGTACCCGAAACTTATTTGTAACGTATGAGTAACGTGCTTTGAACCTATGTGTGACGTATCTCAAACGCATATTGACGTATGTAGATGTATTTGATTGACTCCTTCCAGACGACCACAGAACTTACTGAACGTGTTTCTAACTTAAAGCTACCGTATAATGGCGTATTGGCAGCGTTTAGGGGAATTGGTATATAAAAATGGGCTTCACAGGAGGAAACCGTCAGTGTTTCAGACTCCATGTTGAGTAGATGTCCATGTCAGTAGTATCAGTAGTAGTAGTAGGTGAGCGTGTCGTAGTAGTAGTAGTAGTAGTAGTAGGTCCATGGCAGTAGTAGTCGGTGAGCGATGGATCCTCCTTGCGTCCGCGTCCACAGCCATGGCCAGGAGACTTCTTGGCAGCATTCTTCGAAGTTTTCTTCGGCATGACGATGATGTTGACACTTCGATGTCTAGCTTGGTTATGATTAAAATCGTTGAGCAGTAGCCTATTAATAGGCTATGCTACGTGATCGTCGGCGATACGCTGCCGCGCTCGATGCATACGCGCTATGCATATGTTAGACTATCGTTTGGCATACGTTGTGAACGCCGACAACACGCTAAGCATTCGTTGGTACAAGTTATCTATAAGTTATCGAAACGTTCTGTGTACGTTACTAATACGTTACGCAAACGTCCAACTCGTTATGAATATGCCCAAAACTGAAAAAAAAAAAACATCAATAGTTCAGCGTAGAAAGACATTAAAAAAAATGCCGAAGAAAACTTCGAAGAATGCTGCAAAGAAGTCTCCTGGCCGCGGCCATGGACGCGGACGCAAGGAGGATCCATCATCACCCATACCCTCCCCCTCACGCTCACCTACTACTACTGACATGGACCTACTACTGATACTACTACTACTACTGATACTACTGACATGGACATCTACTCACCATGGAGTCTGAAACACTGATGGGTTCCTCCTGTGAAGCCCATTTTTATATACCAATTCCCCTAAACGCTGCCAATACGCCATTATACTTTAGCTGTAAGTTAGAAAAACGTTCAGTAAGTTCTCTTGTCGTCTGGAAGACGTCAAATACTTCTACATACGTCAATGTGCGTTGGAGATACGTTACTCATAGGTTCAAAGCACGTTACTCATTGGTTCAAAGCACGTTACTCATAGGTTAGAAATAAGTTTCGGGTACGCTAAACATTACCTCGACGTGTTTCGACTTATGAGTAACTTACAAGTAACGTGTGTCGACGTGTGTCAACGATCGCATAACGTGACTACAACTTATGGCCAGCGTATGCGGAACATGTGAGTCATACGCTGGCATACGTCAAAAAATTTTGAGCATGCTTAAAATTTGTCGACGTGCTCGGCGTACCACGACGTATGCCAGCGTGCTCCAGGGTGCTCTTAACGTATACAAAACTTGCCCATAACGTATTCGACGTGTGCCAGCGTATTCAGCAAATTTTTCATACGTCGGCATACACTGGCTAAAACGTCAAGGTGTGATAGGGTCTTGACACTTCGATGTCTAGTGCGGTGATGATTTGAATCGTCGAGCGGCAGCCTTTTAATAGGCTACGTCACATGATCGTCGGTGATACGCTGCCGTGCGCTATGCATACGTTAGACTATCGTTGGGCATAGGTTGTGAACGCTGACAACACGCAAAGCATTCGTAGGTACAAGTTATCTATAAGTTATCGAAACGTTCTGTGTACGTTCCTAATACGTTATGCATACGTCCAACTCGTTATGAATACGCCCAAAACTTAAGAAAAAACATCAATAGTTCAGTGTACACCAGCGTTTTACATACATTTTGATACGCTGGCTGAAACTTCAAGGTGTGACAGCGGCTTTAGCAACAATTGTTGAATTCTTTCAAAAGGATTTTTTTGTCAGTTCCAAAGGCACGAGTGTCTGTACTTTCGTATTTTCCATAAAATAACACCAACACGGTGTCTCGACTCAATTTTATAAGAGGTTCTTCATTTTCTGGGTTTTCTGGATCTTCTAGATCTTCATAGTTGCTCAGAGATAGTCAGTCCAGGGAAACTTCATGCGTCACCATCATCGTCACTGTGGCAAATTTTCTCTCTCACACACACACACACACACACACACACACACACACACACACACACACACACACACACACACACACACACACACACACACACGCCGATCATTACTCTTATGCACGCTATGATGACAACAATGACAATAAATATCATAAGCCCAACTAACAATATGTGGAGTATCCATATTCCCCTTTCACCAAACATCTTTTCCAACCATGACCCGAAGTTCCATCCCTTATTATAATCATGATACTTTGCAGATACCTTCCTTACGTGTTGTACCACTTCATGGATATGTACCTTTTAATGATGCCTGGGGTTCTACAAGATTATTCATTCGTATCCTTATATCTATCCTTGTCCCAGTAATTTGTCCCTCAATGGTTACTTTTTCTTCCCCATCTTTGGCATGTTGAGTTACCCAAGTAAGGTCCATTTCCTTTTCTACTTACTCGGCAAACTATTCCCACTTCTCTATTTATCACCTCAAAATGTGGTGGGTATTTCTCCAATCCTTCCCCCTTAGATAGTGAGGCAAAATCTGTCCTATATCGGGGAGTCTGGTCATCTTTTTCCCTTGTGTCTCGGAAGTTACGTTTCACCCGATACTTAGGATAGTTAGTACCAGTGTCAGTACATTTCTACCCATCCTTTTTCCAGTTACTTGTTATCTCTCGTACTCTCACACGTTCATCCGCTTTAGTTTTTTCTATTCTAGATAGGACTGGATTAGCCTGTCTACGAACCAGGTACCCACATATATCTTCCTCTGAAAATGGGACTGTCAAGAGGGGCAGTCCATGCTTGAATAAGTGGGGGAGCTGTGAGCAAACCCAACACTTGCTCCTGCTCATACTTTTAGCATGTTGTAAAGATATTGCTAAAAAAAAAAGGTGTTCAGTGGATGTCCAGTTATCCCTTCATGTAACACTATGCCTCGTTTCAGGTGTACAGTGCTTACGTCCCCTTTATCCCGTGTGACATGGGGTGCATAATTATATGGAAGGGTCAAATAAGTGTTTGTCCCATACACGCCTTTCCCATGCAATTGGTCCTGATGTTTACCTTCTTTTGCCCTGCGTTCCCAGTCATGACCCATTCCTTGTTTCCCCTGCTCTCGACCTACCAAACATTCTGCTCTCCATGGCATTCCCATAATGCCCTCACTGTCTGTTATCATCCATATTATCACAATTATGCACGTGCTAATAAAAAGCACTGCTACATCTGTCATGAACCCCTGGTAACATTCTTCCCACTTGCGGATTTCCTTCCTTCCCTTTAAGACTTCCTGTATGCTTTTTACAGTGAGATGCGTGAATCTATGATTGCTTCCCTTTGCACTTGACAGCTGTGTTGGTGACCGATAATACCTGATGGGGTCCGGTCCAATGTGCCTTCAGTGTGTTTTTCCACTTGAACGCCTTGATGTACACCCAGTCGCCAGGCTGGATGCGGTGGTGTTCCTCTGCAGCTGGTTCTGGTAGCACTTGTTTCACCTGCGAGTGGAATTCTTTGACAACCTGTGTAAAGGCAACACAAAAGTTGATCATTGTCTCCATCTGTTTCAGGGTTCTTGCCTTCTCACCAAGCTGCTTGCCTATTGTCCTGTAGCCCATCCCAGCCTTGTGCAAGTCTACATTTTTGTCCCTGATGTCCTGAGACAGCTCTCTGGTCTTGCCCATTGTGGAGAGGTTGGAGTCTGATTGATTGAGTGTGGACAGCTGTCTTTTATGCAGATAACAAGTTCAAACAGGTGCAGTTAATACAGGTAATGAGTGGAGAATGGGAGGGCTTCTTAAAGACAAAACTAACAGGTCTGTGAGAGCCGGAATTCTTACTGGTTGGTTGGTGATCAAATACTTATTTCATGCAATAAAATGCAAATTAATTATTTAAAAATCATAAAATGTGATTTTCAGGATTTTTGTTTTAGATTCCGTTTTTCACAGTTGAAGTGTACCTATGATAAAAATTACACACCTCTACGTGCTTTGTAAGTCGGAAAACCTGCAAAATCAGCAGTTTATCAAATACTTGTTCTCCCCACTGTGTGGAGATATATATATATATATATATATATATATATATATATATATATATATATATATATATATATATATATATATATTTATATTGTTACTTCTGAGGGGAGGGGGGGGTGTATGCATTCAAAGGGTAATTAGGTATGCCATGCTGTTCGAGTTGTACCAGGATCTCGATGTAATGAAGTAGGGATTTAGTGGTGATAGATTGTCTAGTAAATGTCCATTTCTTTGAGGGCGAAATGATAATTGTCACGTAATTAGATAGGGAGACGGGTTAAGGTAAGTGTTGATGCGTATTCCCTTTTAGTATTTCCTGTAGTATCGGCTTGCCGTGACGTGAAAGAACGGTGCTCCGGACAGCTCCGCCCCCTGATGACAATTGGCGGAGGACCGCAGACGGAGGACCAATGAGGAGCTCCGTTGGGAGTTGCAGACACCCTGGAGCATGGGGCGGCCCGATTGGAGGATTGAGAGAAAGGGGAAAGAGATATCTGAGGACGGCTCCGCCCCCCAGAGGACGATTGGCGAGGACGAATGAGACGCTCCGCAGAGAGGACTCGGGACTCGGATCTGGATTGCTTGACGTTTTTTTCCGATACGAGAGGAAAGCTCGATCGAGAACCAACACGCCGAGCGACTGCTCAAGAGCTTCTGCAGAACACTTTCCTGCAGCTTGCAGGACGTCCTGCCTGTATATTGTCCCTCATGTGAAATCGTCCACGCTGTTAATTGAGGCTCCAAGCGAGGCTTTGCTGCAGAGTAAGCTTGAAGCCCCTTCCTCGTGCCTCTCTTCGTTTTGCCCTCATGTTCTGCTCGCTCAGGGTACGGAACCGGGTTCCCTGGCGGCTGCGAGCGGTTTGGGCCCACACCACAGAAGGTCCACGAATCAAGAACAACACCACGGTGGCTGGCTTGAGCTCACAGGCCAAAAACTGCATTTCTGCACTGAAGGTTTCACGGAACATCTGCACCACCGTGTCTCCTGGCCCTGATGCGCAACGCCAGCTCGTCCTGCACCCACATCCAATGACTTTTGTATCGACACCACGGGCAAGCTTGACGAACTAGCTACGGTGTGTGTGTGTGTGTGTGTGTGTGTGTGTGTGTGTGTGTGTGTGTGTGTGTGTGTGTGTGTGTGTGGTGAATTGAAGGTCGTGACGTGTGATCACATGTTGCACGGCTCGAGCACGGAATAGATAAAGCTAAGGTTCCGCCCGGTCGGGGGGATTGTCCCAGGGGCATTGTCGTTTACGGCGGCGATTCACTTGGTGCTCGTTGAATGGTGAGAATTGAGAGTATATCGGACTCCGGGCTTATACTGATTTATTTTGCGGTGATTAGTTGCACGTGTATACCTTACTGCTTATGTACTCCTTGCTGCACCTGTATCCCCTGATGTGCCCGTAGAAGCGGCTTCAATCAAATGGAATAAAGCCTACACTCTGAAGGTTCTTCTCTCGTTTTCATTTCAATTTATTCCATTTATGTAGGGCTTCGACGATGGCGTACGCTTCCTTCTCTATTGCCGAGTGTCTCTGCTCGCTTCCAGAGAGAGTTCTCGAGAAGAACACGACGGGTCGCCCAGACTGATTAAGCGTAGCAGCTATCGCGTGATCAGAAGCATCTGTTTCCACCACGAAGGGCACCGAGCTATCGATCGATAATACCACGGAATTACTGATATCATCTTTGAGGCTGTGGAAAGCTTTTACAACAGCGGCATCTGGTGGGAAGTTTTTGCAATGCACTCGGGGATGTATTTTCTCGGAGTATTGGGAAATCCATCTCGCATAGTAAGCGAACACGCCGATCACCCGGCGCATTGTCTGCAGGTCCTGAGGTGGGGGTAGCTCACGGAGCGGGCGCAATCGTTCAGGATCTGGCTTAATTGTGCCGTCGGCTATAGTGTAGCCGAGAAGGTCAATTGACCTTGCCGAGAATACGCATTTCTCGTAGTTGAGGGTCAGATTATATTTTCTAGCAATGCTCAAGAATCTGTCCAGATTCATATCATGTTCCCCCTGATCCCTACCGCACACTGTGACATTGTCCACGTAAACAAAAGTGTCTTTGAGGTTTTCATCTGAGATGATGTCGTCCATAACTCGTTGGAAGCAAGCTACTCCATTCGTGACACGGAACGGAATCCTCCTGAATTGGTAGAGGCGTCTACCTGCCTGGAATGCGGTGTAAGGTTTGTCTTCCTCTCGGATGGGAATTTGATGATAGGCGCTACGCAAATCGATGGTGCTGAATATCTTATAATTGGCCACGCGTTCGACCATCTCGTCTATGCGCGGCAAAGGGTAGGCATCGAGTTGGGTGAAACGATTGACCGTTTGGGAATAATCGACAACCATTCGTTTCTTATGATTCTGATTGGCGGTGACCAACACCTGTGCGCGCCATGGCGAATCGCTCGGTTCTATAATTCCTTCTTCCAGTAATCGCTTGGTCTCTGAAGTGATGAAGTTCATATCAGCAGTGGTATATCGCCGCGATTTGATCGCTATCGGTTTACAGACCGGCGACAAGTTAGCAAACAGCTGGGGGGACGTTACCTCTGCGGTGGTCAAAGCATTTAAAATTAGACGAGGTTTGCTTCCTCCAAAGGGTATTTCGACGCTCGTGTGCTGCTTGAGGACATTATGACCCAGAATTACGTCTGCGCATAAATCACGAAGCACCAGTACCCTTACATCCCGATGCGTGTACCCTTTTACGTCCAATTCAACATTGCAGTACCCTCGTACGCGGGACTGTAGTGATGTGGCGGCCATGCATACCGTATTGTCTGTCGGGTGGATCTTCCATTTCCTGCCCTTCACTAGCGAGCTGTTGACGAAACTTTCAGAGCTACCGGTATCAATCAGAGCCTCAGCCATATGCCCGTTAATTCGTACGTTGATGATAGCCTTGGATAGATTCCCCGGGGAGGCTGCAGTTAGTTTCTTTTGTGAGTAGAGAGCCGCAGAAGTGGGTTTATTTCTCCTTAGAGTAGATTTACATACCCTGGTATAATGCCCTTTCTTGTCACAATTCATGCATGTGGCATCTCTGGCGGGGCATTTGTGGCGGCGGTGTCTTTTGTACCCACAAAAGAAGCATTTACCAACCGGAGTAGTTGCTGAGGAGTTTGACGAGGTCTGGGTATCCGACTCCTCGGGTTTTTCTCCATCCCCTGTGTCAGGCTGTGTCTGTGTCTGTGGGGTTCCTTGAGTTTCCACCGTAGCGGCGTTCATTAGCAGCATCGGTGTCCCAAATGACTCAGATTGCTGCTGAGCTGTATCCATCGCTCGAGCCTGGTCGACTACCTTTTCAAGAGTGGGTTGCGCTTTCTCTAGTAAGCGTTGCCGTATGTGGGCTGATCTGAGTCCTTGGATAAATGCCTCCCGGGTTGCTTCATTTCGGTGTTCCTCGGCGTTTACGGCCCGGAAGCTGCCGTCTTTTCCCAGCTGTTTCAGAGCTTGCAGGAACTGATCGATTGTCTCCCCGGCTGCTTGCTTGCGTGTGTTGAGAAGATGTCGTATGTATACCTCGTTCTTGCGCTTCACGTAGAGCGCCTGCAGCACGTCAATCGCTGCTTCGTAGGTGTCACACTCCGAGAAGAGCCTGTATACGCCGGGCGAGACATGATTCACAAGGGCGGCCAATTTGTCGGCTCCCTCTTCGATGATGGTCAGATAGTGTGAGAAGGAACGGAACCAATGCGACCATTTCATTTCTGAGTCAGTCGCGTTTGGGTCTGCGTCGAACCTCTCCGGCTTGTAGATCTTGTCCATCGTTGGTTGAGAGAGCCGAGAAAACCAAATGGAATAAATGGAGACACTATTTACTGGGAAACCATTTCACGCTTGTCACGGACCAACGATCCGTGGCATTCATGTTTGATGGGAAAAATAACGGGAAAATTAAGAATGAAAAAATTATGAGATGGCGGATAGACCTTGCCTGCTATAGTTACGACATAGTTTACCGGCCCGGGAGGGAAAACCCTGCTGCAGACACCTTCTCTCGGGTCTACTGTTCGGCGACAATCAGTCGGGCTTTGCAAGACCTCCATGTGTCTCTGTGCCACCCGGGGGTAACCAGAATGGCACATTTCGTGCGCAGACAAAACCTTCCCTATTCTATTGAAGATATTAAACAAATGAATGCTTCATGCCCTGTTTGTGCTGAACTAAAACCCAGATTCTATGGCGCGGCTTCTGGCAGATTGATCAAGGCCACTTCTCCCTTCGAGAGACTAAACATTGACTTCAAAGGGCCCCTGCCGACCGAGACAGACAACAGATACATATTCACTGTTGTTGATGAATATTCAAGGTTCCCTTTCGCATTTCCGTGCTCGGATATGACCTCGGGCACTGTCGTGAAATGTCTGTCTGACCTCTTCGCTATGTTTGGGAAACCTTCATACATACATTCAGACAGAGGGCCGTGTTTCATGTCGGCCGGGCTAAAACAATTCCTATTAGAGCACGGCATAGCAACTAGTCGAACGACGGGTTACAACCCACAGGGTAATGGGCAGGTGGAACGATATAATGGAGTTATTTGGAAAGCCGTAACTCTGGCGCTGAAATCGAGAGGACTGGGGCCCGAGCAGTGGGAGGTTACCCTTCTCGACGCTCTGAATTCCATACGCTCTTTGCTCTGCACGTCCACCAATGCAACTCCTCACGAACGAATGTTTACTCACCAGCGGCGTTATGTTGACGGCCAATCGGTGCCCAACTGGCTAACCCATCCCGGAACATGAATGTTCCGGAAAAGTGTTCATGAAACGCCCGGTACGACAAAGCAAGTATGAACCCATGGTGGAAGAGGTCGATACTAATCCAGAGTATGCTCATGTCAGGCTCCCGGATGGCAGGGAGACCACTGTGTCGGTTCGCCATTTGGCTCCCTCAGGTACTCCTCCCGCAGGTACACCACCATCTGGCACTCCCCCCTCTGACATCCCCTCCCCAGGGGTTTCCCCCCCCAGGAACTCCACCCGAGAATGGTGGCGACGGAGCTGCCGCGTTCCACCCGAGAGCGATCGGGGAGTCATCCCCGGCACGAGTCGAGGCTCACCAAGAGGATCGGAAGCCTCCCTCAAGTGAAACCGCCATTTACTCCCGGAGAAGTCGACGGATAATACCCGCTCGCCGACTCAATCTGTAAAGGGGATTATCGGCATCCTCGACGCTCATGCTCCTATATGCTCGTTACATAATATATCGATGCTCATTACCATGCTCCTACAACTCAAAATAATCCTCACTGCTTGGCATGTATGCTTCTGTAGTTTAGATAGTTAGCGTTGCTTGAAATGTATACTCCTGTAGCGCTGAAGTAGTCATGGTGCGTTAGTTGGGCCTCTAGTTACATTTTAAAGACGGGGAAAATGTGGTGAATTGAAGGTCGTGACGTGCGATCACATGTTGCACGGCTCGAGCACGGAATAGATAAAGCTAAGGTTCCGCTCGGTCGGGGGGGATTGTCCAAGGGGCATTGTCGTTTACGGCGGCGATTCACTTGGTGCTCGTTGAATGGTGAGAATTGAGAGTATATCGGACTCCGGGCTTATACTGATTTATTTTGCGGTGATTAGTTGCACGTGTATACCTTACTGCTTATGTACTCCTTGTTGCACCTGTATCCCCTGATGTGCCCGTAGAAGCGGCTTCAATCAAATGGAATAAAGCCTGTGTGTGTGTGTGTGTGTGTGTGTGTGTGTGTGTGTGTGTGTGTGTGTGTGTGTGTGTGTGTGTGTGTGTGTGTGTGTGTGTGTGTGTGTGTGTGTGTCTGGGCCTGGTGCCTTCGAGGGTTTGAATTTCGTGTACCGATTTTATTTCATTCTTAAATTTTGTTGTATATCCATTGAAATTGTTTGTGTTTTCCCCCACACCCGAATCAACACCACCCTTCGTCGAATCGCCCTCGGATCCCTCCTCTTGCCGAGCCTTATTATCGCTCTTGTGTATAAATAAATTTACGTTATTTACTCAGTAAAGTGCCACGTGCCACATTTCTCATCCCGTTTGCTATAGAGCGATCAAAACAACCACCCTTGGGTTACAAAAATAAACCGCCTCCATCGTTTCGGCTCATCTTACGTTGGCGGAATTTGTTCAAGTCCCATGAACGTCACTATATATATATATATATATATATATATATATATATATATATATATATATATATATATATATATATATATATATATATATATATATATATATATATATATATATATATATATATATATATATATATATATATAATTCCAGCAATGTGTCTGTGGCTGCTGTTACTCGACAACCGCTGGTCTGATCTAATTGAAACTTGCCAGGTATATTGCTGGGGACCTGATGATGTGCCTTTTCAAGGTTTGATATTAATCGGACAAGTGCTTCCCAAGTTATAGCCATTTATTTACCAACCAATGACAGGAACCGTTGCTGCGGTCACTTTTTATCAACCAATGACAGGAAGCGTTGCTGCGTAGCCGTGGTCGATGGGGAAAAGAAACTCAGCCGTGTTCGCTATTACGGGTTTCTTTTCTCTTCTCTTCTCTTCTCTTCTCTTCTCTTCTCTTCGTGTTTTTCCTTGCGAAAAGGCAAAATACGTTGGCGCTAATTGAATAATTGGCCATTAAAAGCCTCCGTATTCTTGCCCTGGACGAGGAAACAAAGAAGAAGCGCCGTTTCCTCAGCGATGTTGTTTATGAAGAGGTGCTAACGAGATAAAGGTGTGTACAATGTACATGGAGACGATTTTTATAATTATTTATTTATTGAAGAAAAATTGTTCCGAAAATAATTTATCACAAAAAGTGCACATTTTGTTTCTAATTGTCAAAACGCTGTGGCCTTTGGAAGTGTTAAGGAATTCAGCTCGACTCAACATGCTTGCCAAAGAAATACATCTCAATTTGGTGGTAAAAACGATTCACAACGACGGGTTTCCTTACTCATTGCTCTGCAGTCTGCATTCAACCTCTTCATTTGTCATCTCATTGACCTCATTTCATCTGTCTATAATTCCACCTGTGTGTGTGTGTGTGTGTGTGTGTGTGTGTGTGTGTGTGTGTGTGTGTGTGTGTGTGTGTGTGTGTGTGTGTGTGTGTGTGTGTGTGTGTCCGCTGTTTCCCGACAACCACTGGTCCGATCTAATTGAAACTTGCCATCTATATTGCTGGGGACCTGAGGATGTGCCTTTTCAAGATTTAATATTAATCGGACAAGTGATTCCCAAGTCATGGCCATTTATTTACCAACCAATGACAGGACACGTGCTGCGTATGCGTGGCCGATGGGCCATTTAGTTACCAATCACAGGGCACGTTGCTGCATGGGCGTGGCTGCGTAGGCTGGTGCACGGCTGGCCGACAATGACGTCACGTGCCGTGCTGGTTACGATGGGGATCGATCGGTGCCTTGGTTACTGTGGGGTAGGAGTTCCAATGGTAAATGGCAGCGAATGTCATGGTAAGCAAAGACATGGAGGTAAACTTGATTTTAATTAACTCTGTGTGTATCACAGCAGTTGTTACTTCAATGCAAGCTATAATTCGTGGAATGATGTGAACATTCCGTACGGGCACACACTACTTTTGGATAGTGATGACACTGTATTCTAATAATTTCTCGATTTCTTATGCGCATTTATAGATAAACACAATGCCCCAATCCAGTCGTTTATGAGAGCGAAGGAATGGCCTGTGTGGTTGTTTGAAAGTTTTTTGTTTTTTTTTGCATGTACGGCCATGCACATATGTGCACGCGAGAGCGAAGGAACGGCCTGTGTGGTTGTTGTTTCTGGCACGTGGTTTGAAAGTTTTTTTTTTTCTTTTTTGTATGCACGTACGGCCACGCGAGAGCGAAGGAACGGCCTGTATGTTTGTTTCTGGCAAGCGGTTTTAAAGTATTGTTACGGATTCGCGCCCGCCGGCGTGCTGACGGCCACGTAACTCGAATCGCGGCACGTCGCCCACCGGACGGACAATCCAGTCGTGACCCTCTCGGACTAACGCCGGGAACCAGTCACGGGTGGACCTTTCGGTCTCACCGCGATCGAGCCAATCAGCCCCCGCGTGGGATAGGGTTGCTCGCCAAATTCGACCTACCTAAGTACCCACGCGGAGGGTAGACCGGGCGATCGCACCTCGCCGCAGGTCGACTTCGGACACGGGCCACTTAAGCGACCCGTTCCGTACTATCGGGATAACCGAGCGGTGTTATCGTCGGCCTCGACGGTTCGATTAATTATCGGGCGTATTCAGCCCACTACCAACCCTTTACGTGAAGCAAGATGAGGATTCAATGAAAGAAATGACGAAGCGAAGCGGGAGACAGTTCAACACAAAAGCACATTTATTCGCGATGAACGGAAAGCACACATATACAATTCCACCAAAAGCACATAGAAAAGAAAAACACAATGCAATTTACACAAAAAGCAAATGCGACAATGCAGATCTAATACCGATTACGCGAGCACACGGCAACACTTATACAATTTTACTTCACAGACGGCGCTGACAACACATACCCAAAACCAAGGAAAAGAATACCCTCAAAGATGAGGCGGGCCTGAGGCCGAGACCGGGTCGGGCCTACCCGTCTGGTGATGAGACACGGAGCGGCGATGGTGCCTCAACTCCGCGGGCCTCGCGGGCAGTGTCTGGTAGGGGGTGGGAAAGGGGCCCCCTTGGTCGCACTATCTCAGCACGGGGGGAAACAGGAGGGGTTGCTGATGCTCGGGGTATAGAGGATTCCTACTCTGGCTCGAGTCCCGCGACGAGCGTCTCCACCTCGGCCAGGTCGCGCTGTCGGCCTCCCTGGGGTGCAGCTCCCTGCACGACGCGAGCACCCCTCGTCTGCCCTCGCTGCCTCTCCACAGCTCCGTCCCTCCGCTCCGACTCCAACGCACACGACGACGACCAGCTCCTTCTTGCCAACTCCACCGCCCGCGAAGTCTTAACTCTCTGTTCACTTGACTGACGAACGCGGTCGCTTTTATAAGCCCCGTGGCTTCGCTCTCTCAGCTTTGACCCCCTCCCTTCGACCTTTCACCTCGCTCCCCATTGGCCCGAGAAAAAGTGGGCGTGAATGCTTTTTGATCCATAAATTTGCATATATCGATCGCCCTCCAACGCCCTGGAGGCGGGGCCAAATCGCCCCTCGCTCACCGATTGGACGGCACAAAAGTGGGCGTGTGTCGTTTTTGATCCGTTTTTGAAGCAGAAAATCCGTGGTTTTGTACACGCTGTTCGGCGCGCGCCCTGCACGAGTCCAACACCGGTACCCATAAGCGGCGCAAGAACGGTGGCGATGCGACGGTTGCGAGGTGTGACGTGAAGCGGCGCCGCGGTGGGTAGTTGATGTGGTTGGTGGTGGTAACAATGGCGGTTGGTCCAAAATAAAGATAGTAAAAGAAAAACGGCTATCCTGAAGAGTCGCAGCACGCATGAATAACATTTATTCCCTCTAGACAACGGGTTTGGGCCTAACTACACATGTACTTACCGAGATATCTCACCTAAGGGACCTGAATGGTGGTTTGCGAATTTGGTAACCACAACACTACCCCCTCCCCTTTTTACAGACTCGTCCCGAGTCGTCAAATTTTCGTGTGCCATCATGTGTAGTTTTCCCCAAGTACATTTTACCTACGGATCCCTGAGTGCGACATTCATGGTATTCGTGTCCCCAAAATAAATAACCTGAGGGCTGCGTAACTACCTAAACAAACTCACTCACACGGACGACTTAAATAAAATTGCCGGCGCTAGGACAGACATGCCGGGGGCGCACTCATATTTACAGTACATCTTACCTTAACTTACAAATTTTACACTAAACCATGGCCCAGGATCAATGAACTCTGCAAAAGAAAAGCAGTTAGCAGGGAGCCAGGCTGCCCGCATGCAGTCTCTGGCTCAAAACAATGCAGGTGACAGGGAACGTGGCTGGCTGCTCACACGCAGTCCAAGGCCTTCCTTTTTGAACTGAACGCAGTGAACCACAACGGTGCATGGGCTGCACAAACGCAGTCTCCATGCCAGCTCAAGTGGCACACGCAATGAACACAACGAATGGATGGATGAATGGTTTGAACTGAATGCAGTGAACCACAACGGTGCATGGGCTGCACAAATGCAGTCTCCATGCCAGCTCAAGTGGCACACGCAATGAACACAACGAATGGATGGATGACTGGATGGACGCAAACACGGTGCACGGGCCGCCACTGCAGGCCCGTGTTGTAGCTGCCAACAGGGCAGTTCTCGCAGCTTGCAAACTGTTGCCTTGCGGATCCTGGCGCACATGGAAATGAACAAGGGGGGGGGGGGGCAAAGCAAAATTGAATGGGGCTGGTGAACGTGGGCAGTGGGCACGGCATGGCAAAGGCAGCAGGCAAACACAGCCCGCAGAAGAAGGCCGCTGCAGGCAAACACAGCCGGCAGATGAACTGGCCGGCACAGGCCTTGCAGCACAGCAGCTGCAGACGATCCAGCCGGCACAGGCCTTGCAGCACAGCAGCTGCAGACGAAGTTGGCCGGCCTCCGCCTTGAAGCAAAACACGGCCAGCCGATGAAGTTGGCCAGCTCTTGCCGTTCAGTGGAGGTTGGTGGAGGGAGTGCGGTGGTGCTGGCCACTTGGAGGGCGGGCTCGGACCTACCTACCTGTCTCCCTCCCACCTATCGCCTTTGCCTGTCACTGTACATACCCACTCCCTTAATTTGTCAAACCCCAATTTAGCCCCAACTTATTTTTTTGTTGTTTTTATTTTTACTCCCCCACTATAAATCGTCCCCTAACCCCCTTTATCGTCCTTGTTCGGCTAACCTATCCTGTCACCTAGCCTACTCCCAACCCCTACGTTCCCTTCCCGGAGGGGAATAAGGGAGAGCTAGCGTCCTGTGTCGAGGCCCGACGAAGCCTCAGAATGGCCTCCCCAGAGTTCAGCGATCTTAACACCAAGTGGGTCCAGCGGCCCAAAACGACAGCGAGGGGATGGATGGTGCGGAGGGGTACATCTCCTAATCTACCCTAACCATTTAACTGTTAAACTACCCCGGGGCTTTCAACAAGCGCCTCTCGCTTAAACTATTGGTTCTAACAACCCAGATTCCCGTCGCCTGTGTTGGTGTCCTCACAATTTCGGGCCTCGCCCCCCCAATTTTCTCTCCGTGCCCTCACACGGTCTCATGGCTGGGACACGTGGCTCCCTTTGGCAGGCACGACCCTCTGCCGAATCTCCCGCTATGGCACCCCCGGGCACTACACTGCCTCCGAGCCTACCAGCTCCCTAACACCGGGGAGTGCCCCCCATGGCACCTCCCCTGAAACGCACACGTGGCAGGCTGGCTTCCCGGGCCCCTTTCCGAGGGTCACCCATGCCCACAACACTGCCCACGCGGCTAATGGCGCCCCGGGCCCCCGCACCAAGCAGGCGCACCCGTGCCCACTACTCTATCCCGGCCCCCCATGGGCCCATGGCCTACCGCGGCCGACTAGCCTGGTGCCCGGGGTACCCACTCAGCGATACTCACCTTTCGCAGCCACGCTCCCAAGCCCGTCAACAGGGCTCCTGCACAACTCCAAATGGGTTTCGAGCCTACATTCCCACCAACAGCAAAACGACCTCCATTTTTCAATTTGACTAACCCAGCTAACACACTTTACTCTGACCCCGGGGTCCCTTGGGCGGGAGTCACTCCTCCCCCCAATCACTCATCGCACCATGCATTCCCCATTCACTCCACACACACAGACCCGCTGGCCTCACTCACTCATCATGTACTCACCTCTCAACTCTTCAACACACACACTGCTGAACTCTGCCATCCTCCTAACTACCTCCCCTAACTAACTCGTGCTCCCACGTCGTCCCTTAAACTACAGCACGTTCCTTTTAACACTACGTAGCTAAACTACGTCCCCTCTACACATTCAAAGGCTGTCACTGTCTCCAAATCTCTAAAATCATTTCCCAACCTAAATCTGACTAC
This sequence comes from Eptatretus burgeri, assembly GCF_056783735.1. NCBI lineage: Eukaryota > Metazoa > Chordata > Myxini > Myxiniformes > Myxinidae > Eptatretus > Eptatretus burgeri. Next base: position 11,961,046 of record NC_140973.1, on the reverse strand, counting down.
AATCCCTCTAACTAATCCATTCCACGGACTCCATGAGGACTTACCCCTGCCCCATGAAGTCGGTCTAACTAAGCTAACCCTTCCCCCTAACTAGTTTCCATCCTGTGCCCAAGTCAAGGAGGTCTTCCACCCCTTGCCCAGGAATCCTGTGCACCCGAAAGTGAGGCTTGCTGTTTTTTTTTGTTTTGTTTTTCATGCGCAGCACCTGCGCGGCAACTCGCGCACTTTACACCTGCCTGTGACGTCATGCAGCTGCACGTGTTCCTCGTCCCTCCTTGGACGGTACCATCCGGCAGAGATACCCCTCCTGCCGGATTCCAACCCCACGTGCAGCCATGGCGTCACCGTGCGCATAAAAAAAAACACAAGCCCCACGTCTCGAGGGGTTCCCCACGCGAACACGTGTTTTGCCCGTTGGAGCTTAACACACACGATCGCGTGGAGAACCCGTCCGGTCCAAATCCGTTTACCTGCCTAAACTTTGTCCGTCCGCGGGATCGGCAAATCCACCGCGTGCGTTTCCGGACCGGGACTTCACTCTCGCAAGCGAGCACGTGGTGGTCTCGTGCGTTGCACAGCACGGACCTCGTGCTCACTGCTGGGTGAACCCGGCACGGTCCGCGAAACAACTACAGCCGCCACTCGGCTTTCTTTCTTCTGTCGCCTTCGTCGTCGCCATTCAACCCACGCACACCTGCGTGTTACGACGCACACAGTCCACTCCATCACATTCACACCGGGAGACGCGGCTGCGTGCTCCCGCATGCCAACCGACATCTCCCTCTCATACCGCTCTCTCACACACACTGTCTCCCTTGCACTCGGCCGTTCACTCACGCGTGCCTCACTACTCACACAAACCATACTACTTACACACGCGGGGGCACTCACCCGCGGTGCCTCACTCATACACCGTGCCTCACTCACACACGCGGGGGCACTCATCCGCGGTGCCTCACTCATACTGGCCGTTTCATCCACACACACGGCCTCACTCACACACGGTGCCTCATCCACACACGGCGTGCTGGGAAGCACGTACTCTGGCACCATCGCCACCACACCACTCACACACGGGGTCGCTTCCACACACGGGGACGCACTCACACCTTGCACCACACACACAGGGACAACCACACTGGGGATTCGTGTCCCCACAAGGGTCTCCGGGGCCTCTATACCCCCCAAGCTCTCCGTGCAACCGTTCGCAGCTCTCGTCCCCTCAACCTCGCAAAGCACGACCGAACCCACCTGGTCGTGACTCGCCTCAAGGGGGCAGACTCCCTCCCCTTGTTCCTGGAGGAGGCCATCCAACTGCTCGCACCGGGTCCCTACACGCTCCGCGAGCTCAACCTCACTATCCTCCACTACCTCCGTGTGTGTGTGTGCGTCACTTACCCCGTCTTCATCGTGTTGTCTCTCCTCTATTTTTTCTGTCTCCCGTGTCTCTACCAACTCTTCACCCTTTACCTCCCTTGTCTCCACTATTATTTCCGTTGTCGTCATTTCGTGTCTCGTCTCACAAGTTTTGGTCTCCCCATTTAATTTTTCCCTTCTGGTCACCGTCGATTCTTCTGTCACGACCCTCGCCCAACACGCCCCCCGAATTATTTTTTTACCCGCCTCCACCGCGGGCCTGTCAGCCGTTGCACCCCCTTCCAGCTCGTTTGCTCCCACACGTGGAGTCGCCATTCCCAGCTCCCTGGTCACGGCCTTCATGCCCGCCTGCAGGCATCGGCCCATGTTCTGCGTCTCACCCCGTAGCTCTTTCATTTCTTTTTTCATTTGCCGTGTATTCGCATCCATCGTCGTTTTCACTTCATTTGTATTTGTATCCATCTTTTCGTTCATTTGTTGTGTATTCGCATCCATCTTTTGTGTATTCGCATCCATCTTTTCGTTCATGCCTTTCATTTCGTTTGTATTTGCATCCATCCTTGCTGTCATTGCCGCCAGCATGGCGCATAGCTGGGCCATGTCGGATGCACTCAGCTGAGCCGTTTCGGCAAGGGTTGGGGAAGGGTTTTGGTGGAGAGGGGGGGGAGGTGTCATACACCGCGGCTGCTGCCGCACCTATTTCGGGCTCTGGGTTCAGTTGGGCGAGTCCGTGTTCCTGCACAATCAACATTTCCTGCTCGGGGATTCCATCCTGATCCATGGACTCTACATTACTACACATATACATTTCTAATACCCCCGGCTCCCGCTCGCCTTGAGACGCCATCTTGCTTCTCTTGAAGGGTTAATTTCGCTCGCTCGTAATTTGGAGGGAATCGGGGGTCGCTTCTCTCACCCCTGGACCGATTCCCGTGAATTTAGCTGGAGACAGGAGAGCCCGTTTTCCTGTTCTCCGATACCAGTGCCGCGAGGAGGGCGATGAATTTGTATCGCACGACCTGACACCAGTGCTACGGATTCGCGCCCGCCGGCGTGCTGACGGCCACGTAACTCGAATCGCGGCACGTCGCCCACCGGACGGACAATCCAGTCGTGACCCTCTCGGACTAACGCCGGGAACCAGTCACGGGTGGACCTTTCGGTCTCACCGCGATCGAGCCAATCAGCCCCCGCGTGGGATAGGGTTGCTCGCCAAATTCGACCTACCTAAGTACCCACGCGGAGGGTAGACCGGGCGATCGCACCTCGCCGCAGGTCGACTTCGGACACGGGCCACTTAAGCGACCCGTTCCGTACTATCGGGATAACCGAGCGGTGTTATCGTCGGCCTCGACGGTTCGATTAATTATCGGGCGTATTCAGCCCACTACCAACCCTTTACGTGAAGCAAGATGAGGATTCAATGAAAGAAATGACGAAGCGAAGCGGGAGACAGTTCAACACAAAAGCACATTTATTGGCGATGAACGGAAAGCACACATATACAATTCCACCAAAAGCACATAGAAAAGAAAAACACAATGCAATTTACACAAAAAGCAAATGCGACAATGCAGATCTAATACCGATTACGCGAGCACACGGCAACACTTATACAATTTTACTTCACAGACGGCGCTGACAACACATACCCAAAACCAAGGAAAAGAATACCCTCAAAGATGAGGCGGGCCTGAGGCCGAGACCGGGTCGGGCCTACCCGTCTGGTGATGAGACGCGGAGCGGCGATGGTGCCTCAACTCCGCGGGCCTCGCGGGCAGTGTCTGGTAGGGGGTGGGAAAGGGGCCCCCTTGGTCGCACTATCTCAGCGCGGGGGGAAACAGGAGGGGGTTGCTGATGCTCGGGGTATAGGGGATTCTTACTCTGCCTCGAGTCCCGCGACGAGCGTCTCCACCTCGGCCAGGTCGCGCTGTCGGCCTCCCTGGGGTGCAGCTCCCTGCACGACGCGAGCACCCCTCGTCTGCCATCGCCGCCTCTCCACAGCTCCGTCCCCTCCGCTCCGACTCCAACGCACACGACGACGACCAGCTCCTTCTTGCCAACTCCACCGCCCGCGAAGTCTTAACTCTCTGTTCCGACTTGACTGACGAACGCGGTCGCTTTTATAAGCCCCGTGGCTTCGCTCTCTCAGCTTTGACCCCCTCCCTTCGACCTTTCACCTCGCTCCCCATTGGCCCGAGAAAAAGTGGGCGTGAATGCTTTTTGATCCATAAATTTGCATATATCGATTGCCCTCCAACGCCCTGGAGGCGGGGCCAAATCGCCCCTCGCTCACCGATTGGACGGCACAAAAGTGGGCGTGTGTCGTTTTTGATCCGTTTTTGAAGCAGAAAATCCGTGGTTTTGTACACGCTGTTCGGCGCGCGCCCTGCATGAGTCCAACACCGGTACCCACAAGCGGCGCAAGAACGGTGGCGATGCGACGGTTGCGAGGTGTGACGTGAAGCGGCGCCGCGGTGGGTGGTTGATGTGGTTGGTGGTGGTAACAATGGCGGTTGGTCCAAAATAAAGATAGTAAAAGAAAAACGGCTATCCTGAAGAGTCGCAGCACGCATGAATAACATTTATTCCCTCTAGACAACGGGTTTGGGCCTAACTACACATGTACTTACCGAGATATCTCACCTAAGGGACCTGAATGGTGGTTTGCGAATTTGGTAACCACAACAGTATATATATATATATATATATATATATATATATATATATATATATATATATATATATATATATATATATATATATATATATATATATATATATATATATATATATAAAAATATATATATCTATATATATATATATATATTTTTTTTTTTTTTTTTTTTTTTTTTTGCACTTACAGCCACGCATGTACGGGCACATGAAAGCGAAGGAACGGCTTGTGTGGTTGTTTCTGGAACGCGGTTTGAGTTCTTTGCGGGGGGGTGGGTGGGAGGGTTTGTACGTACAGCCACGCAACTACGGGCATGCACTCGTATTTATAATTCCAGCAGTGTGTGTGTGTGTGTGTGTGTGTGTGTGTGTGTGTGTGTGTGTGTGTGTGTGTGTGTGTGTGTGTGTGTGTGTGTGTGTGTGTGTGTGTGTGTGTGTGGGTGTGTGTGTGTGTGTGTGTATATGTGTGTGTCTGTGACCACCGTTTCTCGACAACCGCTGGTCCGATCTAATTGAAACTTGCCAGGTATATTGCTGGGGACCTGAGGATGTGACTTTTCAAGGCTTGATATTAATCGGACAAGTGCTTCCCAAGTTATGGCCATTTATTTACCAAAGCAATGAAAGACACGTTGTTGCGTGGGCGTGGCTGATGGGAAAGGGAAGCTCAGCCGCGTTCGCCATTACGGGTTACAACGTACGGGCTTCCGGATAATGATGACTTCGTGTATTCTAATAATTTCTCGATTTCTTATGCGCATTTATCGATAAACACAATCCCCCAAGTTATGATTGTTTTCATATTAGCCGGTGTATAAATTTCGGTAACATCAGAGTGCTGGTATGCTCCGAACCAGGAAGTAATTTTTTTTCTCTCTCTTTTTTTTGTTTTTCCTTGCCACGACATTGCGAAAAGGTAAAATACGTTGGCGCTAATTGAATAGTTGGGTATTAAAACTAAATTGCGAATAATCGTAACTGCGAATAATATTTGAACTTCCGGGCCACGCACGTACGGGCACTCGGGAGCGAAGAAACGGCCTGCGTGGTTGTTGTTTGTTGCTCGCGGTTTGAATATGTATTTTTTTTAATTTTTTTTTTTTTACGGGCACGTACTAGTATATATAATTCCGTCTGTGTGTGTCTGTGTGTGTCTGTGTGTGTGTGTGTGTCTGTGACCGCTGTTTCTCGACAACCACTGGTCCGATCCAATTGAAACTTGCCAGGTATATTGCTGGGGACCTGAGGATGTGCCTTTTCAAGGTTTGATACTAATCGGACAAGTGCTTCCCAAGTTATGGCCATTTATTTACCAACCAATGACAGGACACGTTGCTGCAGCCATTTATTTACCAACCAATGACAGGACATGTTGCTGCGTAGGCGTGGCCGACCGGGAAGAGAACCTCAGCCGTGTTCGCCATTATGTGTTTTTTCTCTTCTCTTTTTTTTTTCCTCGCGAAAAGGCAAAATACGTTGGCGCTAATTGAATAATTGGCGATTAAAACTAATAATTTATCAAAACGTTGGCAGATCCAGCAGCCTCTGCATTCTTGCCCTGGACGAGGAAACTAAGAAGCGCCGTTTCCTCAGCAATGTTGTTTCTGAAGAGGTGCGAACGAGATAAAGGTGTGTACATGGAGACAATTTTTATTATTATTTATTTATTGAAGAAAAATTGTTCTGAAAATAATTTATCAAAAAAAAGTGCACAACTTTTTTTTGTTTCCAATTGTCAAAACGGTTTGGCCTTTGGAAGTGTTAAGGAATTCAGCTCCACTCAACTTGCTTGCTAACGAAATGCATCTCCATTTGGTGGTATGCTTTGCAAACCTTTTTTTTTTTAACTATTTTCAAACTAAAACAATTCGAACATGGAATACCTAATGACACTACTTTCAGTTCGCCTCACCATGACATTGGAGTGGCAATGGTCAATGGCAGCAAATGTCATGGCTAGCAAAGACAGGGAGGTAAACTTGATTTTAATTTGGATTTTAATTAACTCTGTGTGTAAATATCACAGCAGTTGTAACTTCAATTAAAGCGATAATTTGTGGAATGCATGTGAACATTCCGTACGGGCACGCACTACTTCCAGATGGTAATGATTTACTGTATTCTAATAATTTCTTGATTTCTTCTGCGCATTTATAGATAAACACAATGCCCCAATCCAGTCGTTGTTTACGAGAGCGAAGGAACGGCCTGTGTGGTTGTTTCTGGCACGTGGTTTGAAATTTTTTTTGGGGGGGGGGGGGGGTGCACGTACGGCAACGCGAGAACGAAGGAACGGCCTGTGTGATTGTTGTTTCTGGCACATGGTTTGAAAGTTTTTTTTGGGGGGGGGGGGGTTTCACGTATGGCCACGTGAGAACGAAGGAACGGCCTGTGTGATTGTTGTTTCTGGCACGTGGTTTGAAAGTTTTTTTTGGGGGGGTTGCACGTATGGCCACGCAAGAACGAAGGAACAGCCTGTGTGATTGTTGTTTTTGGCACGTGGTTTAAAAGTTTTTTTTGTTTGTTTTTTTTTTCCGGACGTACGGGTATGTACTAGTGTATATGTATGTATATGTATGTGTATATATATGTATGTGTATATATATATATAAATATATATATATATATTTTTTTTTATCAGGGTGTTTCTCGAAAACAGATGGAACTTTGTGAACTTTAAAATTGCAACATAGAAGGATAATTGGTCTGTTTTGGAGCTTGCTTATAGCCCCGGAAAGGGTGTAGGGGGAGATATTGCTGGTTCAGATGGTGATCAGATCGACAAGGTTTTGCAAGGTTGTTTACGACTTCAGAGGAATGTGAGTATTCTGCCCTCTCCGAGTTTTTTCAGCATATATTTCTTAAATTCTTTCTCAAAGCACCAAACTAAGTTAATTTGCATTTTTACATCTAACTATAATTCCAGCAGTGTGTGTGTGTGTGTGTGTGTGTGTGTGTGTGTATGTGTGTGTGTGTGTGTGTGTGTGTGTGTGTGTGTGTGTGTGTCTGCGACCGCTGTTTCTCGACAACCACTGGTCCGATCTAATTGAAACTTGAAAGGTATATTGCTGGGGCCCTGAGTATGTGCCTTTTCAAGGTTTGATATTAATCGGACAAGTGGTTTCCAAGTTATGGCCATTTATTTACCAAACCAACGAGAGTACACGGTGCTATGACCTCACGATTGATGTCACAATTCTTTTTTTTTTTTTTTTTTTTTTCACGTATGGCCACGCACGTACGGGCCCGCACTAGTTATTATAAATTCAACTAACAATCCAGTTTCCACAGTGGGTTCTGATAAATCTATGCTTTCACCTGCCATTCCATACTATGCTACAGGTTCAAGGAGTTTGTCGTAATCCAAAGCCACTGTCAATGCACGTGTTTTTTCCACAAATGGAAAATATAATTGACAGTATAACAGCCGGTGAATGTGTAAGCTGATAGTAATGACAAGGTTGTGGCATGTGTGTATTGACTTGTCAGGAACTTTGAGATGGTATGGCACAGTATGAAGACGTTTTGCTTCTCCATCCAGAGTTCTTCCGAGCCTACTACCCTTGAAACATGGTATATCATCATTACGAGGACATCCGTGTCAGTGGATGAAATCACTATCCTCTGGCACCCTTGTTCCTCTGCCGAGTATACATTGTGAGCAAATATGCAGGTATCAGCCTTCTAATGTTTGTCACATGCCAAGGATTCAACTTCTGATACCCGCTCGATCATTTGTCAGCATTATTGCTGGTGCACGATTCATGTCTCCCAGTATCAACGTGCGTCCGGTGGGTGTGCTCTCGTGATGTGCTGTCCATTTCCTGTGTAGATGCTCTTGGAGATAGCCCTTGTTGTCTTGGTTGGAGGCGAAACCCTTCCATGATTGGAGTTGTAGGTTGTCAGAAGGGATGAAGGTTTTCGCATTCTCTCATACATCTTCAAATATTTCCGGGGGCCGACATCATAGCGACCGCCAGCAACAAAGTGATGAAAGTTGTGGTCAAGTTTCATCAAATTGTGTGTGTAGTTTTGGAGAAGAAAGCAAATACTTATTTTCGGAGGGGGGGTCAAAAAAACCCTTGTAGACCCCCTCAATGAGTGCAGATTTTTAATGCTGTCAATATACCTTCCTTAGGCATCAGCTCTGAAGCTTGTGGCCAAGTTTCATCAAAATCGTTTGTTTGGTTCAAGCAATAATGACTGAAGTGTTTACGGACTGACTGACACAGCTTGATCACATAAGCTCACCTCACTAAAGTATAAGTGAGCGAAAAAAAATTACACTTCACATACCGTTTTGTGAGGGTGCGTCCATTAAATAACGAGGACACTCGGTGGAGCGCATACCTCCACCATGAAATACCTGATCCACGAGAACATATCGGGCCCAATTCATTTTTGAAATATCATGCTATACAGTACAACATCGTTGTTGGCCTGATCTCTCAATGGTGAAGAATCACTTTAAAAATTATCAGATCCGGATCCGGATTCGGCTCTTCACCAAAATGAAATCAAGTCTTCGTTGTCACACACACCCAGCATGTCCACCAAGTTTTGTTCGAATCCGTCCAAAACTTTTTGAGATATCGCGCTATACTGGATATCGTTTTGGCCCTATCTCTCAATGTTGAAGAATCGCTTTAAAAATTCTTGTAATTGGATCCGAAACCGGATCTTCACCAAAATCTAACCAGTTTGTCCTTGTCATACACCAAACCTGCCCACAAAATTTCATTCAGATCCGTCAACAACTTTTTGAGATATCCTGTACATAAACAAACAAACAAACAGACAGAAAGAGGTGAAAACATTACCCCCTTCACCATCAGTGGCGGAGGGAATAAAGAAAGTACTAAATCTAATTTACTATCAATGAAGCTGATGTGAGATTATTAATCTGTATAATGAATGCTGAACTCTCTTCTTCCAAAACAACTTTCCCAACCAGACATAAGAGTGAATAGATGGGACAACGTTAAACATATTCGTTTGTACAGAGTGTGAGATGACAAAGGCCCTTAGCACAACTCTAACATTTCTATTTCATGCTGGCTTGGACAACTCCCCTAAGTTCTGGAAAATATGAAGTCAAAGCATGTTGTGATGGTAATCAGTAAAAGGATTGTGGTGTGGTGTCATTCCTTCCTCCCTCGTTTGGTTATTTTTTCAAGAATTCCATCCCTACGTGTTGTTTTTTCTGACTTCTTTAAATAGTACTGCTTTGATTGTGGCCAAAAATGCAAAGTTATTGTGACTCGCTCTGCAGCTGAGATGGTGCCCCAGAATGTGATTCATTCATTGTGACAAGCTCTACTACCTCATTAAAGAGTGTTTGCCGAAGACCTTGCTCCTGCTGTTGTCGAATGATAAAAACTCAAAAGGACCCACGAAAATTCCATGCGATGTAAAATGTAACATCAAATCCTCAACTCCCAACACCCCCCCCCCCCCCACGCACACACACATAAAGTCCTCAGTCTCCACCTCCCAACCCGAATGAGTCAATTCCCTGCCAACTCCAAGCCTTCAAACACCTGTCAAGGTCTTCTGTCCAACTCACAATCCCACGAGATATGCTGAAAAGATATATGACACTAAACGACCCAAAATCAATGATCTTTTTCTTGATGCAAATATACACACCGTTAAAAGGAAATGATGACCTCGGCCAAAGACCTTTTATGACATGGGTCTACGCACTGCTTGAGAGAAGGCTAATCCCCTCCCTACTTCAAGCCTTCAAACCCCATTCCTATCCATCACGGTAACCTGTACATAAAACAATCCCGTGAGGTATGCGGAAAAGATTTGCGACCATGAGCAAGTCATGACCCGTCACGGTCACCTGTCCAAATCAAAATCCCGTGAGATATGTGAAAAAGCTATGTGACCTCGAGTAGGCTATGGCCTGTCACAGACACCTGTCCAACAAACAATCCAGATATATGCAGAAAAGACCAGTGTGACAATAAACCACACAAAACCAAAGACCTTCTTGATGCATGTGTACACACCGTTAAAAGTAAATAATGACCTCAGACAAAGACCTTTTATGACATGGGTTTAAGCCCTGCTTGAGAGAATGCCAATCCCCTTCCCACTTCAGGCATTCAAACCCCTTACCAACCCATCATGATCGCCTGTCCAACTCCCAATCCCACAACTTGTGAGCAAAAGATATGCAAGCATGAGCTGGCCATGGCCCGTCACGGTCGCACGTCCAACTCCCGATCCTGCAAGATATGCGGAAAAAAAAAATTTGACAACAAACGACCCGAAACAAATTATCTTCTTCCTGAAGCATATAAACATGTCCTTTTAAGTAAATAATGACCTCGGCCAAATATCTAGCGACGCGGGTTTAATCTCTGCTTGAGAGCATGCCACATAGTTATTTGGGTGTTGCACAAGTTAACAGACTGTTGCCTCGATCACCGAGGTCGACCTTCACAAGGCCCGTGACACCAATCAACTCAAAATCCTTTTAACTGTCACTTTTTGGTATTTTTACAATGAAAGGGGAAACTTGTAACGAGTTCAAAGCGATTGTGAATATGACAGCGCCGAGGGCTCTTCGCCTTTACGTATTAGTGAGCAACAATATGGTGGCTTTAAGATTGAAATCTGTCTTCAAGCCACCAGACAAAAACCAAGAGGGGAATTCCTAATTTGTGGCAGCAGGATGGCGTCTTTACAGAGAATGAGTTACAAAAGCACAGAGACGTAATAATGTTTTTTGCAAGTGTGTTTACAGTAGAGGATTTTTCGTCCGCACCGGTGTTGAAAAATAGGGACTTTTTGTGTGTACTAAATGAAGTGGAGTTTATGGAGGAGAAAATAGAGAAATACTTGTTGGAGGCAGACATCAATAAGTCCCCTGGCCCTGATGGATTGCATTCGCGAGTATTGAGAGAGACGTATCAGGAATTATATTAAAAAAAACCCTCTTAGAATCATCTCTGGTGAGCTCTTGAAAGATGGAGAGGTACCAGAGTCCTGGAAGCAAGATAATGTAGTAAATATCTTCAAGAAAGGGAAGAAGTGCAATCCAGAAAACTATCGTCCAGTAAGTTTGACATCTGTGGTCGGTAAACGGATAGAGAAGATCATAAGAGATGCACTTGTGAGCCATCTTGAGGGAAGTGTTCTTCTAAGTGATGAACAGCATGGATTCAGGAGGGATCAGTGTTGCACGACACAATCAGTGGTCACAGTCATTCAATATTGGTCACAGTCTTGACTGCGTGTGTATTTGGACGAAAGAAAGGCTTTTGATAGTGTCCCTCATGTCCAGCTCTTGCACAAAATTGAATCTTATGGAATCAGTGGTCAATTACTTAAATTGAAATTAAACTCTTTTTTTTTTTTTTTTTTTTTTTTTTTTTTTTCCCCGCCTTTGGAATAAACTCCCTCACTCTGTTCAATCCCATTCTTCCCTCCAGGCCTTCAAAACAGCTGTTCACCACCACCTCTGATCTTCCCCCATCCAAATCCTCAATCTTTTATACCCCCGTCAATCCACCCCAAACCCACCTCCATCAAGCTCCTTCAAATTCCCTGCTTTCCTTCCTGAAAGTCCCTGTAATATCCATCTTGTATTCCTCATGTTCCCCACCCCATCCCTCTCCCTTCCACAGATCTCCTAATGTCTCTGTTCCCCACTGTTTTGTCCTTCCTACTCCCGCTCCTTTTGTCTCGTGCCTCCCTTGCTGTGTGTTGTGTGTTAGCTCTCATACGAGCCTCGACAAGGTATACACAAAGAAAAAAAATGTATCAAGTCATATTTGTCAGACCGCTCACAAAAGGTTGTAGTGAATGGAATTGCATCCACTTCTGTTCCAGTAACAAGTAGGATACCACAGGGCAGCGTACGAGGTCTGACGTTGTTCATCATCTTCATAAATGATCTCCCTGAATTAGTGCAGTCCAGTTTAAAGTTATTTGCAGACGATACTAAATTATATAGAGTGCTGAATATGGAGGTAGATGCAGTGACACTCCAGAATGATATTGATGAGACCATCAACTGGTCAGGATGCTGGCAGCTTCCCTTCAATGAGGAAAAATGTAAGGTTATTCATTCTGGAAGAAGGAATCAGGAGTTTACATATACCATGGGCAAGTGGAGTGAAAGCAGGGAAATCATGTCAATAAGGGAGGAGAAGGCCTGAGGGTGCTCTTTCATCCAAGCTTATCCTTTAGTTGCCATATTGCAGATGCTGCTAACAAAGCCAACTGTAGGCTTGGAATTATTATATATTTTTCATCATTAGATTTTTTTTAAAAAAGGGGTTGTACTATTATGCAAAGCCATTGTACGACCAACATTGGAGTACTGTAATATAAAATATTAGTTTGTTCACCTTTCTTTTTACAAGAAAGATGAAGATTGCCTCGAGAAGGTACAAAAAAGAGCGACCACACCTTTACCTGAACTTCATAGCAAAGGTATCTTGATGGATTGAAGGCACTTGGTCTAACCACTCTTGCATATCGACGAAGTAGAGCAGAGATGATTCAAACTTTTAAAAATTTCAGATGATTAGATAATGTGGACTGAAATAAGTTTTTTTTACACTAGACGAGTCAACCAGGACAAGAGGGCATTCATTCAAGCTGAAGAAGTTTCATTTTAAGACAAAAAAAAACAGATAGAATGCCTTTTTTTATCCATTGTGTGAATTATTGGAATTCTCTTGCTCGTCATGTGATTGAGTCTGGTACTCTAAATCAGTTTAAGTCTGTGCTTGAGAAGCATTGGTTTGACCATCCCTTGAAGCTTAATCCCAATATTAGAGTTTAATAGATGGTGAAGAAGGGCACATAAGCTACACTTTACGTCTCAAAATCCAGTAAATCCAGTAAATCCTCACCACCCAAAGTCCTCAACCACACATAACTTCCCCCTTTCCCTTTATTCCCATTCTGCAAAGCAAAAAGGGCAAATTGTTTCATCATCATGACATATTTATTCATTACCTCATTGAAATAGTGGAATATTTAGCTTTTCGTGCCATTAACTCTATTCTCGGAAAGTGCGATCTAAACAAGAAGTGGACGTCCGACAGGTCGTGGTTTATTTCGCTCAGTCGTTTGTCTTGTCTTTCCGTGTAATTATTACCTCCACCACCGAAGATGAAGGAGGTTGTGTTTTCACCCCCTCTCTGTCTGTTAGTTTGTCTGTGTGCACGATATCTCAAAAACGTTGTGGACAGATTCGGATGAAACTTGGTGGACAGGTTGGGTGTGTGACAAGGAAAATTGATTCAATTTTGGTGAAGATCCGGATTCGGAACTGATAATTTTTAAAGTGATTCTTCACCATTGAGAGATAGGGCTAAAAATGATATATAGCACAATATCTCAAAAAGTTGTGGACGGATCCAGACGAAACTTGGTGGGAAAGTTGGGTGTGTGACCAGGACGAGTTGTTTGATGTTGGTGAAGATCGGGATATGGATCTGGATAGGATAATTATTTATTTTTTTTTAATGATTTTTCACCATTGTGAGATCGGGCCAAAAACGATACACAGCCTGATATTTCAGAAACGTATTGGACCCGATATGTTATCGTGGATCAGACATTGCATGGCGGAGGTATATGCTCGATCGAGTGCCCTTCGAGTTTAATAAGTGAGTATGAGTGGCCAAATTGTGTTTATAAATTAGTGTTAATAAATGTGTTAATAAAATGATCGGAAATTACATATACTCTTCGCAAAGCATCTCAAATAGGCATCAAAGTTACAATTGTGGGTGGAGTCATGGCAGCTGTCCAACCAATTGGAAGGAAAGATTGTCACACACACACACACACACACACACACACACACACACACGTATATTATCTATATAATTCCAGTTGTGTGTGTGTGTGTGTGTGTGTGTGTGTGTGTGTGTGTGTGTGTGTGTGTGTGTGTGTGTGTGTGTGTGTATGTCTGTGACCGCTGTTTCTCGACAACCACTTGTCCGATCTAATTGAAACTTGCCAGGTATATTGCTGGGGACCTGAGGATGTGCCTTTTCCAGGTTTGATATTAATCGGACAAGTGCTTCCCAAGTTATGGCCATTTATTTACCAACCAATGACAAGACATGTTGCTGCGGCCATTTATTTACCAACCAATGACAAGACACGTTGCTGCGTAGGCGTGGCCAATGGGGAAGAGAACCTCAGCCGTATTCCCTATTACGGGATACAACGTACGGACTTCCGGATAGTGATGACTTACTGTATTCTAATAATTTCTCAATTTCTTATGCACATTTATAGATAAACACAATGTCCCAATCCAGTCGTCGTTTATGAGAGGGAAGGAACAGACTGTGTGGTTGTTTGAAAGTTATTATTTATTTTTTTTTGTTTGTTTGTTTTTTTGGGGGGTTTTTTTTTTTGCACGTACGTTTATTTATTTATTTATTTATTTATTTATTTATCTTCTCTTTGTGTTTTTCCTTGCGATGACATTGCGAAAAGGCAAAATACGTTGCCGCTAATTGAATAATTGGCCATTAAAACTAAATTGCGAATAATCGTAACTGCGATATGCAAACTTCCGGACAGTGAGGACTTCACTTGGCGTTGGCCGGTGCGCGGCCGGCCGACCATGACGTCACGTGCCGTGCCGGTTACGATGGGGATCGATCGGTGCCTTAGTTACCGTGGCGTAGGAGTGGAAATGGTCAATGGCAGCGAATGTCATGGCAAGCAAAGACAGGGAGGTAAACTTGATTTTAATTTTGATTTTAATTAACTGTGTGTGTAAGTATCACAGCATTTGTTGCTTCAATGCAAGCGATAATTCGTGGAATGCATGTGAACATTCCGTACGGGCACGCACTACTTCCGGATGGTGATGATTTACTGTATTCTAATAATTTCTCAATTTCTTATGCGCATTTATAGATAAATACAATGCCCCAATCCAGTCGTCGTTTACGAGAGTGAAGGAACGGCCTGTGTGGTTTTTTTTCTGGCTCGCGGTTTGAGTTTTTTTGGGGGGGGTTGCATGTATGAGCATGCGAGAGCGAAGGAACGGCCTGTGTGTTTGTTTCTGGCTCACAGTTTGAAATTTTATTTATTTTTTGGTTTGCACATACGGCCACGCACGTACGGGCACGCGAGTGCGAAGGAATGGCCTGTGTGGTTGTTGTTTCTGGTTCGTGGTTTGAAAGTTTTTTTTTGTTTGTTTTTTTTTGCACGTATGGCTACGCACGTACGGGCACGTACTAGTTATACAAAATGGTACTGTTTGAAAGCTAATTTTACTTGGTGAATTTTTCAAGATTTACTTGGTTCGAGAACTAATTATCTATTTACTTCAAACAAAAATTCCTACCCGTTTAATCACATAGATGCCTGTTTTACAAGCCAATCTTTCAGGGTTTGATGAAGAAGAAGAAGAAGAAGAAGAAGAAGAAGAAGAAGAAGAAGAAGAAGAAGAAGAAGAAGAAGAAGAAGAAGAAGAAGAAGAAGCAGGAACATGAGCAAGTTGTTGAACGCATCCTGAGCCGGCCTTCAGCCCGCCCTTGGCTTGACCCACAGCCGCTTCTTTTTGCTTGCTTGCTGTCGGCGACGTACCAGCACTATTGCCAAAGCAGCGATGCTCAGAGCTTTCACCGCTTTCACCTTCAACGTCCATTTCGACTTCATCACCATTTTGTTTGACAAAAATAGTGTCCTCGACAATCCTGTAGTGTGTGGCAGTCTCCAACAAAACAAGATTGTACAAGATTTATCGCCGGCGATCGTATTTCATCGTATTTGTTAGTGCGTGGCGACCCTGAGGAAAATGCTGTTGTGTGTGTTGCCATGATGTCTTGGCAGTGACGCTCGTCTGTCTCCAGTAATGGCGGACGGGCTTCGTATCCAGGAGCGACGTGATGCCGCCATTGCATACTACCAATAAGGGGTTTCCTGTAAGAGTAGTGCAAGTATAAGGTTAAGGTAATCTTTGACACTTTTCTTTGAACGAACACGAAAAAGACGGAGAGAGGATTTTTAAAAGGGGGAAAGGAAGATAAAAAAGAGTGGTGGGGGTGTTTGATAAATGGCCCCTTATTGCTATGTATTTGTTACATACACAAATATGGTGGAACGTTTGAGCACCACCTCCACACCTCCCTCCCCTCCCATATACTCCAAACATGCCCTTTCTCTCCATTCCTTTTATTCACATATTTTCCCAACTCGCTCTTCATTCGCTCCTATTTCTTCATACACTCCCACAGACTCAAATTTCTCTCTCCCATCGCCTTCCATCATTTTCTTTATGTTTGGAATCCAGATACCCGTTCCCTGCTATCGCACGGAATCAATAGCTGTCCCTAATTGGACGTCTCTGGACATAATCCTTGGAGAAAGGAACGTAAATGTATTACATAATGGCAATACAATCTTCCAATTAAAGTCTAGCAAAATATATTATTTTTCCATCAGAAAAGAGGGAAGTGGAGTCTGAATCCTATGGATTCCACCCTACAGGGATTTGCCAATGCACTATTTAAGAGTATAACATGTTGAAATGGTTATAATTATGAAGCCATCATCCGCCCGAATGAGAAAAGCTCTCGAATCATAAAGAGAAGGTGAACTACAGGACAAAACGACATCTGGAATGATTGTTTGGATATACTCTACTGCCATCCAACTGCATACCCACCCTAAAAAATAAGACTGCAGATCCTGAAGCTCACCTGGATCAGGAGAAATAGTCACTCAAACCTCCCCACAGGCCCCCCTCAGAAACATGATTTTTGAATACCATGAACAAATTTTGGTACATCACGGGTGATGAAGGTTGCGGTCAAAGTTTCATCGAAATCCTATGTGTACTTTCGGATAAGAGGCAAATACCTATTATGGGGTGTTTAAACCTTAACACCTCAGTCGACCTCCATAATGAGCTCAGATATCGATGCGGTCAATACACCTTCCTTAGGCATCAGATCTGAAGCTTGTAGCCAAATTTCATCAAAATCGTGTGTTTGGTTCAAGCGTAAATGACTGAAGTGTTTACGACTCACTGCATTACCCACGGACACTGCTCCATCGCATAAGCTCACCGGACTAAAGTCCAGGTGAGGAAAAAAAAATAAGGAAAAAAGACATAAAATGTCATAATGTCATCGCCTGCGTTATTTTAGTAATTTTGCTGTACGGAATTAAAGGTCTTTTGGGTCCTTGGGGTCTTTTGAGTCCTCTGGATCTTTTGGTTCTTTGGGGACTTTGGGTCTTCGGGATCTTTTGGGTCCTCGGGGTCTGGGGTCCTCAAGGTCGTTTGCGTCCTTGGGGTCTTAAGGGTCTTGATGGTCTTTAGGGGTCTTAAAGGTCTTGGTGGTCTTAGACAGACCGACAAACAGGGGTGAAAACGTAACCTCCGTCCACCTGCGGTTACGTAGGTAAGTGAAGACGCATCAAACAGGTGGATGCATAATCGAGTTCACCTGTTTGGCATTTGTTTGGAGGCTCATTGGCACACCGGATTTGTACCCTAATAAATTTCACTCTGCTCTTCATTTGAACAAGGACAAATGTGTCCAACATTCACCTGCCAGCCCAATTACTCAACAAATCCATATAAAAGATACCATTCACATCCCATAACGCTTCACCACCCCACCCGACCACAAAGTACACCATTGACTCACCATTTGCTTCTGACCTGCCGTACCATACATATACCATCGATTGCCATGGGATACCATATACATCTACCATTGAATACCATTGGCCACATGTTTTAGAAGGCAAGGGCTCACCGCTGCATGTTAATGCGGTTCTTCCGTGGGAGCACAATGGCTCAGTTCCAAGATTACCACCAATTAACCTCTCGAGGGGTCACAACCCAACTCTATTTCCTCGACATTTGAAGGACCCGTCACTCCTTTTCCTCTAATTGATTTGTTTGGGGGGTGTTTTTTTTTTTTAACTCCCAAACTGGCTGTGTGTACCATCAATGGCTGATATTTTTGGATCGAGTGGTGAGGGTTGTTGTACCGTAGCAGGTAAAACGAGTTACAACGTGCACAAACACGCACGACCGCCGGCGTCCAAGAGCCATGACGTGCTCCTCGGTTGACTTCGTCAATTCGGATCCCACTCCACTGCCGCTCGTCTTCCTCTCCGCTGATGTCATGTTGGCATTGTTGCGCAGATAAAGCATCTCATACACCTGTCGTGGTCTTTAAACCTCAATTTAGCTCATGTCGTCCCGTTCGGTATACGTCGTGCGAGTCGAGAGTTGTGGTTGTTATAGTTAATGGAGCCTTCATTTACTAAACCATTAGCGAAATAGTCCCCTGGCCGAGTAGGATTGCCATACGTCTACATTAGGTGCGTGATTGTGCCATGTTTGCAAAACGTATACGTCATAATCACCATTACATCATAATATCCAAGCTCTTGATCCTCCCTCTTTCTTTTCTCACCATCTCTCCCTCTCTGCGTAAAAGCTCCCCCCCCCACCAAATCCTCATTATACCCTCTTGGACCATCCCCAACCACCCCCCTCCCCCTTCCTCATTATTGGACTAAACCATCCTTTTTTTCTTGCGCACCTCCACCTTAGTCTTATTCCACTCACCCTCTATTAATTACTTCCGTTCATCACTGTTTTCCTTCCCAGTCTCATCATCTTTTGTCTCTTTCCCCTTCTTAATACTGATGAGATCGAACCCCCTGGAGCACAAACAGCTCCTCACATCCCTCCTCGCCCCTGTGACTCTCTCCTCCCACTAACTCTCCCTCCTCGCCCGTAGCGCGCTCCGTGTGGGTGACTTTCAGAGCTACAGCGTCCGGATCTCGGCGCGATGTCAGAGACCAGGCTCGTAAACAAAGACGGACAGTCTCTCTTCTGTCGTTATTGGGAGCCCAGCGACGCGCCCAGGTGAGAAATGATATTCCCATGCCGGACCGTGCTCTCGAGCTTCCCCCAGGAAAAGAGGGGCCGGGGACGGGGGTCTCTCACTTGATCGTGTGGTCCTCTTGGTTCGTGATTGCACCTGCCGTCGGTTTGGTTCCGGGGACCTCGGACGCGACGCGCATCGTGATGTGAAATGCTCGAATGAAACTTTACCGCGAGTTCCCCAGGTGCTGTCGGTTCGGCACCTACACTTACCTGTTCTCAGTCTGAAAATGCTTGGAATACCTGAAACATTGTGTTCTCTCCATGAGACTCACTATGTATCCGATCCGAATTCCCATTTGAGACTCAGTTGTGGACACGAGAACATT